>NW_027640899.1:600000-1101499 GCF_949752795.1 Hyperoodon ampullatus | reverse complement strand
GGCCATGTTTACAGGATCTTCATAAGTGATATCTTATGATAAGTTTCTTTTTCTGTGTGACTTATTTCACTTAGAATCATCGTACCTGAATCCACCCATTTTGCTGCTACTGGTCTTATGACATTGATTTCATGGCTGAGGAATATTCCATCGTACGTAAGTACCACAATTTTTTGAACCATTTTTATATTTCCTGGGATATTTAAGGTGTACCTAAGTTGAGGTCCTTGTAAGCAGTGCAACCCTAAATTTTGGGGTGGCTCTGTCTTATTGATTTTCAGTTTTCCCAAGGTATATTCCCTAGACTGGAAGTGCCCTTGGATCTGTAGCTCTGTTGTTTACTTGTTTTAGGGAACACAATGCACTCTTCCAGAGAGGCTGTTGGCAATTTACATCCCGCCCATCAGCATAACAAGGCTCCCTGTTCTCCAGGGCCTGTCTTGCCTTTCTGGTTTTTACACATTTTGTGGATGTCCCTTTTGACCGGTGGGAAGTGATACTTCTTTGTAGTGCAGATTTGCATTGCCCGCTTGCTTGCTTGGCCAAAAAGGGCGTATGCGTTTTCTCCTGAATATATTCAGGAGAAAACGCATACGCCCTTTTTGGCCAAGAGCATCATATTCGAAGTTGTGCCCCTCTTCCTGTGCTTTAAAGGCGATTCCAACGTACCTCTTGAAATGTGTTTCCTGCTATTCTGCCTCGCTTTCAAGTCCGCGTCGTTGCCATCCCTCAACAGATTTTTGGACGATAGTTGTCCTTTATTACTCGGCCAGTTTGTGAATTGTTGCGCCCCTGAGCTCCATTTTTCAACTCGTTTTTGGTGAGCTGACCGCAAGTCCAAAATTTTGGTTCAGGACCTATACTGGTTCCCGGTGGGTGGCTGAGACTTTGGTTAATTCTTCTTCCTGCCGGGAAATTACAGTGATATGTGTCCGTCCAAATGCCTAACAGCTACTCTCTCATTGGTTCTCCCTCTTTCCTTTCATCCTCTGCCAAATTGGAAACCTGTGCGAACCAGGAGGTTAAAGGGGCTGTCTCTCCAAGTTGGGAGGTTGATAGTAAAGCAGATGGAAAGTCAAAGCGGAGCACCAGGAGAGAGACTATTCGTTGAGTTTTAGAAACCATTCGTATTCACAGTGTGTCCGTTCTCTAGGTTTCCCGTACATGTTATAGCTGTAGTAATATTCCCTTCAACCTGGAGAGTTGGGACCCATGGAATGGGAGCCAGGCATTTGTGCTTTAAAGGGTCTGCATTTGCTCACCCAATCTCACCAATCCTCTCAGTCCCAAGTGTCCAGCCTTATGCCACATCCAGCTGTCATTGTAGATAGGGTCATTCCAGGTTTCATCAGAGACCCTGAAGGAATTGTAAAGAATTTCCCAGTTTTCTTGTTTTGTTTTTGAAATTCCTTTTTATAGTGGGTTTGAGCTGATTCTCGCTGCCATGTTTATGCCAGTCTAGACACACTTGATTCCCTTACAGAGACATATCAATCCATAGGTTTTAAGATTCTTACTAGTCAGATATATTCCTCTGCGGGAAATATGGCGTTTTGAGTCCCTTTCACTGAGGAAGGTGTAGGTCTTGTCTATTCCATAGTTGGTTTTTGGAACGGTACCTGTGCTTATATCAAACTCTGGTTTTATGCGTCACCGCACCTCTCCTTCCCCCTTAAGCAGGCATAAGAGAGTTTTCTAAATGTGAGTCACTGTTCTCTTTCCTAACTCAGTTCAAGTGTAGCCATGTTTACAGGATCTTCATAAGTGATATCTTATGATAAGTTTCTTTTTCTGTGTAACTTATTTCACTTAGAATCATCGTACCTGAATCCACCCATTTTGCTGCTAAGGGTCTTATGACATTGATTTCATGGCTGAGGGATTTTCCATCGAACGTAAGTACCACAATTTTTTGAACCATTTTTATATTTCCTGGGATATTTAAGGTGTACCCAAGTTGAGGTCCTTGTAATCAGTGCAGCCCTAAATTTTGGGGTGGCTCTGTCTTATTGATTTTCAGTTTTCCCAAGGTATATTCCCTAGACTGGAAGTGCCCTTGGCTCTGTAGCTCTGTTCTTTACTTGTTTTAGGGAACACAATGCACTCCTCCAGAGAGGCAGTTGGCCATTTACATCCCGCCCATCAGCATAACAAGGCTCCCTGTTCTCCAGGGCCTGTCTTGCCTTTCTGCTTTTTACACATTTTGTGGATGTCCCTTTTGACCGGTGGGAAGTGATACTTCTTTGTAGTGCAGATTTGCATTGCCCGCTTGCTTGCTTGGCCAAAAAGGGCGTATGCGTTTTCTCCTGAATATATTCAGGAGAAAACGCATACGCCCTTTTTGGCCAAGTGCATCATTGTCGAAGTTGTGCCCCTCTTCCTGTGCTTTAAAGGCGATTCCAACGTACCTCTTGAAATCTGTTTCCTGCTATTCTGCCTCGCTTTCAAGTCCGCCTCGTTGTCTTCCCTCAACAGATTTTTGGACGATAGTTGTCCTTTATTACTCGGCCAGTTTGTGAAATGCTGTGCCCCTGAGCTCCATTTTTCAACTCGTTTTTGGTGAGCTGACCGCAAGTCCAAAATTTTGGTTCAGGACCTATACTGGTTCCCGGTGGGTGGCTGAGACTTTGGTTAATTCTTCTTCCTCCCGGGAAATTACAGTGATATGTGCCCGTCCAATGCCTAACAGCTACTCTCTCATTGGTTCTCCCTCTTCCCTTTCATCCTCTGCCAAATTGGAAACCTGTGCGAACCAGGAGGTTAAAGGGGCTGTCTCTCCAAGTTGGGAGGTTTATAGTAAAGCAGATGGAAAGTCAAAGCGGAGCACCAGGAGAGGGACTATTCGTTGAGTTTTAGAAACCTTTCGTATTCACAGTGTGTCCGTTCTCTAGGTTTCCCGTACATGTTATAGCTGTAGTAATATTCCCTTCAACCTGGAGAGTTGGGACCCATGGAATGGGAGCCAGGCATTTGTGCTGTAAAGGTTCTGCATTTGCTCACCCAATCTCACCAATCCTCTCAGTCCCAAGTGTCCAGCCTTATGCCACATCCAGCTGTCATTGTAGATAGGGTCATTCCAGGTTTCATCAGAGACCCTGAAGGAATTGTAAAGAATTTCCCAGTTTTTTTGTTTTGTTTTTGAAATTCCTTTTTATAGTGGGTTTGAGCTGATTCTCGCTGCCATGTTTATGCCAATCTAGACACACTTGATTCCCTTACGGAGACATATCAATCCATAGGTTTTAAGATTCTTAGTAGTCAGATATATTCCTCTGCGGGAAATATGGGGTTTTGAGTCCCTTTCACTGAGGAAGGTGTAGGTCTTGTCTATTCCATAGTTGGTTTTTGGAACGGTACCTGTGCTTATATCAAACTCTGATTTTATGCATCACCCCACCTCTCCTTCCCACTTAAGCAGGCATAAGAGTGTTTTCTAAATGTGAGACACTGTTCTCTTTCCTAACTCAGTTCAAGTGTAGCCATGTTTACAGGATCTTCATAAGTGATATCTTATGATAAGTTTCTTTTTCTGTGTAACTTATTTCACTTAGAATCATCGTACCTGAATCCACCCATTTTGCTGCTACTGGTCTTATGACATTGATTTCATGGCTGAGGGATATTCCATCGTACGTAAGTACCACAAATTTTGAACCATTTCTATATTTCCTGGGATATTTAAGGTGTACCCAAGTTGAGGTCCTTGTAAGCAGTGCAGCCCTAAATTTTGGCGTGGCTCTGTCTTATTGATTTTCAGTTTTCCCAAGGTATATTCCCTAGACTGGAAGTGCCCTTGGCTCTGTAGCTCTGTTGTTTACTTGTTTTAGGGAACACAATGTACTCCTCCAGAGAGGCAGTTGGCAATTAACATCCCGCCCATCAGCATAACAAGGCTCCCTGTTCTCCAGTGCCTGTCTTGCCTTTCTGGTTTTTACACATTTTGTGGATGTCCCTTTTGACCGGTGGGAAGTGATACTTCTTTGTAGTGCAGATTTGCATTGCCCGCTTGCTTGCTTGGCCAAAAAGGGCGTATGCGTTTTCTCCTGAATATATTCAGGAGAAAACGCATACGCCCTTTATGGCCAAGTGCATCATATTCGAAGTTGTGTCCCTCTTCCTGTGCTTTAAAGGCGATTCCAACGTACCTCCTGAAATCTGTTTCCTGCTATTCTGCCTCGCTTTCAAGTCCGCCTCGTTGTCTTCCCTCAACAGATTTTTGGACGATAGTTGTCCTTTATTACTCGGCCAGTTGGTGAATTGCTGTGCCCCTGAGCTCCATTTTTCAACTCGTTTTTGGTGAGCTGACCGCAAGTCCAAAATTTTGGTTCAGGACCTATACTGGTTCCCGGTGGGTGGCTGAGACTTTGGTTAATTCTTCTTCCTGCCGGGAAATTACAGTGATATGTGCCCATCCAAATGCCTAACAGCTACTCTCTCATTGGTTCTCCCTGTTCCTTTTCATCCTCTGCCAAATTGGAAACCTGTGCGAACCAGGAGGTTAAAGGGGCTGTCTCTCCAAGTTGGGAGGTTGATAGTAAAGCAGATGGAAAGTCAAACTGGAGCACCAGGAGAGGGACTATTCGTTGAGTTTTAGAAACCTTTCGTATTCACAGTGTGTCCGTTCTCTAGGTTTCCCGTACATGTTATAGCTGTAGTAATATTCCCTTCAACCTGGAGAGTTGGGACCCATGGAATGGGTGCCAGGCATTTGTGCTGTAAAGGTTCTGCATTTGCTCACCCAATCTCACCAATCCTCTCAGTCCCAAGTGTCCAGCCTTATGCCACATCCAGCTGTCATTGTAGATAGGGTCATTCCAGGTTTCATCAGAGACCCTGAAGGAATTGTAAAGAATTTCCCAGTTTTTTTGTTTTGTTTTTGAAATTCCTTTTTATAGTGGGTTTGAGCTGATTCTCGCTGCCATGTTTATGCCAGTCTAGACACACTTGATTCCCTTACGGAGACATATCAATCCATAGGTTTTAAGATTCTTACTAGTCAGATATATTCCTCTGCAGGAAATATGGTGTTTTGAGTCCCTTTCACTGAGGAAGGTGTAGGCCTTGTCTATACCATAGTTGGTTTTTGGAACGGTACTTGTGCTTATATCAAACTCTGGTTTTATGCATCACCCCACCTCTCCTTCCCCCTTAAGCAGGCATAAGAGTGTTTTCTAAATGTGAGACACTCTTCTCTTTCCTAACTCAGTTCAAGTGTAGTCATGTTTACAGGATCTTCATAAGTGATATCTTATGATAAGTTTCTTTTTCTCTGTGACTTATTTCACTTAGAATCATCGTACCTGAATCCACCCATTTTGCTGCTACTGGTCTTATGACATTGATTTCATGGCTGAGGGATATTCCATCGTACGTAAGTACCACAATTTTTTGAACCATTTTTATATTTCCTGGGATATTTAAGGTGTACCTAAGTTGAGGTCCTTGTAAGCAGTGCAACCCTAAATTTTGGGGTGGATCTGTCTTATTGATTTTCAGTTTTCCCAAGGTATATTCCCTAGACTGGAAGTGCCCTTGGATCTGTAGCTCTGTTGTTTACTTGTTTTAGGGAACACAATGCACTCTTCCAGAGAGTCTGTTGGCAATTTACATCCCGCCCATCAGCATAACAAGGCTCCCTGTTCTCCAGGGCCTGTCTTGCCTTTCTGGTTTTTACACATTTTGTGGATGTCCCTTTTGACCGGTGGGAAGTGATACTTCTTTGTAGTGCAGATTTGCATTGCCCGCTTGCTTGCTTGGCCAAAAAGGGCGTATGCGTTTTCTCCTGAATATATTCAGGAGAAAACGCATACGCACTTTTTGGCCAAGAGCATCATATTCGAAGTTGTGCCCCTCTTCCTGTGCTTTAAAGGCGATTCCAACGTACCTGTTGAAATCTGTTTCCTGCTATTCTGCCTCGCTTTCAAGTCCGCCTCGTTGCCATCCCTCAACAGATTTTTGGACGATAGTTGTCCTTTATTACTCGGCCAGTTTGTGAATTGCTGTGCCCCTGAGCTCCATTTTTCAACTCGTTTTTGGTGAGCTGACCGCAAGTCCAAAATTTTGGTTCAGGACCTATACTTTTTCCCGGTGGGTGGCTGAGACTTTGGTTAATTCTTCTTCCTGCCGGGAAATTACAGTGATATGTGTCCGTCCAAATGCCTAACAGCTACTCTCTCATTGGTTCTCCCTGTTTCCTTTCATCCTCTGCCAAATTGGAAACCTGTGCGAACCAGGAGGTTAAAGGGGCTGTCTCTCCAAGTTGGGAGGTTGATAGTAAAGCAGATGGAAAGTCAAAGCGGAGCACCAGGAGAGGGACTATTCGTTGAGTTTTAGAAACCTTTCGTATTCACAGTGTGTCCGTTCTCTAGGTTTCCCGTACATGTTATAGCTGTAGTAATATTCCCTTCAACCTGGAGAGTTGGGACCCATGGAATGGGAGCCAGGCATTTGTGCTGTAAACATTCTGCATTTGCTCACCCAATCTCACCAATCCTCTCAGTCCCAAGTGTCCAGCCTTATGCCACATCCAGCTGTCATTGTAGATAGGGTCATTCCAGGTTTCATCAGAGACCCTGAAGGAATTGTAAAGAATATCCCAGTTTTTTTGTTTTGTTTTTGAAATTCCTTTTTATAGTGGGTTTGAGCTGATTCTCCCTGCCATGTTTATGCCAGTCTAGACACACTTGATTCCCTTACGGAGACATATCAATACATAGGTTTTAAGATTCTTACTAGTCAGATATATTCCTCTGCGGGAAATATGGCGTTTTGAGTCCCTTTCACTGAGGAAGGTGTAGGTCTTGTCTATTCCATAGTTGGTTTTTGGAACGGTACCTGTGCTTATATCAAACTCTGGTTTTATGCGTCACCGCACCTCTCCTTCCCCCTTAAGCAGGCATAAGAGTGTTTTCTAAATGTGAGACACTGTTCTCTTTCCTAACTCAGTTCAAGTGTAGCCATGTTTACAGGATCTTCATAAGTGATATCTTATGATAAGTTTCTTTTTCTGTGTAACTTATTTCACTTAGAATCATCGTACCTGAATCCACCCATTTTGCTGCTACTGGTCTTATGACATTGATTTCATGGCTGACGGATATTCCATCGTACGTAAGTACCACACTTTTTTGAACCATTTTTATATTTCCTGGGATATTTAACGTGTACCCAAGTTGAGGTCCTTGTAAGCAGTGCAGCCCTAAATTTTGGGGTGGCTCTGTCTTATTGATTTTCAGTTTTCCCGAGGTATATTCCATAGACTGGAAGTGCCCTTGGCTCTGTAGCTCTGTTGTTTACTTGTTTTAGGGAACACAATGCACTCCTCCAGAGAGGCAGTTGGCAATTTACATCCCGCCCATCAGCATAACAAGGCTCCCTGTTCTCCAGTGCCTGTCTTGCCTTTCTGGTTTTTACACATTTTGTGGATGTCCCTTTTGACCGGCGGGAAGTGATACTTCTTTGTAGTGCACATTTGCATTGCCCGCTTGCTTGCTTGGCCAAAAAGGGCGTATGCGTTTTCTCCTGAATATATTCAGGAGAAAACGCATACGCCCTTTTTGGCCAAGTGCATCATTGTCGAAGTTGTGCCCCTCTTCCTGTGCTTTAAAGGCGATTCCAACGTACCTCTTGAAATCTGTTTCCTGCTATTCTGCCTCGCTTTCAAGTCCGCCTCGTTGCCTTCCCTCAACAGATTTTTGGACGATAGTTGTCCTTTATTACTCGGCCAGTTTGTGAAATGCTGTGCCCCTGAGCTCCATTTTTCAACTCGTTTTTGGTGAGCTGACCGCAAGTCCAAAATTTTGGTTCAGGAGTTATACTGGTTCCCAGTGGGTGGCTGAGACTTTGGTTAATTCTTCTTCCTTCCGGGAAATTACAGTGATATGTGTCCGTCCAAATGCCTAACAGCTACTCTCTCATTGGTTCTCCCTCTTCCCTTTCATCCTCTGCCAAATTGGAAACCTGTGCGAACCAGGAGGTTAAAGGGGCTGTCTCTCCAAGTTGGGAGGTTGATAGTAAAGCAGATGGAAAGTCAAAGCGGAGCACCAGGAGAGGGACTATTCGTTGAGTTTTAGAAACCTTTCGTATTCACAGTGTGTCCGTTCTCTAGGTTTCCCGTACATGTTATAGCTGTAGTAATATTCCCTTCAACCTGGAGAGTTGGGACCCATGGAATGGGAGCCAGGCATTTGTGCTGTAAACATTCTGCATTTGCTCACCCAATCTCACCAATCCTCTCAGTCCCAAGTGTCCAGCCTTATGCCACATCCAGCTGTCATTGTAGATAGGGTCATTCCAGGTTTCATCAGAGACCCTGAAGGAATTGTAAAGAATTTCCCAGTTTTTTTGTTTTGTTTTTGAAATTCCTTTTTATAGTGGGTTTGAGCTGATTCTCGCTGCCATGTTTATGCCAGTCTAGACACACTTGATTCCCTTACGGAGACATATCAATCCATAGGTTTTAAGATTCTTACTAGTCAGATATATTCCTCTGCGGGAAATATGGCGTTTTGAGTCCCTTTCACTGAGGAAGGTGTAGGTCTTGTCTATTCCATAGTTGGTTTTTGGAACGGTACCTGTGCTTATATCAAACTCTGGTTTTATGCATCACCCCACCTCTCCTTCCCCCTTAAGCAGGCATAAGAGTGTTTTCTAAATGTGAGACACTGTTCTCTTTCCTAACTCAGTTCAAGTGTAGCCATGTTTACAGGATCTTCATAAGTGATATCTTATGATAAGTTTCTTTTTCTGTGTAACTTATTTCACTTAGAATCATCGTACCTGAATCCACCCATTTTGCTGCTACTGGTCTTATGACATTGATTTCATGGCTGAGGGATATTCCATCGTACGTAAGTACCACAAATTTTGAACCATTTTTATATTTCCTGGGATATTTAAGGTGTACCCAAGTTGAGGTCCTTGTAATCAGTGCAGCCCTAAATTTTGGGGTGGCTCTGTCTTATTGATTTTCAGTTTTCCCAAGGTATATTCCCTAGACTGGAAGTGCCCTTGGCTCTGTAGCTCTGTTCTTTACTTGTTTTAGGGAACACAATGCACTCCTCCAGAGAGGCAGTTGGCAATTTACATCCCGCCCATCAGCATAACAAGGCTCCCTGTTCTCCAGGGCCTGTCTTGCCTTTCTGCTTTTTACACATTTTGTGGATGTCCCTTTTGACCGGTGGGAAGTGATACTTCTTTGTAGTGCAGATTTGCATTGCCCGCTTGCTTGCTTGGCCAAAAAGGGCGTATGCGTTTTCTCCTGAATATATTCAGGAGAAAACGCATACGCCCTTTTTGGCCAAGTGCATCATTGTCGAAGTTGTGCCCCTCTTCCTGTGCTTTAAAGGCGATTCCAACGTACCTCTTGAAATCTGTTTCCTGCTATTCTGCCTCGCTTTCAAGTCCGCCTCGTTGTATTCCCTCAACAGATTTTTGGACGATAGTTGTCCTTTATTACTCGGCCAGTTTGTGAAATGCTGTGCCCCTGAGCTCCATTTTTCAACTCGTTTTTGGTGAGCTGACCGCAAGTCCAAAATTTTGGTTCAGGACCTATACTGGTTCCCGGTGGGTGGCTGAGACTTTGGTTAATTCTTCTTCCTGCCGGGAAATTACAGTGATATGTGCCCGTCCAAATGCCTAACAGCTACTCTCTCATTGGTTCTCCCTCTTCCCTTTCATCCTCTGCCAAATTGGAAACCTGTGCGAACCAGGAGGTTAAAGGGGCTGTCTCTCCAAGTTGGGAGGTTGATAGTAAAGCAGATGGAAAGTCAAATCGGAGCACCAGGAGAGGGACTATTCATTGAGTTTTAGAAACCTTTCGTATTCACAGTGTGTCCGTTCTCTAGGTTTCCCGTACATGTTATAGCTGTAGTAATATTCCCTTCAACCTGGAGAGTTGGGACCCATGGAATGGGAGCCAGGCATTTGTGCTGTAAAGGTTCTGCATTTGCTCACCCAATCTCACCAATCCTCTCAGTCCCAAGTGTCCAGCCTTATGCCACATCCAGCTGTCATTGTAGATAGGGTCATTCCAGGTTTCATCAGAGACCCTGAAGGAATTGTAAAGAATTTCCCAGTTTTTTTGTTTTGTTTTTGAAATTCCTTTTTATAGTGGGTTTGAGCTGATTCTCGCTGCCATGTTTATGCCAGTCTAGACACACTTGATTCCCTTACGGAGACATATCAATCCATAGGTTTTAAGATTCTTAGTAGTCAGATATATTCCTCTGCGGGAAATATGGGGTTTTGAGTCCCTTTCACTGAGGAAGGTGTAGGTCTTGTCTATTCCATAGTTGGTTTTTGGAACGGTACCTGTGCTTATATCAAACTCTGGTTTTATGCATCACCCCACCTCTCCTTCCCCCTTAAGCAGGCATAAGAGTGTTTTCTAAATGTGAGACACTTTTCTCTTTCCTAACTCAGTTCAAGTGTAGCCATGTTTACAGGATCTTCATAAGTGATATCTTATGATAAGTTTATTTTTCTGTGTAACTTATTTCACTTAGAATCATCGTACCTGAATCCACCCATTTTGCTGCTACTGGTCTTATGACATTGATTTCATGGCTGAGGGATATTCCATCGTACGTAAGTACCACAAATTTTGAACCATTTTTATATTTCCTGGGATATTTAAGGTGTACCCAAGTTGAGGTCCTTGTAAGCAGTGCAGCCCTAAATTTTGGGGTGGCTCTGTCTTATTGATTTTCAGTTTTCCCAAGGTATATTCCCTAGACTGGAAGTGCCCTTGGCTCTGTAGCTCTGTTGTTTACTTGTTTTAGGGAACACAATGTACTCCTCCAGAGAGGCAGTTGGCAATTAACATCCCGCCCATCAGCATAACAAGGCTCCCTGTTCTCCAGTGCCTGTCTTGCCTTTCTGGTTTTTACACATTTTGTGGATGTCCCTTTTGACCGGTGGGAAGTGATACTTCTTTGTAGTGCAGATTTGCATTGCCCGCTTGCTTGCTTGGCCAAAAAGGGCGTATGCGTTCTCTCCTGAATATATTCAGGAGAAAACGCATACGCCCTTTTTGGCCAAGTACATCATATTCGAAGTTGTGTCCCTCTTCCTGTGCTTTAAAGGCGATTCCAACGTACCTCTTGAAATCTGTTTCCTGCTATTCTGCCTCGCTTTCAAGTCCGCCTCATTGCCTTCCCTCAACAGATTTTTGGACGATAGTTGTCCTTTATTACTCGGCCAGTTTGTGAATTGCTGTGCCCCTGAGCTCCATTTTTCAACTCGTTTTTGGTGAGCTGACCGCAAGTCCAAAATTTTGGTTCAGGACCTATACTGGTTCCCGGTGGGTGGCTGAGACTTTGGTTAATTCTTCTTCCTGCCAGGAAATTAGAGTGATATGTGCCCGCCCAAATGCCTAACAGCTACTCTCTCATTGGTTCTCCCTCTTCCTTTTCATCCTCTGCCAAATTGGAAACCTGTGCGAACCAGGAGGTTAAAGGGGCTGTCTCTCCAAGTTGGGAGGTTGATAGTAAAGCAGATGGAAAGTCAAACCGGAGCACCAGGAGAGGGACTATTCGTTGAGTTTTAGAAACCTTTCGTATTCACAGTGTGTCCGTTCTCTAGGTTTCCCGTACATGTTATAGCTGTAGTAATATTCCCTTCAACCTGGAGAGTTGGGACCCATGGAATGGGAGCCAGGCATTTGTGCTGTAAACATTCTGCATTTGCTCACCCAATCTCACCAATCCTCTCAGTCCCAAGTGTCCAGCCTTATGCCACATCCAGCTGTCATTGTAGATAGGGTCATTCCAGGTTTCATCAGAGACCCTGAAGGAATTGTAAAGAATTTCCCAGTTTTTTTGTTTTGTTTTTGAAATTCCTTTTTATAGTGGGTTTGAGCTGATTCTCGCTGCCATGTTTATCCCAGTCTAGACACACTTGATTCCCTTACGGAGACATATCAATCCATAGGTTTTAAGATTCTTACTAGTCAGATATATTCCTCTGCGGGAAATATGGCGTTTTGAGTCCCTTTCACTGAGGAAGGTGTAGGTCTTGTCTATTCCACAGTTGGTTTTTGGAACGGTACCTGTGCTTATATCAAACTCTGGTTTTATGCGTCACCGCACCTCTCCTTCCCCCTTAAGCAGGCATAAGAGTGTTTTCTAAATGTGAGACACTGTTCTCTTTCCTAACTCAGTTCAAGTGTAGCCATGTTTACAGGATCTTCATAAGTGATATCTTATGATAAGTTTCTTTTTCTCTGTGACTTATTTCACTTAGAATCATCGTACCTGAATCCACCCATTTTGCTGCTACTGGTCTTATGACATTGATTTCATGGCTGACGGATATTCCTTCGTACGTAAGTACCACACTTTTTTGAACCATTTTTATATTTCCTGGGATATTTAAGGTGTACCCAAGTTGAGGTCCTTGTAAGCAGTGCAGCCCTAAATTTTGGGGTGGCTCTGTCTTATTGATTTTCAGTTTTCCCAAGGTATATTCCCTAGACTGGAAGTGCCCTTGGCTCTGTAGCTCTGTTGTTTACTTGTTTTAGGGAACACAATGCACTCCTCCAGAGAGGCAGTTGGCAATTTACATCCCGCCCATCAGCATAACAAGGCTCCCTGTTCTCCAGTGCCTGTCTTGCCTTTCTGGTTTTTACACATTTTGTGGATGTCCCTTTTGACCGGTGGGAAGTGATACTTCTTTGTAGTGCAGATTTGCATTGCCCGCTTGCTTGCTTGGCCAAAAAGGGCGTATGCGTTTTCTCCTGAATATATTCAGGAGAAAACGCATACGCCCTTTTTGGCCAAGTGCATCATTGTCGAAGTTGTGCCCCTCTTCCTGTGCTTTAAAGGCGATTCCAACGTACCTCTTGAAATCTGTTTCCTGCTATTCTGCCTCGCTTTCAAGTCCGCCTCGTTGCCTTCCCTCAACAGATTTTTGGACGATAGTTGTCCTTTATTACTCGGCCAGTTTGTGAATTGCTGTGCCCCTGAGCTCCATTTTTCAACTCGTTTTTGGTGAGCTGACCGCAAGTCCAAAATTTTGGTTCAGGACCTATACTGGTTCCCGGTGGGTGGCTGAGACTTTGGTTAATTCTTCTTCCTGCCGGGAAATTACAGTGATATGTGTCCGTCCAAATGCCTAACAGCTACTCTCTCATTGGTTCTCCCTCTTCCCTTTCATCCTCTGCCAAATTGGAAACCTGTGCGAACCAGGAGGTTAAAGGGGCTGTCTCTCCAAGTTGGGAGGTTGATAGTAAAGCAGATGGAAAGTCAAACCGGAGCACCAGGAGAGAGACTATTCGTTGAGTTTTAGAAACCTTTCGTATTCACAGTGTGTCCGTTCTCTAGGTTTCCCGTACATGTTATAGCTGTAGTAATATTCCCTTCAACCTGGAGAGTTGGGACCCATGGAATGGGAGCCAGGCATTTGTGCTGTAAAGGTTCTGCATTTGCTCACCCAATCTCACCAATCCTCTCAGTCCCAAGTGTCCAGCCTTATGCCACATCCAGCTGTCATTGTAGATAGGGTCATTCCAGGTTTCATCAGAGACCCTGAAGGAATTGTAAAGAATTTCCCAGTTTTTTTGTTTTGTTTTTGAAATTCCTTTTTATAGTGGGTTTGAGCTGATTCTCGCTGCCATGTTTATGCCAGTCTAGACACACTTGATTCCCTTACGGAGACATATCAATCCATAGGTTTTAAGATTCTTACTAGTCAGATATATTCCTCTGTGGGAAATATGGCGTTTTGAGTCCCTTTCACTGAGGAAGGTGTAGGTCTTGTCTATTCCATAGTTGGTTTTTGGAACGGTACCTGTGCTTATATCAAACTCTGGTTTTATGCATCACCCCACCTCTCCTTCCCCCTTAAGCAGGCATAAGAGTGTTTTCTAAATGTGAGACACTGTTCTCTTTCCTAACTCAGTTCAAGTGTAGCCATGTTTACAGGATCTTCATAAGTGATATCTTATGATAAGTTTATTTTTCTGTGTAACTTATTTCACTTAGAATCATCGTACCTGAATCCACCCATTTTGCTGCTACTGGTCTTATGACATTGATTTCATGGCTGAGGGATATTCCATCGTACGTAAGTACCACAAATTTTGAACCATTTTTATATTTCCTGGGATATTTAAGGTGTACCCAAGTTGAGGTCCTTGTAAGCAGTGCAGCCCTAAATTTTGGCGTGGCTCTGTCTTATTGATTTTCAGTTTTCCCAAGGTATATTCCCTAGACTGGAAGTGCCCTTGGCTCTGTAGCTCTGTTGTTTACTTGTTTTAGGGAACACAATGTACTCCTCCAGAGAGGCAGTTGGCAATTAACATCCCGCCCATCAGCATAACAAGGCTCCCTGTTCTCCAGTGCCTGTCTTGCCTTTCTGGTTTTTACACATTTTGTGGATGTCCCTTTTGACCGGTGGGAAGTGATACTTCTTTGTAGTGCAGATTTGCATTGCCCGCTTGCTTGCTTGGCCAAAAAGGGCGTATGCGTTTTCTCCTGAATATATTCAGGAGAAAACGCATACGCCCTTTATGGCCAAGTTCATCATATTCGAAGTTGTTTCCCTCTTCCTGTGCTTTAAAGGCGATTCCAACGTACCTCCTGAAATCTGTTTCCTGCTATTCTGTCTCGCTTTCAAGTCCGCCTCGTTGCCTTCCCTCAACAGATTTTTGGACGATAGTTGTCCTTTATTACTCGGCCAGTTTGTGAATTGCTGTGCCCCTGAGCTCCATTTTTCAACTCGTTTTTGGTGAGCTGACCGCAAGTCCAAAATTTTGGTTCAGGACCTATACTGGTTCCCGGTGGGTGGCTGAGACTTTGGTTAATTCTTCTTCCTGCCAGGAAATTAGAGTGATATGTGCCCGCCCAAATGCCTAACAGCTACTCTCTCATTGGTTCTCCCTCTTCCTTTTCATCCTCTGCCAAATTGGAAACCTGTGCGAACCAGGAGGTTAAAGGGGCTGTCTCTCCAAGTTGGGAGGTTGATAGTAAAGCAGATGGAAAGTCAAACCGGAGCACCAGGAGAGGGACTATTCGTTGAGTTTTAGAAACCTTTCGTATTCACAGTGTGTCCGTTCTCTAGGTTTCCCGTACATGTTATAGCTGTAGTAATATTCCCTTCAACCTGGAGAGTTGGGACCCATGGAATGGGAGCCAGGCATTTGTGCTGTAAACATTCTGCATTTGCTCACCCAATCTCACCAATCCTCTCAGTCCCAAGTGTCCAGCCTTATGCCACATCCAGCTGTCATTGTAGATAGGGTCATTCCAGGTTTCATCAGAGACCCTGAAGGAATTGTAAAGAATTTCCCAGTTTTTTTGTTTTGTTTTTGAAATTCCTTTTTATAGTGGGTTTGAGCTGATTCTCGCTGCCATGTTTATCCCAGTCTAGACACACTTGATTCCCTTACGGAGACATATCAATCCATAGGTTTTAAGATTCTTACTAGTCAGATATATTCCTCTGCGGGAAATATGGCGTTTTGAGTCCCTTTCACTGAGGAAGGTGTAGGTCTTGTCTATTCCATAGTTGGTTTTTGGAACGGTACCTGTGCTTATATCAAACTCTGGTTTTATGCGTCACCGCACCTCTTCTTCCCCCTTAAGCAGGCATAAGAGTGTTTTCTAAATGTGAGACACTGTTCTCTTTCCTAACTCAGTTCAAGTGTAGCCATGTTTACAGGATCTTCATAAGTGATATCTTATGATAAGTTTCTTTTTCTGTGTAACTTATTTCACTTAGAATCATCGTACCTGAATCCACCCATTTTGCTGCTACTGGTCTTATGACATTGATTTCATGGCTGACGGATATTCCTTCGTACGTAAGTACCACACTTTTTTGAACCATTTTTATATTTCCTGGGATATTTAAGGTGTACCCAAGTTGAGGTCCTTGTAAGCAGTGCAGCCCTAAATTTTGGGGTGGCTCTGTCTTATTGATTTTCAGTTTTCCCAAGGTATATTCCCTAGACTGGAAGTGCCCTTGGCTCTGTAGCTCTGTTGTTTACTTGTTTTAGGGAACACAATGTACTCCTCCAGAGAGGCAGTTGGCAATTAACATCCCGCCCATCAGCATAACAAGGCTCCCTGTTCTCCAGTGCCTGTCTTGCCTTTCTGGTTTTTACACATTTTGTGGATGTCCCTTTTGACCGGTGGGAAGTGATACTTCTTTGTAGTGCAGATTTGCATTGCCCGCTTGCTTGCTTGGCCAAAAAGGGCGTATGCGTTCTCTCCTGAATATATTCAGGAGAAAACGCATACGCCCTTTTTGGCCAAGTACATCATATTCGAAGTTGTGTCCCTCTTCCTGTGCTTTAAAGGCGATTCCAACGTACCTCTTGAAATCTGTTTCCTGCTATTCTGCCTCGCTTTCAAGTCCGCCTCATTGCCTTCCCTCAACAGATTTTTGGACGATAGTTGTCCTTTATTACTCGGCCAGTTTGTGAATTGCTGTGCCCCTGAGCTCCATTTTTCAACTCGTTTTTGGTGAGCTGACCGCAAGTCCAAAATTTTGGTTCAGGACCTATACTGGTTCCCGGTGGGTGGCTGAGACTTTGGTTAATTCTTCTTCCTGCCAGGAAATTAGAGTGATATGTGCCCGCCCAAATGCCTAACAGCTACTCTCTCATTGGTTCTCCCTCTTCCTTTTCATCCTCTGCCAAATTGGAAACCTGTGCGAACCAGGAGGTTAAAGGGGCTGTCTCTCCAAGTTGGGAGGTTGATAGTAAAGCAGATGGAAAGTCAAACCGGAGCACCAGGAGAGGGACTATTCGTTGAGTTTTAGAAACCTTTCGTATTCACAGTGTGTCCGTTCTCTAGGTTTCCCGTACATGTTATAGCTGTAGTAATATTCCCTTCAACCTGGAGAGTTGGGACCCATGGAATGGGAGCCAGGCATTTGTGCTGTAAACATTCTGCATTTGCTCACCCAATCTCACCAATCCTCTCAGTCCCAAGTGTCCAGCCTTATGCCACATCCAGCTGTCATTGTAGATAGGGTCATTCCAGGTTTCATCAGAGACCCTGAAGGAATTGTAAAGAATTTCCCAGTTTTTTTGTTTTGTTTTTGAAATTCCTTTTTATAGTGGGTTTGAGCTGATTCTCGCTGCCATGTTTATCCCAGTCTAGACACACTTGATTCCCTTACGGAGACATATCAATCCATAGGTTTTAAGATTCTTACTAGTCAGATATATTCCTCTGCGGGAAATATGGCGTTTTGAGTCCCTTTCACTGAGGAAGGTGTAGGTCTTGTCTATTCCACAGTTGGTTTTTGGAACGGTACCTGTGCTTATATCAAACTCTGGTTTTATGCGTCACCGCACCTCTCCTTCCCCCTTAAGCAGGCATAAGAGTGTTTTCTAAATGTGAGACACTGTTCTCTTTCCTAACTCAGTTCAAGTGTAGCCATGTTTACAGGATCTTCATAAGTGATATCTTATGATAAGTTTCTTTTTCTCTGTGACTTATTTCACTTACAATCATCGTACCTGAATCCACCCATTTTGCTGCTACTGGTCTTATGACATTGATTTCATGGCTGACGGATATTCCTTCGTACGTAAGTACCACACTTTTTTGAACCAGTTTTATATTTCCTGGGATATTTAAGGTGTACCCAAGTTGAGGTCCTTGTAAGCAGTGCAGCCCTAAATTTTGGGGTGGCTCTGTCTTATTGATTTTCAGTTTTCCCAAGGTATATTCCCTAGACTGGAAGTGCCCTTGGCTCTGTAGCTCTGTTGTTTACTTGTTTTAGGGAACACAATGCACTCCTCCAGAGAGGCAGTTGGCAATTTACATCCCGCCCATCAGCATAACAAGGCTCCCTGTTCTCCAGTGCCTGTCTTGCCTTTCTGGTTTTTACACATTTTGTGGATGTCCCTTTTGACCAGTGGGAAGTGATACTTCTTTGTAGTGCAGATTTGCATTGCCCGCTTGCTTGCTTGGCCAAAAAGGGCGTATGGGTTTTCTCCTGAATATATTCAGGAGAAAACGCATACGCCCTTTTTGGCCAAGTGCATCATTGTCGAAGTTGTGCCCCTCTTCCTGTGCTTTAAAGGCGATTCCAACGTACCTCTTGAAATCTGTTTCCTGCTATTCTGCCTCGCTTTCAAGTCCGCCTCGTTGCCTTCCCTCAACAGATTTTTGGACGATAGTTGTCCTTTATTACTCGGCCAGTTTGTGAAATGCTGTGCCCCTGAGCTCCATTTTTCAACTCGTTTTTGGTGAGCTGACCGCAAGTCCAAAATTTTGGTTCAGGAGTTATACTGTTTCCCGGTGGGTGGCTGAGACTTTGGTTAATTCTTCTTCCTGCCGGGAAATTACAGTGATATGTGTCCGTCCAAATGCCTAACAGCTACTCTCTCATTGGTTCTCCCTCTTCCCTTTCATCCTCTGCCAAATTGGAAACCTGTGCGAACCAGGAGGTTAAAGGGGCTGTCTCTCCAAGTTGGGAGGTTGATAGTAAAGCAGATGGAAAGTCAAAGCGGAGCACCAGGAGAGGGACTATTCGTTGAGTTTTAGAAACCTTTCGTATTCACAGTGTGTCCGTTCTCTAGGTTTCCCGTACATGTTATAGCTGTAGTAATATTTCCTTTAACCTGGAGAGTTGGGACCCATGGAATGGGAGCCAGGCATTTGTGCTGTAAACATTCTGCATTTGCTCACCCAATCTCACCAATCCTCTCAGTCCCAAGTGTCCAGCCTTATGCCACATCCAGCTGTCATTGTAGATAGGGTCATTCCAGGTTTCATCAGAGACCCTGAAGGAATTGTAAAGAATTTCCCAGTTTTTTTTGTTTTGTTTTTGAAATTCCTTTTTATAGTGGGTTTGAGCTGATTCTCGCTGCCATGTTTATGCCAGTCTAGACACACTTGATTCCCTTACGGAGACATATCAATCCATAGGTTTTAAGATTCTTACTAGTCAGATATATTCCTCTACGGGAAATATGGCGTTTTGAGTCCCTTTCACTGAGGAAGGTGTAGGTCTTGTCTATTCCATAGTTGGTTTTTGGAACGGTACCTGTGCTTATATCAAACTCTGGTTTTATGCGTCACCGCACCTCTCCTTCCCCCTTAAGCAGGCATAAGAGTGTTTTCTAAATGTGAGACACTGTTCTCTTTCCTAACTCAGTTCAAGTGTAGCCATGTTTACAGGATCTTCATAAGTGATATCTTATGATAAGTTTCTTTTTCTGTGTAACTTATTTCACTTAGAATCATCGTACCTGAATCCACCCATTTTGCTGCTACTGGTCTTATGACATTGATTTCATGGCTGAGGGATATTCCATCGTACATAAGTACCACACTTTTTTGAACCATTTTTATATTTCCTGGGATATTTAAGGTGTACCCAAGTTGAGGTCCTTGTAAGCAGTGCAGCCCTAAATTTTGGGGTGGCTCTGTCTTATTGATTTTCAGTTTTCCCAAGGTATATCCTAGACTGGAAGTGCCCTTGGCTCTGTAGCTCTGTTCTTTACTTGTTTTAGGGAACACAATGCACTCCTCCAGAGAGGCAGTTGGCAATTTACATCCCGCCCATCAGCATAACAAGGCTCCCTGTTCTCCAGTGCCTGTCTTGCCTTTCTGGTTTTTACACATTTTGTGGATGTCCCTTTTGACCAGTGGGAAGTGATACTTCTTTGTAGTGCACATTTGCATTGCCCGCTTGCTTGCTTGGCCAAAAAGGGCGTATGCGTTTTCTCCTGAATATATTCAGGAGAAAACGCATACGCCCTTTTTGGCCAAGGGCATCATTGTCGAAGTTGTGCCCCTCTTCCTGTGCTTTAAAGGCGATTCCAACGTACCTCTTGAAATCTGTTTCCTGCTATTCTGCCTCGCTTTCAAGTCCGCCTCGTTGCCTTCCCTCAACAGATTTTTGGACGATAGTTGTCCTTTATTACTCGGCCAGTTTGTGAAATGCTGTGCCCCTGAGCTCCATTTTTCAACTCGTTTTTGGTGAGCTGACCGCAAGTCCAAAATTTTGGTTCAGGAGTTATACTGGTTCCCGGTGGGTGGCTGAGACTTTGGTTAATTCTTCTTCCTGCCGGGAAATTACAGTGATATGTGTCCGTCCAAATGCCTAACAGCTACTCTCTCATTGGTTCTCCCTCTTCCCTTTCATCCTCTGCCAAATTGGAAACCTGTGCGAACCAGGAGGTTAAAGGGGCTGTCTCTCCAAGTTGGGAGGTTGATAGTAAAGCAGATGGAAAGTCAAAGCGGAGCACCAGGAGAGGGACTATTCGTTGAGTTTTAGAAACCTTTCGTATTCACAGTGTGTCCGTTCTCTAGGTTTCCCGTACATGTTATAGCTGTAGTAATATTTCCTTTAACCTGGAGAGTTGGGACCCATGGAATGGGAGCCAGGCATTTGTGCTGTAAACATTCTGCATTTGCTCACCCAATCTCACCAATCCTCTCAGTCCCAAGTGTCCAGCCTTATGCCACATCCAGCTGTCATTGTAGATAGGGTCATTCCAGGTTTCATCAGAGACCCTGAAGGAATTGTAAAGAATTTCCCAGTTTTTTTTGTTTTGTTTTTGAAATTCCTTTTTATAGTGGGTTTGAGCTGATTCTCGCTGCCATGTTTATGCCAGTCTAGACACACTTGATTCCCTTACGGAGACATATCAATCCATAGGTTTTAAGATTCTTACTAGTCAGATATATTCCTCTGCGGGAAATATGGCGTTTTGAGTCCCTTTCACTGAGGAAGGTGTAGGTCTTGTCTATTCCATAGTTGGTTTTTGGAACGGTACCTGTGCTTATATCAAACTCTGGTTTTATGCGTCACCGCACCTCTCCTTCCCCCTTAAGCAGGCATAAGAGTGTTTTCTAAATGTGAGACACTGTTCTCTTTCCTAACTCAGTTCAAGTGTAGCCATGTTTACAGGATCTTCATAAGTGATATCTTATGATAAGTTTCTTTTTCTGTGTAACTTATTTCACTTAGAATCATCGTACCTGAATCCACCCATTTTGCTGCTACTGGTCTTATGACATTGATTTCATGGCTGAGGGATATTCCATCGTACATAAGTACCACACTTTTTTGAACCATTTTTATATTTCCTGGGATATTTAAGGTGTACCCAAGTTGAGGTCCTTGTAAGCAGTGCAGCCCTAAATTTTGGGGTGGCTCTGTCTTATTGATTTTCAGTTTTCCCAAGGTATATCCTAGACTGGAAGTGCCCTTGGCTCTGTAGCTCTGTTCTTTACTTGTTTTAGGGAACACAATGCACTCCTCCAGAGAGGCAGTTGGCAATTTACATCCCGCCCATCAGCATAACAAGGCTCCCTGTTCTCCAGTGCCTGTCTTGCCTTTCTGGTTTTTACACATTTTGTGGATGTCCCTTTTGACCGGTGGGAAGTGATACTTCTTTGTAGTGCACATTTGCATTGCCCGCTTGCTTGCTTGGCCAAAAAGGGCGTATGCGTTTTCTCCTGAATATATTCAGGAGAAAACGCATACGCCCTTTTTGGCCAAGGGCATCATTGTCGAAGTTGTGCCCCTCTTCCTGTGCTTTAAAGGCGATTCCAACGTACCTCTTGAAATCTGTTTCCTGCTATTCTGCCTCGCTTTCAAGTCCGCCTCGTTGCCTTCCCTCAACAGATTTTTGGACGATAGTTGTCCTTTATTACTCGGCCAGTTTGTGAAATGCTGTGCCCCTGAGCTCCATTTTTCAACTCGTTTTTGGTGAGCTGACCGCAAGTCCAAAATTTTGGTTCAGGACCTATACTGGTTCCCGGTGGGTGGCTGAGACTTTGGTTAATTCTTCTTCCTGCCGGGAAATTACAGTGATATGTGCCCGTCCAAATGCCTAACAGCTACTCTCTCATTGGTTCTCCCTCTTCCCTTTCATCCTCTGCCAAATTAGCAACCTGTGCGAACCAGGAGGTTAAAGGGGCTGTCTCTCCAAGTTGGGAGATTGATAGTAAAGCAGATGGAAAGTCAAACCGGAGCACCAGGAGAGGGACTATTCGTTGAGTTTTAGAAACCTTTCGTATTCACAGTGTGTCCGTTCTCTAGGTTTCCCGTACATGTTATAGCTGTAGTAATATTCCCTTCAAGCTGGAGAGTTGGGACCCATGGAATGGGTGCCAGGCATTTGTGCTTTAAAAGTTCTGCATTTGCTCACCCAATCTCACCAATCGTCTCAGTCCCAAGTGTCCCTCCTTATTCCACATCCAGCTGTCATTGTAGATAGGGTCATTCCAGGTTTCATCAGAGACCCTGAAGGAATTGTAAAGAATTTCCCAGTTTTTTTGTTTTGTTTTTGAAATTCCTTTTTATAGTGGGTTTGAGCTGATTCTCGCTGCCATGTTTATGACAGTCTAGACACATTTGATTCCCTTACGGAGACATATCAATCCATAGGTTTTAAGATTCTTACTAGTCAGATATATTCCTCTGCGGGAAATATGGGGTTTTGAGTCCCTTTCACTGAGGAAGGTGTAGGTCTTGTCTATACCATAGTGGGTTTTTGGAACGGTACTTGTGCTTATATCAAACTCTGGTTTTATGCATCACCCCACCTCTCCTTCCCCCTTAAGCAGGCATAAGAGTGTTTTCTAAATGTGAGACACTGTTCTCTTTCCTAACTCAGTTCAAGTGTAGTCATGTTTACAGGATCTTCATAAGTGATATCTTATGATAAGTTTCTTTTTCTCTGTGACTTATTTCACTTAGAATCATCGTACCTGAATCCACCCATTTTGCTGCTACTGGTCTTATGACATTGATTTCATGGCTGAGGGATATCCCATCGTACGTAAGTACCACAATTTTTTGAACCATTTTTATATTTCCTGGGATATTTAAGGTGTACCCAAGTTGCGGTCCTTGTAAGCAGTGCAGCCCTAAATTTTGGGGTGGCTCTGTCTTATTGATTTTCAGTTTTCCCAAGGTATATTCCGTAGACTGGAAGTGCCCTTGGCTCTGTAGCTCTGTTCTTTACTTGTTTTAGGGACCACAATGTACTCCTCCAGAGAGGCAGTTGGCAATTTACATCCTGCCCATCAACATAACAAGGCTCCCTATTCTCCAGGTCGTGTCTTGCCTTTCTGGTTTTTACACATTTTGTGGATGTCCCTTTTGACCGGTGGGAAGTGATACTTCTTTGTAGTGCAGATTTGCATTGCCCGCTTGCTTGCTTGGCCAAAAAGGGCGTATGCGTTTTCTCCTGAATATATTCAGGAGAAAACGCATACGCCCTTTTTGGCCAAGTGCATCATTGTCGAAGTTGTGCCCCTCTTTCTGTGCTTTAAAGGCGATTCCAACGTACCTCTTGAAATCTGTTTCCTGCTATTCTGCCTCGCTTTCAAGTCCGCCTCGTTGCCTTCCCTCAACAGATTTTTGGACGATAGTTGTCCTTTATTACTCGGCCAGTTTGTGAAATGCTGTGCCCCTGAGCTCCATTTTTCAACTCGTTTTTGGTGAGCTGACCGCAAGTCCAAAATTTTGGTTCAGGACTTATACTGGTTCCCGGTGGGTGGCTGAGACTTTGGTTAATTCTTCTTCCTGCCGGGAAATTACAGTGATATATGTCCGTCCAAATGCCTAACAGCTACTCTCTCATTGGTTCTCCCTCTTCCCTTTCATCCTCTGCCAAATTGGCAACCTGTGCGAACCAGGAGGTTAAAGGGGCTGTCTCTCCAAGTTGGGAGATTGATAGTAAAGCAGATGGAAAGTCAAACCGGAGCACCAGGAGAGGGACTATTCGTTGAGTTTTAGAAACCTTTCGTATTCACAGTGTGTCCATTCTCTAGGTTTCCCGTACATGTTATAGCTGTAGTAATATTCCCTTCAACCTGGAGAGTTGGGACCCATGGAATGGGAGCCAGGCATTTGTGCTGTAAACATTCTGCATTTGCTCACCCAATCTCACCAATCCTCTCAGTCCCAAGTGTCCAGCCTTATGCCACATCCAGCTGTCATTGTAGATAGGGTCATTCCAGGTTTCATCAGAGACCCTGAAGGAATTGTAAATAATTTCCCAGTTTTTTTGTTTTGTTTTTGAAATTCCTTTTTATAGTGGGTTTGAGCTGATTCTCGCTGCCATGTTTATGCCAGTCTAGACACACTTGATTCCCTTACGGAGACATATCAATCCATAGGTTTTAAGATTCTTACTAGTCAGATATATTCCTCTGCGGGAAATATGGCGTTTTGAGTCCCTTTCACTGAGGAAGGTGTAGGTCTTGTCTATTCCATAGTTGGTTTTTGGAACGGTACCTGTGCTTATATCAAACTCTGGTTTTATGCGTCACCACACCTCTCCTTCCCCCTTAAGCAGGCATAAGAGTGTTTTCTAAATGTGAGACACTGTTCTCTTTCCTAAGTCAGTTCAAGTGTAGCCATGTTTACAGGATCTTCATAAGTGATATCTTATGATAAGTTTCTTTTTCTCTGTGACTTATTTCACTTAGAATCATCGTACCTGAATCCACCCATTTTGCTGCTACTGGTCTTATGACATTGATTTCATGGCTGAGGGATATTCCATCGTACGTAAGTACCACAATTTTTTGAACCATTTTTATATTTCCTGGGATATTTAAGGTGTACCTAAGTTGAGGTCCTTGTAAGCAGTGCAACCCTAAATTTTGGGGTGGCTCTGTCTTATTGATTTTCAGTTTTCCCAAGGTATATTCCCTAGACTGGAAGTGCCCTTGGATCTGTAGCTCTGTTGTTTACTTGTTTTAGGGAACACAATACACTCTTCCACAGAGGCGGTTGGCAATTTACATCCCGCCCATCAGCATAACAAGGCTCCCTGTTCTCCAGGGCCTGTCTTGCCTTTCTGGTTTTTACACATTTTGTGGATGTCCCTTTTGACCGGTGGGAAGTGATACTTCTTTGTAGTGCAGATTTGCATTGCCCGCTTGCTTGCTTGGCCAAAAAGGGTGTATGCGTTTTCTCCTGAATATATTCAGGAGAAAACGCATACGCCCTTTTTGGCCAAGAGCATCATATTCGAAGTTGTGTCCCTCTTCCTGTGCTTTAAAGGCGATTCCAACGTACCTGTTGAAATCTGTTTCCTGCTATTCTGCCTCGCTTTCAAGTCCGCCTCGTTGCCATCCCTCAACAGATTTTTGGACGATAGTTGTCCTTTATTACTCGGCCAGTTTGTGAATTGCTGTGCCCCTGAGCTCCATTTTTCAACTCGTTTTTGGTGAGCTGACCGCAAGTCCAAAATTTTGGTTCAGGACCTATACTGGTTCCCGGTGGGTGGCTGAGACTTTGGTTAATTCTTCTTCCTGCCGGGAAATTACAGTGATATGTGTCCGTCCAAATGCCTAACAGCTACTCTCTCATTGGTTCTCCCTCTTCCCTTTCATCCTCTGCCAAATTGGAAACCTGTGCGAACCAGGAGGTTAAAGGGGCTGTCTCTCCAAGTTGGGAGGTTGATAGTAAAGCAGATGGAAAGTCAAAGCGGAGCACCAGGAGAGGGACTATTCGTTGAGTTTTAGAAACCTTTCGTATTCACAGTGTGTCCGTTCTCTAGGTTTCCCGTACATGTTATAGCTGTAGTAATATTCCCTTCAACCTGGAGAGTTGGGACCCATGGAATGGGAGCCAGGCATTTGTGCTGTAAAGGTTCTGCATTTGCTCACCCAATCTCACCAATCCTCTCAGTCCCAAGTGTCCACCCTTATGCCACATCCAGCTGTCATTGTAGATAGGGTCATTCCAGGTTTCATCAGAGACCCTGAAGGAATTGTAAAGAATTTCCCAGTTTTTTTGTTTTGTTTTTGAAATTCCTTTTTATAGTGCGTTTGAGCTAATTCTCGCTGCCATGTTTATGCCAGTCTAGACACACTTGATTCCCTTACGGAGACATATCAATCCATAGGTTTTAAGATTCTTAGTAGTCAGATATAGTCCTCTGCGGGAAATATGGGGTTTTGAGTCCCTTTCACTGAGGAAGGTGTAGGTCTTGTCTATTCCATAGTTGGTTTTTGGAACGGTACCTGTGCTTATATCAAACTCTGGTTTTATGCATCACCCCACCTCTCCTTCCCCCTTAAGCAGGCATAAGAGTGTTTCCTAAATGTGAGACACTGTTCTCTTTCCTAACTCAGTTCAAGTGTAGCCATGTTTACAGGATCTTCATAAGTGATATCTTATGATAAGTTTCTTTTTCTGTGTAACTTATTTCACTTAGAATCATCGTACCTGAATCCACCCATTTTGCTGCTACTGGTCTTATGACATTGATTTCATGGCTGAGGAATATTCCATCGTACATAAGTACCACAATTTTTTGAACCATTTTTATATTTCCTGGGATATTTAAGGTGTACCTAAGTTGAGGTCCTTGTAAGCAGTGCAACCCTAAATTTTGGGGTGGCTCTGTCTTATTGATTTTCAGTTTTCCCAAGGTATATTCCCTAGACTGGAAGTGCCCTTGGATCTGTAGCTCTGTTGTTTACTTGTTTTAGGGAACACAATGCACTCTTCCAGAGAGGCTGTTGGCAATTTACATCCCGCCCATCAGCATAACAAGGCTCTCTGTTCTCCAGGGCCTGTCTTGCCTTTCTGGTTTTTACACATTTTGTGGATGTCCCTTTTGACCGGTGGGAAGTGATACTTCTTTGTAGTGCAGATTTGCATTGCCCGCTTGCTTGCTTGGCCAAAAAGGGCGTATGCGTTTTCTCCTGAATATATTCAGGAGAAACCGCATACGCACTTTTTGGCCAAGAGCATCATATTCGAAGTTGTGTCCCTCTTCCTGTGCTTTAAAGGCGATTCCAACGTACCTGTTGAAATCTGTTTCCTGCTATTCTGCCTCGCTTTCAAGTCCGCCTCGTTGCCATCCCTCAACAGATTTTTGGACGATAGTTGTCCTTTATTACTTGGCCAGTTTGTGAATTGCTGTGCCCCTGAGCTCCATTTTTCAACTCGTTTTTGGTGAGCTGACCGCAAGTCCAAAATTTTGGTTCAGGACCTATACTGGTTCCCGGTGGGTGGCTGAGACTTTGGTTAATTCTTCTTCCTGCCGGGAAATTACAGTGATATGTGTCCGTCCAAATGCCTAACAGCTACTCTCTCATTGGTTCTCCCTCTTACCTTTCATCCTCTGCCAAATTGGAAACCTGTGCGAACCAGGAGGTTAAAGGGGCTGTCTCTCCAAGTTGGGAGGTTGATAGTAAAGCAGATGGAAAGTCAAAGCGGAGCACCAGGAGAGGGACTATTCGTTGAGTTTTAGAAACCTTTCGTATTCACAGTGTGTCCGTTCTCTAGGTTTCCCGTACATGTTATAGCTGTAGTAATATTCCCTTCAACCTGGAGAGTTGGGACCCATGGAATGGGAGCCAGGCATTTGTGCTGTAAACATTCTGCATTTGCTCACCCAATCTCACCAATCCTCTCAGTCCCAAGTGTCCAGCCTTATGCCACATCCAGCTGTCATTGTAGATAGGGTCATTCCAGGTTTCATCAGAGACCCTGAAGGAATTGTAAAGAATTTCCCAGTTTTTTTGTTTTGTTTTTGAAATTCCTTTTTATAGTGGGTTTGAGCTGATTCTCGCTGCCATGTTTATGCCAGTCTAGGCACACTTGATTCCCTTACGGAGACATATCAATCCATAGGTTTTAAGATTCTTACTAGTCAGATATATTCCTCTGCGGGAAATATGGCGTTTTGAGTCCCTTTCACTGAGGAAGGTGTAGGTCTTGTCTATTCCATAGTTGGTTTTTGGAACGGTACCTGTGCTTATATCAAACTCTGGTTTTATGCGTCACCGCACCTCTCCTTCCCCCTTAAGCAGGCATAAGAGTGTTTTCTAAATGTGAGACACTGTTCTCTTTCCTAACTCAGTTCAAGTGTAGCCATGTTTACAGGATCTTCATAAGTGATATCTTATGATAAGTTTCTTTTTCTGTGTAACTTATTTCACTTAGAATCATCGTACCTGAATCCACCCATTTTGCTGCTACTGGTCTTATGACATTGATTTCATGGCTGAGGGATATTCCATCGTACGTAAGTACCACACTTTTTTGAACCATTTTTATATTTCCTGGGATATTTAAGGTGTACCCAAGTTGAGGTCCTTGTAAGCAGTGCAGCCCTAAATTTTGGGGTGGCTCTGTCTTATTGATTTTCAGTTTTCCCAAGGTATATTCCCTAGACTGGAAGTGCCCTTGGCTCTGTAGCTCTGTTGTTTACTTGTTTTAGGGAACACAATGCACTCCTCCAGAGAGGCAGTTGGCAATTTACATCCCGCCCATCAGCATAACAAGGCTCCCTGTTCTCCAGTGCCTGTCTTGCCTTTCTGGTTTTTACACATTTTGTGGATGTCCCTTTTGACCGGTGGGAAGTGATACTTCTTTGTAGTGCAGATTTGCATTGCCCGCTTGCTTGCTTGGCCAAAAAGGGCGTATGCGTTTTCTCCTGAATATATTCAGGAGAAAACGCATACGCCCTTTTTGGCCAAGTGCATCATTGTCGAAGTTGTGCCCCTCTTCCTGTGCTTTAAAGGCAATTCCAACGTACCTCTTGAAATCTGTTTCCTGCTATTCTGCCTCGCTTTCAACTCCGCCTCGTTGCCTTCCCTCAACAGATTTTTGGACGATAGTTGTCCTTTATTACTCGGCCAGTTTGTGAAATGCTGTGCCCCTGAGCTCCATTTTTCAACTCGTTTTTGGTGAGCTAGACCGCAAGTCCAAAATTTTGGTTCAGGACTTATACTGGTTCCCGGTGGGTGGCTGAGACTTTGGTTAATTCTTCTTCCTGCCGGGAAATTACAGTGATATGTGCCTGTCCAAATGCCTAACAGCTACTCTCTCATTGCTTCTCCCTCTTCCCTTTCATCCTCTGCCAAATTGGCAACCTGTGCGAACCAGGAGGTTAAAGGGGCTGTCTCTCCAAGTTGGGAGGTTGATAGTAAAGCAGATGGAAAGTCAAACCAGAGCACCAGGAGAGGGACTATTCGTTGAGTTTTAGAAACCTTTCGTATTCACAGTGTGTCCGTTCTCTAGGTTTCCCGTACATGTTATAGCTGTAGTAATATTCCCTTCAACCTGGAGAGTTGGGACCCATGGAATGGGTGCCAGGCATTTGTGCTTTAAAGGTTCTGCATTTGCTCACCCAATCTCACCAATCGTCTCAGTCCGAAGTGTCCCACCTTATGCCACATCCAGCTGTCATTGTATATAGGGTCATTCCAGGTTTCATCAGATTCCCTGAAGGAATTGTAAAGAATTTCCCAGTTTTTTTGTTTTGTTTTTGAAATTCCTTTTTATAGTGGGTTTGAGCTGATTCTCGCTGCCATGTTTATGCCAGTCTAGACACACTTGATTCCCTTACGGAGACATATCAATCCATAGGTTTTAAGATTCTTACTAGTCAGATATATTCCTCTGCGGGAAATATGGGGCTTTGAATCCCTTTCACTGAGGAAGGTGTAGGTCTTGTCTATTCCATAGTTGGTTTTTGGAACGGTACCTGTGCTTATATCAAACTCTGGTTTTATGCATCACCCCACCTCTCCTTCCCCCTTAAGCAGGCATAAGAGTGTTTTCTAAATGTGAGACACTGTTCTCTTTCCTATCTCAGTTCAAGTGTAGCCATGTTTACAGGATCTTCATAAGTGATATCTTATGATAAGTTTCTTTTTCTCTGTGACTTATTTCACTTAGAATCATCGTACCTGAATCCACCCATTTTGCTGCTACTGGTCTTATGACATTGATTTCATGGCTGAGGAATATTCCATCGTACGTAAGTACCACAATTTTTTGAACCATTTTTATATTTCCTGGGATATTTAAGGTGTACCTAAGTTGAGGTCCTTGTAAGCAGTGCAACCCTAAATATTGGGGTGGCTCTGTCTTATTGATTTTCAGTTTTCCCAAGGTATATTCCCTAGACTGGAAGTGCCCTTGGATCTGTAGCTCTGTTGTTTACTTGTTTTAGGGAACACAATGCACTCTTCCAGAGAGGCTGTTGGCAATTTACATCCCGCCCATCAGCATAACAAGGCTCCTTGTTCTCCAGGGCCTGTCTTGCCTTTCTGGTTTTTACACATTTTGTGGATGTCCCTTTTGACCGGTGGGAAGTGATACTTCTTTGTAGTGCAGATTTGCATTGCCCGCTTGCTTGCTTGGCCAAAAAGGGCGTATGCGTTTTCTCCTGAATATATTCAGGAGAAAACGCATACGCCCTTTTTGGCCAAGAGCATCATATTCGAAGTTGTGTCCCTCTTCCTGTGCTTTAAAGGCGATTCCAACGTACCTCTTGAAATCTATTTCCTGCTATTCTGCCTCGCTTTCAAGTCCGCCTCGTTGCCATCCCTCAACAGATTTTTGGACGATAGTTGTCCTTTATTACTCGGCCAGTTTGTGAATTGCTGTGCCCCTGAGCTCCATTTTTCAACTCGTTTTTGGTGAGCTGACCGCAGGTGCAAAATTTTGGTTCAGGACCTATACTGGTTCCCGGTGGGTGGCTGAGACTTTGGTTAATTCTCCTTCCTGCCGGGAAATTACAGTGATATGTGTCCGTCCAAATGCCTAACAGCTACTCTCTCATTGGTTCTCCCTCTTCCCTTTCATCCTCTGCCAAATTGGAAACCTGTGAGAACCAGGAGGTTAAAGGGGCTGTCTCTCCAAGTTGGGAGGTTGATAGTAAAGCAGATGGAAAGTCAAACCGGAGCACCAGGAGAGGGACTATTCGTTGAGTTTTAGAAACCTTTCGTATTCACAGTGTGTCTGTTCTCTAGGTTTCCCGTACATGTTATAACTGTAGTAATATTCCCTTCAACCTGGAGAGTTGGGACCCATGGAATGGGGGCCATGCATTATTGCTTTAAAGGGTCTGCATTTGCTCACCCAATCTCACCAATCCTCTCAGTCCCAAGTGTCCAGCCTTATGCCACATCCAGCTGTCGTTGTAGATAGGGTCATTCCATGTTTCATCAGAGACCCTGAAGGAATTGTAAAGAATTTCCGAGTTTTTTTGTTTTGTTTTTGAAATTCCTTTTTATAGTGGGTTTGAGCTGATTCTCGCTGCCATGTTTATGACAGTCTAGACACATTTGATTCCCTTACGGAGACTTATCAATCCATAGGTTTTAAGATTCTTACTAGTCAGATATATTCCTCTGCGGGAAATATGGGGTTTTGAGTCCCTTTCACTGAGGAAGGTGTAGGTCTTGTCTATACCATAGTTGGTTTTTGGAACGGTACTTGTGCTTATATCAAACTCTGGTTTTATGCATCACCCCACCTCTCCTTCCCCCTTAAGCAGGCATAAGAGTGTTTTCTAAATGTGAGACACTGTTCTCTTTCCTAACTCAGTTCAAGTGTAGTTATGTTTACAGGATCTTCATAAGTGATATCTTATGATAAGTTTATTTTTCTCTGTGACTTATTTCACTTAGAATCATCGTACCTGAATCCACCCATTTTGCTGCTACTGGTCTTATGACATTGATTTCATGGCTGAGGGATATTCCATCGTACTTAAGTACCACAATTTTTTGAACCATTTTTATATTTCCTGGGATATTTAAGGTGTACCCAAGTTGCGGTCCTTGTAAGCAGTGCAGCCCTAAATTTTGGGGTGGCTCTGTCTTATTGATTTTCAGTTTTCCCAAGGTATATTCTGTAGACTGGAAGTGCCCTTGGCTCTGTAGCTCTGTTCTTTACTTGTTTTAGGGAACACAATGTACTCCTCCGGAGAGGCAGTTGGCAATTTACATCCTGCCCATCAACATAACAAGGCTCCCTATTCTCCAGGTCCTGTCTTGCCTTTCTGGTTTTTACACATTTTGTGGATGTCCCTTTTGACCGGTGGGAAGTGATACTTCTTTGTAGTGCAGATTTGCATTGCCCGCTTGCTTGCTTGGCCAAAAAGGGCGTATGCGTTTTCTCCTGAATATATTCAGGAGAAAACGCATACGCCCTTTTTGGCCAAGTGCATCACTGTCGAAGTTGTGCCCCTCTTCCTGTGCTTTAAAGGCGATTCCAACGTACCTCTTGAAATCTGTTTCCTGCTATTCTGCCTCGCTTTCAACTCCGCCTCGTTGCCTTCCCTCAACAGATTTTTGGACGATAGTTGTCCTTTATTACTCGGCCAGTTTGTGAAATGCTGTGCCCCTGAGCTCCATTTTTCAACTCGTTTTTGGTGAGCTGACCGCAAGTCCAAAATTTTGGTTCAGGACTTATACTGGTTCCCGGTGGGTGGCTGAGACTTTGGTTAATTCTTCTTCCTGCCGGGAAATTACAGTGATATGTGCCTGTCCAAATGCCTAACAGCTACTCTCTCATTGGTTCTCCCTCTTCCCTTTCATCCTCTGCCAAATTGGCAACCTGTGCGAACCAGGAGGTTAAAGGGGCTGTCTCTCCAAGTTGGGAGGTTGATAGTAAAGCAGATGGAAAGTCAAACCGGACCACCAGGAGAGGGACTATTCGTTGAGTTTTAGAAACCTTTCGTATTCACAGTGTGTCCGTTCTCTAGGTTTCCCGTACATGTTATAGCTGTAGTAATATTCCCTTCAACCTGGAGAGTTGGGACCCATGGAATGGGTGCCAGGCATTTGTGCTGTAAAGGTTCTGCATTTGCTCACCCAATCTCACCAATCCTCTCAGTCCGAAGTGTCCCACCTTATGCCACATCCAGCTGTCATTGTAGATAAGGTCATTCCAGGTTTCATCAGAGACCCTGAAGGAATTGTAAAGAATTTCCCAGTTTTTTTGTTTTGTTTTTGAAATTCCTTTTTATAGTGGGTTTGAGCTGATTCTCGCTGCCATGTTTATGCCAGTCTAGACACAATTGATTCCCTTACGGAGACATATCAATACATAGTTTTAAGATTCTTACTAGTCAGATATATTCCTCTGCGGGAAATATGGGGTTTTGAGTCCCTTTCACTGAGGAAGGTGTAGGTCTTGTCTATTCCATAGTTGGTTTTTGGAACGGTACCTGTGCTTATATCAAACTCTGGTTTTATGCATCACCCCACCTCTCCTTCCCCCTTAAGCATGCATAAGAGTGTTTTCTAAATGTGAGACACTGTTCTCTTTCCTAACTCAGTTCAAGTGTAGCCATGTTTACAGGATCTTCATAAGTGATATCTTATGATAAGTTTCTTTTTCTCTGTGACTTATTTCACTTAGAATCATCGTACCTGAATCCACCCATTTTGCTGCTACTGGTCTTATGACATTGATTTCATGGCTGAGGGATATTCCATCGTACTTAAGTACCACAATTTTTTGAACCATTTTTATATTTCCTGGGATATTTAAGGTGTACCCAAGTTGAGGTCCTTGTAAGCAGTGCAGCCCTAAATTTTGGGGTGGCTCTGTCTTATTGATTTTCAGTTTTCCCAAGGTATATTCCCTAGACTGGAAGTGCCCTTGGCTCTGTAGCTCTGTTCTTTACTTGTTTTAGGGAACACAATGTACTCCTCCAGAGAGGCAGTTGGCAATTTACATCCCGCCCATCAGCATAACAAGGCTCCCTGTTCTCCAGGGCCTGTCTTGCCTTTCTGGTTTTTACACATTTTGTGGATGTCCCTTTTGACCGGTGGGAAGTGATACTTCTTTGTAGTGCAGATTTGCATTGCCCGCTTGCTTGCTTGGCCAAAAAGGGCGTATGCGTTTTCTCCTGAATATATTCAGGAGAAAACGCATACGCCCTTTTTGGCCAAGTGCATCATATTCGAAGTTGTGTCCCTCTTCCTGTGCTTTAAAGGCGATTACAACGTACCTCTTGAAATCTGTTTCCTGCTATTCTGACTCGCTTTCAAGTCCGCCTCGTTGCCTTCCCTCAACAGATTTTTGGACGATAGTTGTCCTTTATTGCTCGGCCACTTTGTGAATTGCTGTGCCCCTGAGCTCCATTTTTCAACTCGTTTTTGGTGAGCTGACCGCAAGTCCAAAATTTTGGTTCAGGACCTATACTGGTTCCCGGTGGGTGGCTGAGACTTTGGTTAATTCTTCTTCCTGCCGGGAAATTACAGTGTAATGTGCCCGTCCAAATGCCTAAAAGCTACTCTCTCATTGGTTCTCCCTCTTCCCTTTCATCCTCTGCCAAATTGGAAACCTGTGCGAACCAGGAGGTTAAAGGGGCTGTCTCTCCAAGTTGAGAGGTTGATAGTAAAGCAGATGGAAAGTCAAACCGGAGCACCAGGAGAGGGACTATTCGTTGAGTTTTAGAAACCTTTCGTATTCACAGTGTGTCCGTTCTCTAGGTTTCCCGTACATGTTATAGCTGTAGTAATATTCCGTTCAACCTGGAGAGTTGGGACCCATGGAATGGGTGCCAGGCATTTGTGCTGTAAAGGTTCTGCATTTGCTCACCCAATCTCACCAATCCTCTCAGTCCCAAGTGTCCAGCCTTATGCCACATCCAGCTGTCATTGTAGATAGGGTCATTCCAGGTTTCATCAGAGACCCTGAAGGAATTGTAAAGAATTTCCCAGTTTTTTTGTTTTGTTTTTGAAATTCCTTTTTATAGTGGGTTTGAGCTGATTCTCGCTGCCATGTTTATGCCAGTCTAGACACACTTGATTCCCTTATGGAGACATATCAATCCATAGGTTTTAAGATTCTTAGTAGTCAGATATATTCCTCTGCGGGAAATATGGGGCTTTGAATCCCTTTCACTGAGGAAGGTGTAGGTCTTGTCTATTCCATAGTTGGTTTTTGGAACGGTACCTGTGCTTATATCAAACTCTGGTTTTATGCATCACCCCACCTCTCCTTCCCCCTTAAGCAGGCATAAGAGTGTTTTCTAAATGTGAGACACTGTTCTCTTTCCTATCTCAGTTCAAGTGTAGCCATGTTTACAGGATCTTCATAAGTGATATCTTATGATAAGTTTATTTTTCTCTGTGACTTATTTCACTTAGAATCATCGTACCTGAATCCACCCATTTTGCTGCTACTGGTCTTATGACATTGATTTCATGGCTGAGGGATATTCCATCGTACATAAGTACCACACTTTTTTGAACCATTTTTATATTTCCTGGGATATTTAAGGTGTACCTAAGTTGAGGTCCTTGTAAGCAGTGCAGCCCTAAATTTTGGGGTGGCTCTGTCTTATTGATTTTCAGTTTTCCCCAGGTATATTCCCTAGACTGAAAGTGACCTTGACTCTGTAGCTCTGTTCTTTACTTGTTTTAGGGAACACAATGTACTCCTCCAGAGGGGCAGTTGGCAATTTACATCCCGCCCATCAGCATAACAAGGCTCCCTGTTCTCCAGGGCCTGTCTTGCCTTTCTGGTTTTTACACATTTTGTGGATGTCCCTTTTGACCGGTGGGAAGTGATACTTCTTTGCAGTGCAGATTTGCATTGCCCGCTTGCTGGCTTGGCCAAAAAGGGCGTATGCGTTTTCTCCTGCATATATTCAGGAGAAAACGCATACGCCCTTTTTGGCCAAGTGAATCATTGTCGAAGTTGTGCCCCTCTTAATGTGCTTTAAAGGCGATTCCAATGTACCTATTGAAATCTGTTTCCTGCTATTCTGCCTCGCTTTCAAGTCCACCTCCTTGCCTTCCCTCAACAGATTTTTGGACGATAGTTGTCCTTTATTACTCGGCCAGTTTGTGAATTGCTGTGCCCCTGAGCTCCATTTTTCAACTCGTTTTTGGTGAGCTGACCGCAAGTCCAAAATTTTGGTTCAGGACCTATGCTGGTTCCCGGTGGGTGGCTGAGACTTTGGTTAATTCTTCTTCCTGCCGGGAAGTTAGAGTGATATATGCCCGTTCAAACGCCTAACAGCTACTCTCTCATTGGTTCTCCCTCTTCCCTTTCATCCTCTGCCAAATTGGAAACCTGTGTGAACCAGGAGGTTGAAGGGGCTGTCTCTCCAAGTTGGGAGATTGATAGTAAAGCAGATGGAAAGTCAAACCGGAGCACCAGGAGAGGGACTATTCGTTGAGTTTTAGAAACCTTTCGTATTCACAGTGTTTCCGTTCTCTAGGTTTCTCGTACATATTATAACTGTAGTAATATTCCCTTCAACCTGGAGAGTTGGGACCCATGGAATGGGTGCCATGCATTATTGCTTTAAAGTGTCTGCATTTGCTCACCCAATCTCACCAATCGTCTCAGTCCCAAGTGTCCAGCCTTATGCCACATCCAGCTGTCGTTGTAGATAGGGTCATTCCAGGTTTCATCAGAGACCCTGAAGGAATTGTAAAGAATTTCCCAGATTTTTTGTTTTGTTTTTGAAATTCCTTTTTATAGTGGGTTTGAGCTGATTCTCGCTGCCATGTTTATGCCAGTCTAGATACACTTGATTCCCTTACGGAGACATATCAATACATAGGTTTTAAGATTCTTACTACTCAGATATATTCCTTCGAGGGAAATATGGGGTTTTGAGTGCCTTTCACTGAGGAAGGTGTAGGTCTTGTCTATTCCATAGTTGGTTTTTGGAACGGTACCTGTGCTTATATCAAACTCTGGTTTTATGCATCACCCCACCTCTCCTTCCCCCTTAAGCAGGCATAAGAGTGTTTTCTAAATGTGAGATATTCTTCTCTTTCCTAACTCAGTTCAAGTGTAGCCATGTTTACAGGATCTTCATAAGTGATATCTTATGATAAGTTTCTTTTTCTGTGTGACTTATTTCACTTAGAATGATCGTACCTGAATCCACCCATTTTGCTTCTACTGGACTTATGACATTGATTTCTTGGCTGAGGGATATTCCATCATACGTAAGTACCACAATTTTTTGAACCATTTTTATATTTCCTGGGATATTTAAGGTGTACCCAAGTTGAGGTCCTTGTAAGCAGTACAGCCCTAAATTTTGGGGTGGCTCTGTCTTATTGATTTTCAGTTTTCCCAAGGTATATTCCCTAGACTGGAAGTGCCCTTGGCTCTGTAGCTCTGTTCTTTACTTGTTTTAGGGAACACAATGCACTCCTCCAGAGAGGCTGTTGGCAATTTACATCCCGCCCATCAGCATAACAAGGCTCCCTGTTCTCCAGGGCCTGTCTTCCCTTTCTGGTTTTTACACATTTTGTGGATGTCCCTTTTGACCGGTGGGAAGTGATACTTCTTTGTAGTGCAGATTTGCTTTGCCCGCTTGCTTGCTTGGCCAAAAAGGGCGTATGCGTTTCCTCCTGAATATATTCAGGAGAAAACGCATACGCCCTTTTTGACCAAGTGCATCATTGTCGAAGTTGTGCCCCTCTTCCTGTGCTTTAAAGGTGATTCCAACGTACCTCTTGAAATCTGTTTCCTGCGATTCTGCCTCGCTTTCAAGTCCACCTCGTTGCCTTCCCTCAACAGATTTTTGGACGATAGTTGTCCTTTATTACTCGGCCAGTTTGTGAATTGCTGTGCCCCTGAGCTCCATTTATCAACTCGTTTTTGGTTAGCTGACCGCAAGTCCAAAATTTTGGTTCAGGACCTATACTGATTCTCGGTGGGTGGCTGAGACTTTGGTTAATTCTTCTTCCTGCCGGGAAATTACAGTGATATGTGCCCATCCAAATGCCTAACAGCTACTCTCTCATTGGTTCTCCCTCTTCCCTTTCATCCGCTGCCAAATTGGAAACCTGTGTGAACCAGGAGGTTGAAGGCGCTGTCTCTCCAAGTTGGGAGATTGATAGTAAAGCAGATGGAAAGTCAAACCGGAACACCAGGAGAGGGACTATTCGTTGAGTGTTAGAAACCTTTCGTATTCACAGTGTGTCTGTTCTCTAGGTTTCCCGTACATGTTATAACTGTAGTAATATTCCCTTCAACCTGGAGAGTTGGGACCCATGGAATGGGTGCCATGCATTACTGCTTTAAAGGGTCTGCATTTGCTCACACAATCTCACCAATCCTCTCAGTCCCAAGTGTCCAGCCTTATGCCACATCCAGCTGTCGTTGTAGATAGGGTCATTCCAGGTTTCATCAGAGACCCTGAAGGAATTGTAAAGAATTTCCCAGTTTTTTTGTTTTGTTTTTGAAATTCCTTTTTATAGTGGGTTTGAGCTGATTCTCGCTGCCATGTTTATGCCAGTCTAGACACACTTGATTCCCTTACGGAGAAATATCAATCCATAGGTTTTAAGATTCTTACTAGTCAGATATAATCCCCTGTGGGAAATATGGCGTTTTGATTCCCTTTCACTGAGGAAGGTGTAGGTCTTGTCTATTCCATAGTTGGTTTTTGGAACGGTACCTGTGCTTATATCAAACTCTGGTTTTATGCATCACCCCACCTCTCCTTCCCCCTTAAGCAGGCATAAGAGTGTTTTCTAAATGTGAGACACTGTTCTCTTTCCTAACTCAGTTCAAGTGTAGCCATGTTTACAGGATCTTCATAAGTGATATCTTATGATAAATTTCTTTTTCTCTGTGACTTATTTCACTTAGAATCATCGTACGTTAATCCACCCATTTTGCTGCTACTCGTCTTATGACATTGATTTCATTGCTGAGGGATATTTCATCGTACGTAAGTACCACAATTTTTTGAACCATTTTTATATTTCCTGGGATATTTAAGGTGTACCCAAGTTGAGGTCCTTGTAAGCAGTGCAGCCCTAAATTTTGGGGTGGCTCTGTCTTATTGATTTTCAGTTTTCCCAAGGTATATTCCGTAGACTGGAAGTGCCCTTGGCTCTGTAGCTCTGTTCTTTGCTTGTTTTAGGGAACACAGTGTACTCCTCCGGAGAGGCAGTGGGCAATTTACATCCCGCCCATCAGCATAACAAGTCTCCCTGTTCTCCAGGTCCTGTCTTGCCTTTCTGGTTTTTACACATTTTGTGGATGTCCCTTTTGACCGGTGGGAAGTGATACTTCTTTGTAGTGCAGATTTGCATTGCCCGCTTGCTTGCTTGGCCAAAAAGGGCGTATGCGTTTTCTCCTGAATATATTCAGGAGAAAACGCATACGCCCTTTTTGGCCAAGTGCATCATTGTCGAAGTTGTGCCCCTCTTCCTGTGCTTTAAAGGCGACTCCAACGTACCTCTTGAAATCTGTTTCCTGCTATTGTGCCTCGCTTTCAAGTCCGCCTCGTTGCCTTCCCTCAACAGATTTTTGGACGATAGTTGTCCTTTATTACTCGGCCAGTTTGTGAATTGATGTGCCCCTGAGCTCCATTTTTCAACTCGTTTTTGGTGATCTGACCGCAAGGTCAAAATTTTGGTTCAGGACCTATACTGGTTCCCGGTGGGTGGCTGAGACTTTAGTTAATTCTTTTTCCTGCGGGGAATTTACAGTGATATGTGCCCGTCCAAATGCCTAACAGCTACTCTCTCATTGGTTCTCCCTCTTCCCTTTCATCCTCTGCCAAATTGGAAACCTGTGAGAACCAGGAGGTTAAGGGGGCTGTCTCTCCAAGTTGGGAGGTTGATAGTAAAGCAGATGGAAAGTCAAACCGGAGCACCAGGAGAGAGACTATTTGTTGAGTTTTAGAAACCTTTCATATTCACAGTGTGTCCGTTCTCTAGGTTTCCCGTAGATGTTATAACGGTAGTAATATTCCCTTCAACCTGGAGAGTTGGGACCCATGGAATGGGTTCCAGGCATTTGTGCTTTAAAGGTTCTGCATTTGCTCACCCAATCTCACCAATCGTCTCAGTCCCAAGTGTCCCTCCTTATGCCACATCCAGCTGTCATTGTAGATAGGGTCATTCCAGGTTTCATCAGAGACCCTGAAGGAATTGTAAAGAATTTCCCAGTTTTTTTGTTTTGTTTATGAAATTCCTTTTTATAGTGGGTTTGAGCTGATTCTCACTGCCATGTTTATGCCAGTCTAGACACACATGATTCCCTTACGGAGACTTATCAATCCATAGGTTTTAAGATTCTTACTAGTCAGATATATTCCTCTGCGGGAAATATGGGGTTTTGAGTCCCTTTCACTGAGGAAGGTGTAGGTCTTGTCTATTCCATAGTTGGTTTTTGGAACGGTACCTGTGCTTATATCAAACTCTGGTTTTATGCATCACCCCACCTCTCCTTCCCCCTTAAGCAGGCATAAGAGTGTTTTCTAAATGTGAGACACTGTTCTGTTTCCTAACTCAGTTCAAGTGTAGCCATGTTTACAGAATCTTCATAAGTGATATCTTATGATAAGTTTCTTTTTTTCTGTGACTTATTTCACTTAGAATCATCGTACCTGAATCCACCCATTTTGCTGCTACTGGTCTTATGACATTGATTTCTTGGCTGAGGGATATTCCATCGTACGTAAGTACCACAATTTTTTGAACCATTTTTATATTTCCTGGGATATTTAAGGTGTACCCAAGTTGAGGTCCTTGTAAGCAGTGCAGCCCTAAATTTTGGCTTGGCTCTGTCATATTGATTTTCAGTTTTCCCAAGGTATATTCCGTAGACTGGAAGTGCCCTTGGCTCTGTAGCTCTGCTGTTTACTTGTTTTAGGGAACACAATGTACTCCTCCGGAGAGGCAGTTGGCAATTTACATCCCGCCCATCAACATAACAAGGCTCCCTGTTCTCCAGGTCCTGTCTTGCCTTTCTGGTTTTTACACATTTTGTGGATGTCCCTTTTGACCGGTGGGAAGTGATACTTCTTTGTAGTGCAGATTTGCATTGCCCGCTTGCTTGCTTGGCCAAAAAGGGCGTATGCGTTTTCTCCTGAATATATTCAGGAGAAAACGCATACGCCCTTTTTGGCCAAGTGCATCATTGTCGAAGTTGTGCCCCTCTTCCTGTGCTTTAAAGGCGATTCCAACGTACCTCTTGAAATCTGTTTCCTGCTATTCTGCCTCACTTTCAAGTCCGCCTCGTTGCCTTCCCTCAACAGATTTTTGGACGATAGTTGTCCTTTATTACTCAGCCAGTTTGTGAAATGCTGTGCCCCTGAGCTCCATTTTTCAACTCGTTTTTGGTGAGCTGACCGCAAGTCCAAAATTTTGGTTCAGGACCTATACTGGTTCCCGGTGGGTGGCTGAGACTTTGGTTAATTCTTCTTCCTGCCGGGAAATTACAGTGTAATGTGCCCGTCCAAATGCCTAAAAGCTACTCTCTCATTGGTTCTCCCTCTTCCCTTTCATCCTCTGCCAAATTGGAAACCTGTGCGAACCAGGAGGTTAAAGGGGCTGTCTCTCCAAGTTGAGAGGTTGATAGTAAAGCAGATGGAAAGTCAAACCGGAGCACCAGGAGAGGGACTATTCGTTGAGTTTTAGAAACCTTTCGTATTCACAGTGTGTCCGTTCTCTAGGTTTCCCGTACATGTTATAGCTGTAGTAATATTCCGTTCAACCTGGAGAGTTGGGACCCATGGAATGGGTGCCAGGCATTTGTGCTGTAAAGGTTCTGCATTTGCTCACCCAATCTCACCAATCCTCTCAGTCCCAAGTGTCCAGCCTTATGCCACATCCAGCTGTCATTGTAGATAGGGTCATTCCAGGTTTCATCAGAGACCCTGAAGGAATTGTAAAGAATTTCCCAGTTTTTTTGTTTTGTTTTTGAAATTCCTTTTTATAGTGGGTTTGAGCTGATTCTCGCTGCCATGTTTATGCCAGTCTAGACACACTTGATTCCCTTATGGAGACATATCAATCCATAGGTTTTAAGATTCTTAGTAGTCAGATATATTCCTCTGCGGGAAATATGGGGCTTTGAATCCCTTTCACTGAGGAAGGTGTAGGTCTTGTCTATTCCATAGTTGGTTTTTGGAACGGTACCTGTGCTTATATCAAACTCTGGTTTTATGCATCACCCCACCTCTCCTTCCCCCTTAAGCAGGCATAAGAGTGTTTTCTAAATGTGAGACACTGTTCTCTTTCCTATCTCAGTTCAAGTGTAGCCATGTTTACAGGATCTTCATAAGTGATATCTTATGATAAGTTTATTTTTCTCTGTGACTTATTTCACTTAGAATCATCGTACCTGAATCCACCCATTTTGCTGCTACTGGTCTTATGACATTGATTTCATGGCTGAGGGATATTCCATCGTACATAAGTACCACACTTTTTTGAACCATTTTTATATTTCCTGGGATATTTAAGGTGTACCTAAGTTGAGGTCCTTGTAAGCAGTGCAGCCCTAAATTTTGGGGTGGCTCTGTCTTATTGATTTTCAGTTTTCCCCAGGTATATTCCCTAGACTGAAAGTGACCTTGACTCTGTAGCTCTGTTCTTTACTTGTTTTAGGGAACACAATGTACTCCTCCAGAGGGGCAGTTGGCAATTTACATCCCGCCCATCAGCATAACAAGGCTCCCTGTTCTCCAGGGCCTGTCTTGCCTTTCTGGTTTTTACACATTTTGTGGATGTCCCTTTTGACCGGTGGGAAGTGATACTTCTTTGTAGTGCAGATTTGCATTGCCCGCTTGCTGGCTTGGCCAAAAAGGGCGTATGCGTTTTCTCCTGCATATATTCAGGAGAAAACGCATACGCCCTTTTTGGCCAAGTGAATCATTGTCGAAGTTGTGCCCCTCTTCCTGTGCTTTAAAGGCGATTCCAATGTACCTATTGAAATCTGTTTCCTGCTATTCTGCCTCGCTTTCAAGTCCACCTCCTTGCCTTCCCTCAACAGATTTTTGGACGATAGTTGTCCTTTATTACTCGGCCAGTTTGTGAATTGCTGTGCCCCTGAGCTCCATTTTTCAACTCGTTTTTGGTGAGCTGACCGCAAGTCCAAAATTTTGGTTCAGGACCTATGCTGGTTCCCGGTGGGTGGCTGAGACTTTGGTTAATTCTTCTTCCTGCCGGGAAGTTAGAGTGATATATGCCCGTTCAAACGCCTAACAGCTACTCTCTCATTGGTTCTCCCTCTTCCCTTTCATCCTCTGCCAAATTGGAAACCTGTGTGAACCAGGAGGTTGAAGGGGCTGTCTCTCCAAGTTGGGAGATTGATAGTAAAGCAGATGGAAAGTCAAACCGGAGCACCAGGAGAGGGACTATTCGTTGAGTTTTAGAAACCTTTCGTATTCACAGTGTTTCCGTTCTCTAGGTTTCTCGTACATGTTATAACTGTAGTAATATTCCCTTCAACCTGGAGAGTTGGGACCCATGGAATGGGTGCCATGCATTATTGCTTTAAAGTGTCTGCATTTGCTCACCCAATCTCACCAATCGTCTCAGTCCCAAGTGTCCAGCCTTATGCCACATCCAGCTGTCGTTGTAGATAGGGTCATTCCAGGTTTCATCAGAGACCCTGAAGGAATTGTAAAGAATTTCCCAGATTTTTTGTTTTGTTTTTGAAATTCCTTTTTATAGTGGGTTTGAGCTGATTCTCGCTGCCATGTTTATGCCAGTCTAGATACACTTGATTCCCTTACGGAGACATATCAATACATAGGTTTTAAGATTCTTACTACTCAGATATATTCCTTTGAGGGAAATATGGGGTTTTGAGTGCCTTTCACTGAGGAAGGTGTAGGTCTTGTCTATTCCATAGTTGGTTTTTGGAACGGTAACTGTGCTTATATCAAACTCTGGTTTTATGCATCACCCCACCTCTCCTTCCCCCTTAAGCAGGCATAAGAGTGTTTTCTAAATGTGAGATATTCTTCTCTTTCCTAACTCAGTTCAAGTGTAGCCATGTTTACAGGATCTTCATAAGTGATATCTTATGATAAGTTTCTTTTTCTGTGTGACTTATTTCACTTAGAATGATCGTACCTGAATCCACCCATTTTGCTTCTACTGGACTTATGACATTGATTTCTTGGCTGAGGGATATTCCATCATACGTAAGTACCACAATTTTTTGAACCATTTTTATATTTCCTGGGATATTTAAGGTGTACCCAAGTTGAGGTCCTTGTAAGCAGTACAGCCCTAAATTTTGGGGTGGCTCTGTCTTATTGATTTTCAGTTTTCCCAAGGTATATTCCCTAGACTGGAAGTGCCCTTGGCTCTGTAGCTCTGTTCTTTACTTGTTTTAGGGAACACAATGCACTCCTCCAGAGAGGCTGTTGGCAATTTACATCCCGCCCATCAGCATAACAAGGCTCCCTGTTCTCCAGGGCCTGTCTTGCCTTTCTGGTTTTTACACATTTTGTGGATGTCCCTTTTGACCGGTGGGAAGTGATACTTCTTTGTAGTGCAGATTTGCTTTGCCCGCTTGCTTGCTTGGCCAAAAAGGGCGTATGCGTTTCCTCCTGAATATATTCAGGAGAAAACGCATACGCCCTTTTTGACCAAGTGCATCATTGTCGAAGTTGTGCCCCTCTTCCTGTGCTTTAAAGGTGATTCCAACGTACCTCTTGAAATCTGTTTCCTGCGATTCTGCCTCGCTTTCAAGTCCACCTCGTTGCCTTCCCTCAACAGATTTTTGGACGATAGTTGTCCTTTATTACTCGGCCAGTTTGTGAATTGCTGTGCCCCTGAGCTCCATTTATCAACTCGTTTTTGGTTAGCTGACCGCAAGTCCAAAATTTTGGTTCAGGACCTATACTGATTCTCGGTGGGTGGCTGAGACTTTGGTTAATTCTTCTTCCTGCCGGGAAATTACAGTGATATGTGCCCATCCAAATGCCTAACAGCTACTCTCTCATTGGTTCTCCCTCTTCCCTTTCATCCGCTGCCAAATTGGAAACCTGTGTGAACCAGGAGGTTGAAGGGGCTGTCTCTCCAAGTTGGGAGATTGATAGTAAAGCAGATGGAAAGTCAAACCGGAGCACCAGGAGAGGGACTATTCGTTGAGTGTTAGAAACCTTTCGTATTCACAGTGTGTCTGTTCTCTAGGTTTCCCGTACATGTTATAACTGTAGTAATATTCCCTTCAACCTGGAGAGTTGGGACCCATGGAATGGGTGCCATGCATTACTGCTTTAAAGGGTCTGCATTTGCTCACACAATCTCACCAATCCTCTCAGTCCCAAGTGTCCAGCCTTATGCCACATCCAGCTGTCGTTGTAGATAGGGTCATTCCAGGTTTCATCAGAGACCCTGAAGGAATTGTAAAGAATTTCCCAGTTTTTTTGTTTTGTTTTTGAAATTCCTTTTTATAGTGGGTTTGAGCTGATTCTCGCTGCCATGTTTATGCCAGTCTAGACACACTTGATTCCCTTACGGAGAAATATCAATCCATAGGTTTTAAGATTCTTACTAGTCAGATATAATCCTCTGTGGGAAATATGGCGTTTTGAGTCCCTTTCACTGAGGAAGGTGTAGGTCTTGTCTATTCCATAGTTGGTTTTTGGAACGGTACCTGTGCTTATATCAAACTCTGGTTTTATGCATCACCCCACCTCTCCTTCCCCCTTAAGCAGGCATAAGAGTGTTTTCTAAATGTGAGACACTGTTCTCTTTCCTAACTCAGTTCAAGTGTAGCCATGTTTACAGGATCTTCATAAGTGATATCTTATGATAAATTTCTTTTTCTCTGTGACTTATTTCACTTAGAATCATCGTACGTTAATCCACCCATTTTGCTGCTACTCGTCTTATGACATTGATTTCATTGCTGAGGGATATTTCATCGTACGTAAGTACCACAATTTTTTGAACCATTTTTATATTTCCTGGGATATTTAAGGTGTACCCAAGTTGAGGTCCTTGTAAGCAGTGCAGCCCTAAATTTTGGGGTGTCTCTGTCTTATTGATTTTCAGTTTTCCCAAGGTATATTCCCTAGACTGGAAGTGCCCTTGGCTCTGTAGCTCTGTTCTTTGCTTGTTTTAGGGAACACAGTGTACTCCTCCGGAGAGGCAGTGGGCAATTTACATCCCGCCCATCAGCATAACAAGTCTCCCTGTTCTCCAGGTCCTGTCTTGCCTTTCTGGTTTTTACACATTTTGTGGATGTCCCTTTTGACCGGTGGGAAGTGATACTTCTTTGTAGTGCAGATTTGCATTGCCCGCTTGCTTGCTTGGCCAAAAAGGGCGTATGCGTTTTCTCCTGAATATATTCAGGAGAAAACGCATACGCCCTTTTTGGCCAAGTGCATCATTGTCGAAGTTGTGCCCCTCTTCCTGTGCTTTAAAGGCGACTCCAACGTACCTCTTGAAATCTGTTTCCTGCTATTGTGCCTCGCTTTCAAGTCCGCCTCGTTGCCTTCCCTCAACAGATTTTTGGACGATAGTTGTCCTTTATTACTCGGCCAGTTTGTGAATTGATGTGCCCCTGAGCTCCATTTTTCAACTCGTTTTTGGTGATCTGACCGCAAGGTCAAAATTTTGGTTCAGGACCTATACTGGTTCCCGGTGGGTGGCTGAGACTTTAGTTAATTCTTTTTCCTGCGGGGAATTTACAGTGATATGTGCCCGTCCAAATGCCTAACAGCTACTCTCTCATTGGTTCTCCCTCTTCCCTTTCATCCTCTGCCAAATTGGAAACCTGTGAGAACCAGGAGGTTAAGGGGGCTGTCTCTCCAAGTTGGGAGGTTGATAGTAAAGCAGATGGAAAGTCAAACCGGAGCACCAGGAGAGAGACTATTTGTTGAGTTTTAGAAACCTTTCATATTCACAGTGTGTCCGTTCTCTAGGTTTCCCGTAGATGTTATAACGGTAGTAATATTCCCTTCAACCTGGAGAGTTGGGACCCATGGAATGGGTTCCAGGCATTTGTGCTTTAAAGGTTCTGCATTTGCTCACCCAATCTCACCAATCGTCTCAGTCCCAAGTGTCCCTCCTTATGCCACATCCAGCTGTCATTGTAGATAGGGTCATTCCAGGTTTCATCAGAGACCCTGAAGGAATTGTAAAGAATTTCCCAGTTTTTTTGTTTTGTTTATGAAATTCCTTTTTATAGTGGGTTTGAGCTGATTCTCACTGCCATGTTTATGCCAGTCTAGACACACATGATTCCCTTACGGAGACATATCAATCCATAGGTTTTAAGATTCTTACTAGTCAGATATATTCCTCTGCGGGAAATATGGGGTTTTGAGTCCCTTTCACTGAGGAAGGTGTAGGTCTTGTCTATTCCATAGTTGGTTTTTGGAACGGTACCTGTGCTTATATCAAACTCTGGTTTTATGCATCACCCCACCTCTCCTTCCCCCTTAAGCAGGCATAAGAGTGTTTTCTAAATGTGAGACACTGTTCTGTTTCCTAACTCAGTTCAAGTGTAGCCATGTTTACAGAATCTTCATAAGTGATATCTTATGATAAGTTTCTTTTTTTCTGTGACTTATTTCACTTAGAATCATCGTACCTGAATCCACCCATTTTGCTGCTACTGGTCTTATGACATTGATTTCTTGGCTGAGGGATATTCCATCGTACGTAAGTACCACAATTTTTTGAACCATTTTTATATTTCCTGGGATATTTAAGGTGTACCCAAGTTGAGGTCCTTGTAAGCAGTGCAGCCCTAAATTTTGGCGTGGCTCTGTCATATTGATTTTCAGTTTTCCCAAGGTATATTCCGTAGACTGGAAGTGCCCTTGGCTCTGTAGCTCTGCTGTTTACTTGTTTTAGGGAACACAATGTACTCCTACGGAGAGGCAGTTGGCAATTTACATCCCGCCCATCAACATAACAAGGCTCCCTGTTCTCCAGGTCCTGTCTTGCCTTTCTGGTTTTTACACATTTTGTGGATGTCCCTTTTGACCGGTGGGAAGTGATACTTCTTTGTAGTGCAGATTTGCATTGCCCGCTTGCTTGCTTGGCCAAAAAGGGCGTATGCGTTTTCTCCTGAATATATTCAGGAGAAAACGCATACGCCCTTTTTGGCCAAGTGCATCATTGTCGAAGTTGTGCCCCTCTTCCTGTGCTTTAAAGGCGATTCCAACGTACCTCTTGAAATCTGTTTCCTGCTATTCTGCCTCACTTTCAAGTCCGCCTCGTTGCCTTCCCTCAACAGATTTTTGGACGATAGTTGTCCTTTATTACTCAGCCAGTTTGTGAAATGCTGTGCCCCTGAGCTCCATTTTTCAACTCGTTTTTGGTGAGCTGACCGCAAGTCCAAAATTTTGGTTCAGGACCTATACTGGTTCCCGGTGGGTGGCTGAGACTTTGGTTAATTCTTCTTCCTGCCGGGAAATTACAGTGTAATGTGCCCGTCCAAATGCCTAAAAGCTACTCTCTCATTGGTTCTCCCTCTTCCCTTTCATCCTCTGCCAAATTGGAAACCTGTGCGAACCAGGAGGTTAAAGGGGCTGTCTCTCCAAGTTGAGAGGTTGATAGTAAAGCAGATGGAAAGTCAAACCGGAGCACCAGGAGAGGGACTATTCGTTGAGTTTTAGAAACCTTTCGTATTCACAGTGTGTCCGTTCTCTAGGTTTCCCGTACATGTTATAGCTGTAGTAATATTCCGTTCAACCTGGAGAGTTGGGACCCATGGAATGGGTGCCAGGCATTTGTGCTGTAAAGGTTCTGCATTTGCTCACCCAATCTCACCAATCCTCTCAGTCCCAAGTGTCCAGCCTTATGCCACATCCAGCTGTCATTGTAGATAGGGTCATTCCAGGTTTCATCAGAGACCCTGAAGGAATTGTAAAGAATTTCCCAGTTTTTTTGTTTTGTTTTTGAAATTCCTTTTTATAGTGGGTTTGAGCTGATTCTCGCTGCCATGTTTATGCCAGTCTAGACACACTTGATTCCCTTATGGAGACATATCAATCCATAGGTTTTAAGATTCTTAGTAGTCAGATATATTCCTCTGCGGGAAATATGGGGCTTTGAATCCCTTTCACTGAGGAAGGTGTAGGTCTTGTCTATTCCATAGTTGGTTTTTGGAACGGTACCTGTGCTTATATCAAACTCTGGTTTTATGCATCACCCCACCTCTCCTTCCCCCTTAAGCAGGCATAAGAGTGTTTTCTAAATGTGAGACACTGTTCTCTTTCCTATCTCAGTTCAAGTGTAGCCATGTTTACAGGATCTTCATAAGTGATATCTTATGATAAGTTTATTTTTCTCTGTGACTTATTTCACTTAGAATCATCGTACCTGAATCCACCCATTTTGCTGCTACTGGTCTTATGACATTGATTTCATGGCTGAGGGATATTCCATCGTACATAAGTACCACACTTTTTTGAACCATTTTTATATTTCCTGGGATATTTAAGGTGTACCTAAGTTGAGGTCCTTGTAAGCAGTGCAGCCCTAAATTTTGGGGTGGCTCTGTCTTATTGATTTTCAGTTTTCCCCAGGTATATTCCCTAGACTGGAAGTGACCTTGACTCTGTAGCTCTGTTCTTTACTTGTTTTAGGGAACACAATGTACTCCTCCAGAGAGGCAGTTGGCAATTTACATCCCGCCCATCAGCATAACAAGGCTCCCTGTTCTCCAGGGCCTGTCTTGCCTTTCTGGTTTTTACACATTTTGTGGATGTCCCTTTTGACCGGTGGGAAGTGATACTTCTATGTAGTGCAGATTTGCATTGCCCGCTTGCTGGCTTGGCCAAAAAGGGCGTATGCATTTTCTCCTGCATATATTCAGGAGAAAACGCATACGCCCTTTTTGGCCAAGTGAATCATTGTCGAAGTTGTGCCCCTCTTCCTGTGCTTTAAAGGCGATTCCAATGTACCTATTGAAATCTGTTTCCTGCTATTCTGCCTCGCTTTCAAGTCCACCTCCTTGCCTTCCCTCAACAGATTTTTGGACGATAGTTGTCCTTTATTACTCGGCCAGTTTGTGAATTGCTGTGCCCCTGAGCTCCATTTTTCAACTCGTTTTTGGTGAGCTGACCGCAAGTCCAAAATTTTGGTTCAGGACCTATGCTGGTTCCCGGTGGGTGGCTGAGACTTTGGTTAATTCTTCTTCCTGCCGGGAAGTTAGAGTGATATATGCCCGTTCAAACGCCTAACAGCTACTCTCTCATTGGTTCTCCCTCTTCCCTTTCATCCTCTGCCAAATTGGAAACCTGTGTGAACCAGGAGGTTGAAGGGGCTGTCTCTCCAAGTTGGGAGATTGATAGTAAAGCAGATGGAAAGTCAAACCGGAGCACCAGGAGAGGGACTATTCGTTGAGTTTTAGAAACCTTTCGTATTCACAGTGTTTCCGTTCTCTAGGTTTCTCGTACATGTTATAACTGTAGTAATATTCCCTTCAACCTGGAGAGTTGGGACCCATGGAATGGGTGCCATGCATTATTGCTTTAAAGTGTCTGCATTTGCTCACCCAATCTCACCAATCGTCTCAGTCCCAAGTGTCCAGCCTTATGCCACATCCAGCTGTCGTTGTAGATAGGGTCATTCCAGGTTTCATCAGAGACCCTGAAGGAATTGTAAAGAATTTCCCAGATTTTTTGTTTTGTTTTTGAAATTCCTTTTTATAGTGGGTTTGAGCTGATTCTCGCTGCCATGTTTATGCCAGTCTAGATACACTTGATTCCCTTACGGAGACATATCAATACATAGGTTTTAAGATTCTTACTACTCAGATATATTCCTTTGAGGGAAATATGGGGTTTTGAGTGCCTTTCACTGAGGAAGGTGTAGGTCTTGTCTATTCCATAGTTGGTTTTTGGAACGGTACCTGTGCTTATATCAAACTCTGGTTTTATGCATCACCCCACCTCTCCTTCCCCCTTAAGCAGGCATAAGAGTGTTTTCTAAATGTGAGATATTCTTCTCTTTCCTAACTCAGTTCAAGTGTAGCCATGTTTACAGGATCTTCATAAGTGATATCTTATGATAAGTTTCTTTTTCTGTGTGACTTATTTCACTTAGAATGATCGTACCTGAATCCACCCATTTTGCTTCTACTGGACTTATGACATTGATTTCTTGGCTGAGGGATATTCCATCATACGTAAGTACCACAATTTTTTGAACCATTTTTATATTTCCTGGGATATTTAAGGTGTACCCAAGTTGAGGTCCTTGTAAGCAGTACAGCCCTAAATTTTGGGGTGGCTCTGTCTTATTGATTTTCAGTTTTCCCAAGGTATATTCCCTAGACTGGAAGTGCCCTTGGCTCTGTAGCTCTGTTCTTTACTTGTTTTAGGGAACACAATGCACTCCTCCAGAGAGGCTGTTGGCAATTTACATCCCGCCCATCAGCATAACAAGGCTCCCTGTTCTCCAGGGCCTGTCTTGCCTTTCTGGTTTTTACACATTTTGTGGATGTCCCTTTTGACCGGTGGGAAGTGATACTTCTTTGTAGTGCAGATTTGCTTTGCCCGCTTGCTTGCTTGGCCAAAAAGGGCGTATGCGTTTCCTCCTGAATATATTCAGGAGAAAACGCATACGCCCTTTTTGACCAAGTGCATCATTGTTGAAGTTGTGCCCCTCTTCCTGTGCTTTAAAGGTGATTCCAACGTACCTCTTGAAATCTGTTTCCTGCGATTCTGCCTCGCTTTCAAGTCCACCTCGTTGCCTTCCCTCAACAGATTTTTGGACGATAGTTGTCCTTTATTACTCGGCCAGTTTGTGAATTGCTGTGCCCCTGAGCTCCATTTATCAACTCGTTTTTGGTTAGCTGACCGCAAGTCCAAAATTTTGGTTCAGGACCTATACTGATTCTCGGTGGGTGGCTGAGACTTTGGTTAATTCTTCTTCCTGCCGGGAAATTACAGTGATATGTGCCCATCCAAATGCCTAACAGCTACTCTCTCATTGGTTCTCCCTCTTCCCTTTCATCCGCTGCCAAATTGGAAACCTGTGTGAACCAGGAGGTTGAAGGGGCTGTCTCCCCAAGTTGGGAGATTGATAGTAAAGCAGATGGAAAGTCAAACCGGAGCACCAGGAGAGGGACTATTCGTTGAGTGTTAGAAACCTTTCGTATTCACAGTGTGTCTGTTCTCTAGGTTTCCCGTACATGTTATAACTGTAGTAATATTCCCTTCAACCTGGAGAGTTGGGACCCATGGAATGGGTGCCATGCATTACTGCTTTAAAGGGTCTGCATTTGCTCACACAATCTCACCAATCCTCTCAGTCCCAAGTGTCCAGCCTTATGCCACATCCAGCTGTCGTTGTAGATAGGGTCATTCCAGGTTTCATCAGAGACCCTGAAGGAATTGTAAAGAATTTCCCAGTTTTTTTGTTTTGTTTTTGAAATTCCTTTTTATAGTGGGTTTGAGCTGATTCTCGCTGCCATGTTTATGCCAGTCTAGACACACTTGATTCCCTTACGGAGAAATATCAATCCATAGGTTTTAAGATTCTTACTAGTCAGATATAATCCTCTGTGGGAAATATGGCGTTTTGAGTCCCTTTCACTGAGGAAGGTGTAGGTCTTGTCTATTCCATAGTTGGTTTTTGGAACGGTACCTGTGCTTATATCAAACTCTGGTTTTATGCATCACCCCACCTCTCCTTCCCCCTTAAGCAGGCATAAGAGTGTTTTCTAAATGTGAGACACTGTTCTCTTTCCTAACTCAGTTCAAGTGTAGCCATGTTTACAGGATCTTCATAAGTGATATCTTATGATAAATTTCTTTTTCTCTGTGACTTATTTCACTTAGAATCATCGTACGTTAATCCACCCATTTTGCTGCTACTCGTCTTATGACATTGATTTCATTGCTGAGGGATATTTCATCGTACGTAAGTACCACAATTTTTTGAACCATTTTTATATTTCCTGGGATATTTAAGGTGTACCCAAGTTGAGGTCCTTGTAAGCAGTGCAGCCCTAAATTTTGGGGTGGCTCTGTCTTATTGATTTTCAGTTTTCCCAAGGTATATTCCGTAGACTGGAAGTGCCCTTGGCTCTGTAGCTCTGTTCTTTGCTTGTTTTAGGGAACACAGTGTACTCCTCCGGAGAGGCAGTGGGCAATTTACATCCCGCCCATCAGCATAACAAGTCTCCCTGTTCTCCAGGTCCTGTCTTGCCTTTCTGGTTTTTACACATTTTGTGGATGTCCCTTTTGACCGGTGGGAAGTGATACTTCTTTGTAGTGCAGATTTGCATTGCCCGCTTGCTTGCTTGGCCAAAAAGGGCGTATGCGTTTTCTCCTGAATATATTCAGGAGAAAACGCATACGCCCTTTTTGGCCAAGTGCATCATTGTCGAAGTTGTGCCCCTCTTCCTGTGCTTTAAAGGCGACTCCAACGTACCTCTTGAAATCTGTTTCCTGCTATTGTGCCTCGCTTTCAAGTCCGCCTCGTTGCCTTCCCTCAACAGATTTTTGGACGATAGTTGTCCTTTATTACTCGGCCAGTTTGTGAATTGATGTGCCCCTGAGCTCCATTTTTCAACTCGTTTTTGGTGATCTGACCGCAAGGTCAAAATTTTGGTTCAGGACCTATACTGGTTCCCGGTGGGTGGCTGAGACTTTAGTTAATTCTTTTTCCTGCGGGGAATTTACAGTGATATGTGCCCGTCCAAATGCCTAACAGCTACTCTCTCATTGGTTCTCCCTCTTCCCTTTCATCCTCTGCCAAATTGGAAACCTGTGAGAACCAGGAGGTTAAGGGGGCTGTCTCTCCAAGTTGGGAGGTTGATAGTAAAGCAGATGGAAAGTCAAACCGGAGCACCAGGAGAGAGACTATTTGTTGAGTTTTAGAAACCTTTCATATTCACAGTGTGTCCGTTCTCTAGGTTTCCCGTAGATGTTATAACGGTAGTAATATTCCCTTCAACCTGGAGAGTTGGGACCCATGGAATGGGTTCCAGGCATTTGTGCTTTAAAGGTTCTGCATTTGCTCACCCAATCTCACCAATCGTCTCAGTCCCAAGTGTCCCTCCTTATGCCACATCCAGCTGTCATTGTAGATAGGGTCATTCCAGGTTTCATCAGAGACCCTGAAGGAATTGTAAAGAATTTCCCAGTTTTTTTGTTTTGTTTATGAAATTCCTTTTTATAGTGGGTTTGAGCTGATTCTCACTGCCATGTTTATGCCAGTCTAGACACACATGATTCCCTTACGGAGACATATCAATCCATAGGTTTTAAGATTCTTACTAGTCAGATATATTCCTCTGCGGGAAATATGGGGTTTTGAGTCCCTTTCACTGAGGAAGGTGTAGGTCTTGTCTATTCCATAGTTGGTTTTTGGAACGGTACCTGTGCTTATATCAAACTCTGGTTTTATGCATCACCCCACCTCTCCTTCCCCCTTAAGCAGGCATAAGAGTGTTTTCTAAATGTGAGACACTGTTCTGTTTCCTAACTCAGTTCAAGTGTAGCCATGTTTACAGAATCTTCATAAGTGATATCTTATGATAAGTTTCTTTTTTTCTGTGACTTATTTCACTTAGAATCATCGTACCTGAATCCACCCATTTTGCTGCTACTGGTCTTATGACATTGATTTCTTGGCTGAGGGATATTCCATCGTACGTATGTACCACAATTTTTTGAACCATTTTTATATTTCCTGGGATATTTAAGGTGTACCCAAGTTGAGGTCCTTGTAAGCAGTGCAGCCCTAAATTTTGGCGTGGCTCTGTCATATTGATTTTCAGTTTTCCCAAGGTATATTCCGTAGACTGGAAGTGCCCTTGGCTCTGTAGCTCTGCTGTTTACTTGTTTTAGGGAACACAATGTACTCCTCCGGAGAGGCAGTTGGCAATTTACATCCCGCCCATCAACATAACAAGGCTCCCTGTTCTCCAGGTCCTGTCTTGCCTTTCTGGTTTTTACACATTTTGTGGATGTCCCTTTTGACCGGTGGGAAGTGATACTTCTTTGTAGTGCAGATTTGCATTGCCCGCTTGCTTGCTTGGCCAAAAAGGGCGTATGCGTTTTCTCCTGAATATATTCAGGAGAAAATGCATACGCCCTTTTTGGCCAAGTGCATCATTGTCGAAGTTGTGCCCCTCTTCCTGTGCTTTAAAGGCGATTCCAACGTACCTCTTGAAATCTGTTTCCTGCTATTCTGCCTCACTTTCAAGTCCGCCTCGTTGCCTTCCCTCAACAGATTTTTGGACGATAGTTGTCCTTTATTACTCAGCCAGTTTGTGAAATGCTGTGCCCCTGAGCTCCATTTTTCAACTCGTTTTTGGTGAGCTGACCGCAAGTCCAAAATTTTGGTTCAGGACCTATACTGGTTCCCGGTGGGTGGCTGAGACTTTGGTTAATTCTTCTTCCTGCCGGGAAATTACAGTGTAATGTGCCCGTCCAAATGCCTAAAAGCTACTCTCTCATTGGTTCTCCCTCTTCCCTTTCATCCTCTGCCAAATTGGAAACCTGTGCGAACCAGGAGGTTAAAGGGGCTGTCTCTCCAAGTTGAGAGGTTGATAGTAAAGCAGATGGAAAGTCAAACCGGAGCACCAGGAGAGGGACTATTCGTTGAGTTTTAGAAACCTTTCGTATTCACAGTGTGTCCGTTCTCTAGGTTTCCCGTACATGTTATAGCTGTAGTAATATTCCGTTCAACCTGGAGAGTTGGGACCCATGGAATGGGTGCCAGGCATTTGTGCTGTAAAGGTTCTGCATTTGCTCACCCAATCTCACCAATCCTCTCAGTCCCAAGTGTCCAGCCTTATGCCACATCCAGCTGTCATTGTAGATAGGGTCATTCCAGGTTTCATCAGAGACCCTGAAGGAATTGTAAAGAATTTCCCAGTTTTTTTGTTTTGTTTTTGAAATTCCTTTTTATAGTGGGTTTGAGCTGATTCTCGCTGCCATGTTTATGCCAGTCTAGACACACTTGATTCCCTTATGGAGACATATCAATCCATAGGTTTTAAGATTCTTAGTAGTCAGATATATTCCTCTGCGGGAAATATGGGGCTTTGAATCCCTTTCACTGAGGAAGGTGTAGGTCTTGTCTATTCCATAGTTGGTTTTTGGAACGGTACCTGTGCTTATATCAAACTCTGGTTTTATGCATCACCCCACCTCTCCTTCCCCCTTAAGCAGGCATAAGAGTGTTTTCTAAATGTGAGACACTGTTCTCTTTCCTATCTCAGTTCAAGTGTAGCCATGTTTACAGGATCTTCATAAGTGATATCTTATGATAAGTTTATTTTTCTCTGTGACTTATTTCACTTAGAATCATCGTACCTGAATCCACCCATTTTGCTGCTACTGGTCTTATGACATTGATTTCATGGCTGAGGGATATTCCATCGTACATAAGTACCACACTTTTTTGAACCATTTTTATATTTCCTGGGATATTTAAGGTGTACCTAAGTTGAGGTCCTTGTAAGCAGTGCAGCCCTAAATTTTGGGGTGGCTCTGTCTTATTGATTTTCAGTTTTCCCCAGGTATATTCCCTAGACTGGAAGTGACCTTGACTCTGTAGCTCTGTTCTTTACTTGTTTTAGGGAACACAATGTACTCCTCCAGAGAGGCAGTTGGCAATTTACATCCCGCCCATCAGCATAACAAGGCTCCCTGTTCTCCAGGGCCTGTCTTGCCTTTCTGGTTTTTACACATTTTGTGGATGTCCCTTTTGACCGGTGGGAAGTGATACTTCTATGTAGTGCAGATTTGCATTGCCCGCTTGCTGGCTTGGCCAAAAAGGGCGTATGCATTTTCTCCTGCATATATTCAGGAGAAAACGCATACGCCCTTTTTGGCCAAGTGAATCATTGTCGAAGTTGTGCCCCTCTTCCTGTGCTTTAAAGGCGATTCCAATGTACCTATTGAAATCTGTTTCCTGCTATTCTGCCTCGCTTTCAAGTCCACCTCCTTGCCTTCCCTCAACAGATTTTTGGACGATAGTTGTCCTTTATTACTCGGCCAGTTTGTGAATTGCTGTGCCCCTGAGCTCCATTTATCAACTCGTTTTTGGTGAGCTGACCGCAAGTCCAAAATTTTGGTTCAGGACCTATACTGATTCTCGGTGGGTGGCTGAGACTTTGGTTAATTCTTCTTCCTGCCGGGAAATTACAGTGATATGTGCCCATCCAAATGCCTAACAGCTACTCTCTCATTGGTTCTCCCTCTTCCCTTTCATCCGCTGCCAAATTGGAAACCTGTGTGAACCAGGAGGTTGAAGGGGCTGTCTCTCCAAGTTGGGAGATTGATAGTAAAGCAGATGGAAAGTCAAACTGGAGCACCAGGAGAGGGACTATTCGTTGAGTGTTAGAAACCTTTCGTATTCACAGTGTGTCTGTTCTCTAGGTTTCCCGTACATGTTATAACTGTAGTAATATTCCCTTCAACCTGGAGAGTTGGGACCCATGGAATGGGTGCCATGCATTACTGCTTTAAAGGGTCTGCATTTGCTCACACAATCTCACCAATCCTCTCAGTCCCAAGTGTCCAGCCTTATGCCACATCCAGCTGTCGTTGTAGATAGGGTCATTCCAGGTTTCATCAGAGACCCTGAAGGAATTGTAAAGAATTTCCCAGTTTTTTTGTTTTGTTTTTGAAATTCCTTTTTATAGTGGGTTTGAGCTGATTCTCGCTGCCATGTTTATGCCAGTCTAGACACACTTGATTCCCTTACGGAGAAATATCAATCCATAGGTTTTAAGATTCTTACTAGTCAGATATAATCCTCTGTGGGAAATATGGCGTTTTGAGTCCCTTTCACTGAGGAAGGTGTAGGTCTTGTCTATTCCATAGTTGGTTTTTGGAACGGTACCTGTGCTTATATCAAACTCTGGTTTTATGCATCACCCCACCTCTCCTTCCCCCTTAAGCAGGCATAAGAGTGTTTTCTAAATGTGAGACACTGTTCTCTTTCCTAACTCAGTTCAAGTGTAGCCATGTTTACAGGATCTTCATAAGTGATATCTTATGATAAATTTCTTTTTCTCTGTGACTTATTTCACTTAGAATCATCGTACGTTAATCCACCCATTTTGCTGCTACTCGTCTTATGACATTGATTTCATTGCTGAGGGATATTTCATCGTACGTAAGTACCACAATTTTTTGAACCATTTTTATATTTCCTGGGATATTTAAGGTGTACCCAAGTTGAGGTCCTTGTAAGCAGTGCAGCCCTAAATTTTGGGGTGGCTCTGTCTTATTGATTTTCAGTTTTCCCAAGGTATATTCCGTAGACTGGAAGTGCCCTTGGCTCTGTAGCTCTGTTCTTTGCTTGTTTTAGGGAACACAGTGTACTCCTCCGGAGAGGCAGTGGGCAATTTACATCCCGCCCATCAGCATAACAAGTCTCCCTGTTCTCCAGGTCCTGTCTTGCCTTTCTGGTTTTTACACATTTTGTGGATGTCCCTTTTGACCGGTGGGAAGTGATACTTCTTTGTAGTGCAGATTTGCATTGCCCGCTTGCTTGCTTGGCCAAAAAGGGCGTATGCGTTTTCTCCTGAATATATTCAGGAGAAAACGCATACGCCCTTTTTGGCCAAGTGCATCATTGTCGAAGTTGTGCCCCTCTTCCTGTGCTTTAAAGGCGACTCCAACGTACCTCTTGAAATCTGTTTCCTGCTATTGTGCCTCGCTTTCAAGTCCGCCTCGTTGCCTTCCCTCAACAGATTTTTGGACGATAGTTGTCCTTTATTACTCGGCCAGTTTGTGAATTGATGTGCCCCTGAGCTCCATTTTTCAACTCGTTTTTGGTGATCTGACCGCAAGGTCAAAATTTTGGTTCAGGACCTATACTGGTTCCCGGTGGGTGGCTGAGACTTTAGTTAATTCTTTTTCCTGCGGGGAATTTACAGTGATATGTGCCCGTCCAAATGCCTAACAGCTACTCTCTCATTGGTTCTCCCTCTTCCCTTTCATCCTCTGCCAAATTGGAAACCTGTGAGAACCAGGAGGTTAAGGGGGCTGTCTCTCCAAGTTGGGAGGTTGATAGTAAAGCAGATGGAAAGTCAAACCGGAGCACCAGGAGAGAGACTATTTGTTGAGTTTTAGAAACCTTTCATATTCACAGTGTGTCCGTTCTCTAGGTTTCCCGTAGATGTTATAACGGTAGTAATATTCCCTTCAACCTGGAGAGTTGGGACCCATGGAATGGGTTCCAGGCATTTGTGCTTTAAAGGTTCTGCATTTGCTCACCCAATCTCACCAATCGTCTCAGTCCCAAGTGTCCCTCCTTATGCCACATCCAGCTGTCATTGTAGATAGGGTCATTCCAGGTTTCATCAGAGACCCTGAAGGAATTGTAAAGAATTTCCCAGTTTTTTTGTTTTGTTTATGAAATTCCTTTTTATAGTGGGTTTGAGCTGATTCTCACTGCCATGTTTATGCCAGTCTAGACACACATGATTCCCTTACGGAGACATATCAATCCATAGGTTTTAAGATTCTTACTAGTCAGATATATTCCTCTGCGGGAAATATGGGGTTTTGAGTCCCTTTCACTGAGGAAGGTGTAGGTCTTGTCTATTCCATAGTTGGTTTTTGGAACGGTACCTGTGCTTATATCAAACTCTGGTTTTATGCATCACCCCACCTCTCCTTCCCCCTTAAGCAGGCATAAGAGTGTTTTCTAAATGTGAGACACTGTTCTGTTTCCTAACTCAGTTCAAGTGTAGCCATGTTTACAGAATCTTCATAAGTGATATCTTATGATAAGTTTCTTTTTTTCTGTGACTTATTTCACTTAGAATCATCGTACCTGAATCCACCCATTTTGCTGCTACTGGTCTTATGACATTGATTTCTTGGCTGAGGGATATTCCATCGTACGTAAGTACCACAATTTTTTGAACCATTTTTATATTTCCTGGGATATTTAAGGTGTACCCAAGTTGAGGTCCTTGTAAGCAGTGCAGCCCTAAATTTTGGCGTGGCTCTGTCATATTGATTTTCAGTTTTCCCAAGGTATATTCCGTAGACTGGAAGTGCCCTTGGCTCTGTAGCTCTGCTGTTTACTTGTTTTAGGGAACACAATGTACTCCTCCGGAGAGGCAGTTGGCAATTTACATCCCGCCCATCAACATAACAAGGCTCCCTGTTCTCCAGGTCCTGTCTTGCCTTTCTGGTTTTTACACATTTTGTGGATGTCCCTTTTGACCGGTGGGAAGTGATACTTCTTTGTAGTGCAGATTTGCATTGCCCGCTTGCTTGCTTGGCCAAAAAGGGCGTATGCGTTTTCTCCTGAATATATTCAGGAGAAAACGCATACGCCCTTTTTGGCCAAGTGCATCATTGTCGAAGTTGTGCCCCTCTTCCTGTGCTTTAAAGGCGATTCCAACGTACCTCTTGAAATCTGTTTCCTGCTATTCTGCCTCACTTTCAAGTCCGCCTCGTTGCCTTCCCTCAACAGATTTTTGGACGATAGTTGTCCTTTATTACTCAGCCAGTTTGTGAAATGCTGTGCCCCTGAGCTCCATTTTTCAACTCGTTTTTGGTGAGCTGACCGCAAGTCCAAAATTTTGGTTCAGGACCTATACTGGTTCCCGGTGGGTGGCTGAGACTTTGGTTAATTCTTCTTCCTGCCGGGAAATTACAGTGTAATGTGCCCGTCCAAATGCCTAAAAGCTACTCTCTCATTGGTTCTCCCTCTTCCCTTTCATCCTCTGCCAAATTGGAAACCTGTGCGAACCAGGAGGTTAAAGGGGCTGTCTCTCCAAGTTGAGAGGTTGATAGTAAAGCAGATGGAAAGTCAAACCGGAGCACCAGGAGAGGGACTATTCGTTGAGTTTTAGAAACCTTTCGTATTCACAGTGTGTCCGTTCTCTAGGTTTCCCGTACATGTTATAGCTGTAGTAATATTCCGTTCAACCTGGAGAGTTGGGACCCATGGAATGGGTGCCAGGCATTTGTGCTGTAAAGGTTCTGCATTTGCTCACCCAATCTCACCAATCCTCTCAGTCCCAAGTGTCCAGCCTTATGCCACATCCAGCTGTCATTGTAGATAGGGTCATTCCAGGTTTCATCAGAGACCCTGAAGGAATTGTAAAGAATTTCCCAGTTTTTTTGTTTTGTATTTGAAATTCCTTTTTATAGTGGGTTTGAGCTGATTCTCGCTGCCATGTTTATGCCAGTCTAGACACACTTGATTCCCTTACGGAGACATATCAATCCATAGGTTTTAAGATTCTTACTAGTCAGATATATTCCTCTGCGGGAAATATGGGGCTTTGAATCCCTTTCACTGAGGAAGGTGTAGGTCTTGTCTATTCCATAGTTGGTTTTTGGAACGGTACCTGTGCTTATATCAAACTCTGGTTTTATGCATCACCCCACCTCTCCTTCCCCCTTAAGCAGGCATAAGAGTGTTTTCTAAATGTGAGACACTGTTCTCTTTCCTATCTCAGTTCAAGTGTAGCCATGTTTACAGGATCTTCATAAGTGATATCTTATGATAAGTTTCTTTTTCTCTGTGACTTATTTCACTTAGAATCATCGTACCTGAATCCACCCATTTTGCTGCTACTGGTCTTATGACATTGATTTCATGGCTGAGGGATATTCCATCGTACATAAGTACCACACTTTTTTGAACCATTTTTATATTTCCTGGGATATTTAAGGTGTACCTAAGTTGAGGTCCTTGTAAGCAGTGCAGCCCTAAATTTTGGGGTGGCTCTGTCTTATTGATTTTCAGTTTTCCCCAGGTATATTCCCTAGACTGGAAGTGACCTTGACTCTGTAGCTCTGTTCTTTATTTGTTTTAGGGAACACAATGTACTCCTCCAGAGAGGCAGTTGGCAATTTACATCCCGCCCATCAGCATAACAAGGCTCCCTGTTCTCCAGGGCCTGTCTTGCCTTTCTGGTTTTTACACATTTTGTGGATGTCCCTTTTGACCGGTGGGAAGTGATACTTCTTTGTAGTGCAGATTTGCATTGCCCGCTTGCTGGCTTGGCCAAAAAGGGCGTATGCGTTTTCTCCTGCATATATTCAGGAGAAAACGCATACGCCCTTTTTGGCCAAGTGAATCATTGTCGAAGTTGTGCCCCTCTTCCTGTGCTTTAAAGGCGATTCCAATGTACCTATTGAAATCTGTTTCCTGCTATTCTGCCTCGCTTTCAAGTCCACCTCCTTGCCTTCCCTCAACAGATTTTTGGACGATAGTTGTCCTTTATTACTCGGCCAGTTTGTGAATTGCTGTGCCCCTGAGCTCCATTTTTCAACTCGTTTTTGGTGAGCTGACCGCAAGTCCAAAATTTTGGTTCAGGACCTATGCTGGTTCCCGGTGGGTGGCTGAGACTTTGGTTAATTCTTCTTCCTGCCGGGAAGTTAGAGTGATATATGCCCGTTCAAACGCCTAACAGCTACTCTCTCATTGGTTCTCCCTCTTCCCTTTCATCCGCTGCCAAATTGGAAACCTGTGTGAACCAGGAGGTTGAAGGGGCTGTCTCTCCAAGTTGGGAGATTGATAGTAAAGCAGATGGAAAGTCAAACCGGAGCACCAGGAGAGGGACTATTCGTTGAGTGTTAGAAACCTTTCGTATTCACAGTGTGTCTGTTCTCTAGGTTTCCCGTACATGTTATAACTGTAGTAATATTCCCTTCAACCTGGAGAGTTGGGACCCATGGAATGGGTGCCATGCATTACTGCTTTAAAGGGTCTGCATTTGCTCACACAATCTCACCAATCCTCTCAGTCCCAAGTGTCCAGCCTTATGCCACATCCAGCTGTCGTTGTAGATAGGGTCATTCCAGGTTTCATCAGAGACCCTGAAGGAATTGTAAAGAATTTCCCAGTTTTTTTGTTTTGTTTTTGAAATTCCTTTTTATAGTGGGTTTGAGCTGATTCTCGCTGCCATGTTTATGCCAGTCTAGACACACTTGATTCCCTTACGGAGAAATATCAATCCATAGGTTTTAAGATTCTTACTAGTCAGATATAATCCTCTGTGGGAAATATGGCGTTTTGAGTCCCTTTCACTGAGGAAGGTGTAGGTCTTGTCTATTCCATAGTTGGTTTTTGGAACGGTACCTGTGCTTATATCAAACTCTGGTTTTATGCATCACCCCACCTCTCCTTCCCCCTTAAGCAGGCATAAGAGTGTTTTCTAAATGTGAGACACTGTTCTCTTTCCTAACTCAGTTCAAGTGTAGCCATGTTTACAGGATCTTCATAAGTGATATCTTATGATAAATTTCTTTTTCTCTGTGACTTATTTCACTTAGAATCATCGTACGTTAATCCACCCATTTTGCTGCTACTCGTCTTATGACATTGATTTCATTGCTGAGGGATATTTCATCGTACGTAAGTACCACAATTTTTTGAACCATTTTTATATTTCCTGGGATATTTAAGGTGTACCCAAGTTGAGGTCCTTGTAAGCAGTGCAGCCCTAAATTTTGGGGTGGCTCTGTCTTATTGATTTTCAGTTTTCCCAAGGTATATTCCGTAGACTGGAAGTGCCCTTGGCTCTGTAGCTCTGTTCTTTGCTTGTTTTAGGGAACACAGTGTACTCCTCCGGAGAGGCAGTGGGCAATTTACATCCCGCCCATCAGCATAACAAGTCTCCCTGTTCTCCAGGTCCTGTCTTGCCTTTCTGGTTTTTACACATTTTGTGGATGTCCCTTTTGACCGGTGGGAAGTGATACTTCTTTGTAGTGCAGATTTGCATTGCCCGCTTGCTTGCTTGGCCAAAAAGGGCGTATGCGTTTTCTCCTGAATATATTCAGGAGAAAACGCATACGCCCTTTTTGGCCAAGTGCATCATTGTCGAAGTTGTGCCCCTCTTCCTGTGCTTTAAAGGCGACTCCAACGTACCTCTTGAAATCTGTTTCCTGCTATTGTGCCTCGCTTTCAAGTCCGCCTCGTTGCCTTCCCTCAACAGATTTTTGGACGATAGTTGTCCTTTATTACTCGGCCAGTTTGTGAATTGATGTGCCCCTGAGCTCCATTTTTCAACTCGTTTTTGGTGATCTGACCGCAAGGTCAAAATTTTGGTTCAGGACCTATACTGGTTCCCGGTGGGTGGCTGAGACTTTAGTTAATTCTTTTTCCTGCGGGGAATTTACAGTGATATGTGCCCGTCCAAATGCCTAACAGCTACTCTCTCATTGGTTCTCCCTCTTCCCTTTCATCCTCTGCCAAATTGGAAACCTGTGAGAACCAGGAGGTTAAGGGGGCTGTCTCTCCAAGTTGGGAGGTTGATAGTAAAGCAGATGGAAAGTCAAACCAGAGCACCAGGAGAGAGACTATTTGTTGAGTTTTAGAAACCTTTCATATTCACAGTGTGTCCGTTCTCTAGGTTTCCCGTAGATGTTATAACGGTAGTAATATTCCCTTCAACCTGGAGAGTTGGGACCCATGGAATGGGTTCCAGGCATTTGTGCTTTAAAGGTTCTGCATTTGCTCACCCAATCTCACCAATCGTCTCAGTCCCAAGTGTCCCTCCTTATGCCACATCCAGCTGTCATTGTAGATAGGGTCATTCCAGGTTTCATCAGAGACCCTGAAGGAATTGTAAAGAATTTCCCAGTTTTTTTGTTTTGTTTATGAAATTCCTTTTTATAGTGGGTTTGAGCTGATTCTCACTGCCATGTTTATGCCAGTCTAGACACACATGATTCCCTTACGGAGACATATCAATCCATAGGTTTTAAGATTCTTACTAGTCAGATATATTCCTCTGCGGGAAATATGGGGTTTTGAGTCCCTTTCAATGAGGAAGGTGTAGGTCTTGTCTATTCCATAGTTGGTTTTTGGAACGGTACCTGTGCTTATATCAAACTCTGGTTTTATGCATCACCCCACCTCTCCTTCCCCCTTAAGCAGGCATAAGAGTGTTTTCTAAATGTGAGACACTGTTCTGTTTCCTAACTCAGTTCAAGTGTAGCCATGTTTACAGAATCTTCATAAGTGATATCTTATGATAAGTTTCTTTTTTTCTGTGACTTATTTCACTTAGAATCATCGTACCTGAATCCACCCATTTTGCTGCTACTGGTCTTATGACATTGATTTCTTGGCTGAGGGATATTCCATCGTACGTAAGTACCACAATTTTTTGAACCATTTTTATATTTCCTGGGATATTTAAGGTGTACCCAAGTTGAGGTCCTTGTAAGCAGTGCAGCCCTAAATTTTGGCGTGGCTCTGTCATATTGATTTTCAGTTTTCCCAAGGTATATTCCGTAGACTGGAAGTGCCCTTGGCTCTGTAGCTCTGCTGTTTACTTGTTTTAGGGAACACAATGTACTCCTCCGGAGAGGCAGTTGGCAATTTACATCCCGCCCATCAACATAACAAGGCTCCCTGTTCTCCAGGTCCTGTCTTGCCTTTCTGGTTTTTACACATTTTGTGGATGTCCCTTTTGACCGGTGGGAAGTGATACTTCTTTGTAGTGCAGATTTGCATTGCCCGCTTGCTTGCTTGGCCAAAAAGGGCGTATGCGTTTTCTCCTGAATATATTCAGGAGAAAACGCATACGCCCTTTTTGGCCAAGTGCATCATTGTCGAAGTTGTGCCCCTCTTCCTGTGCTTTAAAGGCGATTCCAACGTACCTCTTGAAATCTGTTTCCTGCTATTCTGCCTCACTTTCAAGTCCGCCTCGTTGCCTTCCCTCAACAGATTTTTGGACGATAGTTGTCCTTTATTACTCAGCCAGTTTGTGAAATGCTGTGCCCCTGAGCTCCATTTTTCAACTCGTTTTTGGTGAGCTGACCGCAAGTCCAAAATTTTGGTTCAGGACCTATACTGGTTCCCGGTGGGTGGCTGAGACTTTGGTTAATTCTTCTTCCTGCCGGGAAATTACAGTGTAATGTGCCCGTCCAAATGCCTAAAAGCTACTCTCTCATTGGTTCTCCCTCTTCCCTTTCATCCTCTGCCAAATTGGAAACCTGTGCGAACCAGGAGGTTAAAGGGGCTGTCTCTCCAAGTTGAGAGGTTGATAGTAAAGCAGATGGAAAGTCAAACCGGAGCACCAGGAGAGGGACTATTCGTTGAGTTTTAGAAACCTTTCGTATTCACAGTGTGTCCGTTCTCTAGGTTTCCCGTACATGTTATAGCTGTAGTAATATTCCGTTCAACCTGGAGAGTTGGGACCCATGGAATGGGTGCCAGGCATTTGTGCTGTAAAGGTTCTGCATTTGCTCACCCAATCTCACCAATCCTCTCAGTCCCAAGTGTCCAGCCTTATGCCACATCCAGCTGTCATTGTAGATAGGGTCATTCCAGGTTTCATCAGAGACCCTGAAGGAATTGTAAAGAATTTCCCAGTTTTTTTGTTTTGTTTTTGAAATTCCTTTTTATAGTGGGTTTGAGCTGATTCTCGCTGCCATGTTTATGCCAGTCTAGACACACTTGATTCCCTTATGGAGACATATCAATCCATAGGTTTTAAGATTCTTAGTAGTCAGATATATTCCTCTGCGGGAAATATGGGGCTTTGAATCCCTTTCACTGAGGAAGGTGTAGGTCTTGTCTATTCCATAGTTGGTTTTTGGAACGGTACCTGTGCTTATATCAAACTCTGGTTTTATGCATCACCCCACCTCTCCTTCCCCCTTAAGCAGGCATAAGAGTGTTTTCTAAATGTGAGACACTGTTCTCTTTCCTATCTCAGTTCAAGTGTAGCCATGTTTACAGGATCTTCATAAGTGATATCTTATGATAAGTTTATTTTTCTCTGTGACTTATTTCACTTAGAATCATCGTACCTGAATCCACCCATTTTGCTGCTACTGGTCTTATGACATTGATTTCATGGCTGAGGGATATTCCATCGTACATAAGTACCACACTTTTTTGAACCATTTTTATATTTCCTGGGATATTTAAGGTGTACCTAAGTTGAGGTCCTTGTAAGCAGTGCAGCCCTAAATTTTGGGGTGGCTCTGTCTTATTGATTTTCAGTTTTCCCCAGGTATATTCCCTAGACTGGAAGTGACCTTGACTCTGTAGCTCTGTTCTTTACTTGTTTTAGGGAACACAATGTACTCCTCCAGAGAGGCAGTTGGCAATTTACATCCCGCCCATCAGCATAACAAGGCTCCCTGTTCTCCAGGGCCTGTCTTGCCTTTCTGGTTTTTACACATTTTGTGGATGTCCCTTTTGACCGGTGGGAAGTGATACTTCTTTGTAGTGCAGATTTGCATTGCCCGCTTGCTGGCTTGGCCAAAAAGGGCGTATGCGTTTTCTCCTGCATATATTCAGGAGAAAACGCATACGCCCTTTTTGGCCAAGTGAATCATTGTCGAAGTTGTGCCCCTCTTCCTGTGCTTTAAAGGCGATTCCAATGTACCTATTGAAATCTGTTTCCTGCTATTCTGCCTCGCTTTCAAGTCCACCTCCTTGCCTTCCCTCAACAGATTTTTGGACGATAGTTGTCCTTTATTACTCGGCCAGTTTGTGAATTGCTGTGCCCCTGAGCTCCATTTTTCAACTCGTTTTTGGTGAGCTGACCGCAAGTCCAAAATTTTGGTTCAGGACCTATGCTGGTTCCCGGTGGGTGGCTGAGACTTTGGTTAATTCTTCTTCCTGCCGGGAAGTTAGAGTGATATATGCCCGTTCAAACGCCTAACAGCTACTCTCTCATTGGTTCTCCCTCTTCCCTTTCATCCTCTGCCAAATTGGAAACCTGTGTGAACCAGGAGGTTGAAGGGGCTGTCTCTCCAAGTTGGGAGATTGATAGTAAAGCAGATGGAAAGTCAAACCGGAGCACCAGGAGAGGGACTATTCGTTGAGTTTTAGAAACCTTTCGTATTCACAGTGTTTCCGTTCTCTAGGTTTCTCGTACATGTTATAACTGTAGTAATATTCCCTTCAACCTGGAGAGTTGGGACCCATGGAATGGGTGCCATGCATTATTGCTTTAAAGTGTCTGCATTTGCTCACCCAATCTCACCAATCGTCTCAGTCCCAAGTGTCCAGCCTTATGCCACATCCAGCTGTCGTTGTAGATAGGGTCATTCCAGGTTTCATCAGAGACCCTGAAGGAATTGTAAAGAATTTCCCAGATTTTTTGTTTTGTTTTTGAAATTCCTTTTTATAGTGGGTTTGAGCTGATTCTCACTGCCATGTTTATGCCAGTCTAGATACACTTGATTCCCTTACGGAGACATATCAATACATAGGTTTTAAGATTCTTACTACTCAGATATATTCCTTTGAGGGAAATATGGGGTTTTGAGTGCCTTTCACTGAGGAAGGTGTAGGTCTTGTCTATTCCATAGTTGGTTTTTGGAACGGTACCTGTGCTTATATCAAACTCTGGTTTTATGCATCACCCCACCTCTCCTTCCCCCTTAAGCAGGCATAAGAGTGTTTTCTAAATGTGAGATATTCTTCTCTTTCCTAACTCAGTTCAAGTGTAGCCATGTTTACAGGATCTTCATAAGTGATATCTTATGATAAGTTTCTTTTTCTGTGTGACTTATTTCACTTAGAATGATCGTACCTGAATCCACCCATTTTGCTTCTACTGGACTTATGACATTGATTTCTTGGCTGAGGGATATTCCATCATACGTAAGTACCACAATTTTTTGAACCATTTTTATATTTCCTGGGATATTTAAGGTGTACCCAAGTTGAGGTCCTTGTAAGCAGTACAGCCCTAAATTTTGGGGTGGCTCTGTCTTATTGATTTTCAGTTTTCCCAAGGTATATTCCCTAGACTGGAAGTGCCCTTGGCTCTGTAGCTCTGTTCTTTACTTGTTTTAGGGAACACAATGCACTCCTCCAGAGAGGCTGTTGGCAATTTACATCCCGCCCATCAGCATAACAAGGCTCCCTGTTCTCCAGGGCCTGTCTTCCCTTTCTGGTTTTTACACATTTTGTGGATGTCCCTTTTGACCGGTGGGAAGTGATACTTCTTTGTAGTGCAGATTTGCTTTGCCCGCTTGCTTGCTTGGCCAAAAAGGGCGTATGCGTTTTCTCCTGCATATATTCAGGAGAAAACGCATACGCCCTTTTTGACCAAGTGCATCATTGTCGAAGTTGTGCCCCTCTTCCTGTGCTTTAAAGGTGATTCCAACGTACCTCTTGAAATCTGTTTCCTGCGATTCTGCCTCGCTTTCAAGTCCACCTCGTTGCCTTCCCTCAACAGATTTTTGGACGATAGTTGTCCTTTATTACTCGGCCAGTTTGTGAATTGCTGTGCCCCTGAGCTCCATTTATCAACTCGTTTTTGGTTAGCTGACCGCAAGTCCAAAATTTTGGTTCAGGACCTATACTGATTCTCGGTGGGTGGCTGAGACTTTGGTTAATTCTTCTTCCTGCCGGGAAATTACAGTGATATGTGCCCATCCAAATGCCTAACAGCTACTCTCTCATTGGTTCTCCCTCTTCCCTTTCATCCGCTGCCAAATTGGAAACCTGTGTGAACCAGGAGGTTGAAGGGGCTGTCTCTCCAAGTTGGGAGATTGATAGTAAAGCAGATGGAAAGTCAAACCGGAGCACCAGGAGAGGGACTATTCGTTGAGTGTTAGAAACCTTTCGTATTCACAGTGTGTCTGTTCTCTAGGTTTCCCGTACATGTTATAACTGTAGTAATATTCCCTTCAACCTGGAGAGTTGGGACCCATGGAATGGGTGCCATGCATTACTGCTTTAAAGGGTCTGCATTTGCTCACACAATCTCACCAATCCTCTCAGTCCCAAGTGTCCAGCCTTATGCCACATCCAGCTGTCGTTGTAGATAGGGTCATTCCAGGTTTCATCAGAGACCCTGAAGGAATTGTAAAGAATTTCCCAGTTTTTTTGTTTTGTTTTTGAAATTCCTTTTTATAGTGGGTTTGAGCTGATTCTCGCTGCCATGTTTATGCCAGTCTAGACACACTTGATTCCCTTATGGAGAAATATCAATCCATAGGTTTTAAGATTCTTACTAGTCAGATATAATCCTCTGTGGGAAATATGGCGTTTTGAGTCCCTTTCACTGAGGAAGGTGTAGGTCTTGTCTATTCCATAGTTGGTTTTTGGAACGGTACCTGTGCTTATATCAAACTCTGGTTTTATGCATCACCCCACCTCTCCTTCCCCCTTAAGCAGGCATAAGAGTGTTTTCTAAATGTGAGACACTGTTCTCTTTCCTAACTCAGTTCAAGTGTAGCCATGTTTACAGGATCTTCATAAGTGATATCTTATGATAAATTTCTTTTTCTCTGTGACTTATTTCACTTAGAATCATCGTACGTTAATCCACCCATTTTGCTGCTACTCGTCTTATGACATTGATTTCATTGCTGAGGGATATTTCATCGTACGTAAGTACCACAATTTTTTGAACCATTTTTATATTTCCTGGGATATTTAAGGTGTACCCAAGTTGAGGTCCTTGTAAGCAGTGCAGCCCTAAATTTTGGGGTGGCTCTGTCTTATTGATTTTCAGTTTTCCCAAGGTATATTCCGTAGACTGGAAGTGCCCTTGGCTCTGTAGCTCTGTTCTTTGCTTGTTTTAGGGAACACAGTGTACTCCTCCGGAGAGGCAGTGGGCAATTTACATCCCGCCCATCAGCATAACAAGTCTCCCTGTTCTCCAGGTCCTGTCTTGCCTTTCTGGTTTTTACACATTTTGTGGATGTCCCTTTTGACCGGTGGGAAGTGATACTTCTTTGTAGTGCAGATTTGCATTGCCCGCTTGCTTGCTTGGCCAAAAAGGGCGTATGCGTTTTCTCCTGAATATATTCAGGAGAAAACGCATACGCCCTTTTTGGCCAAGTGCATCATTGTCGAAGTTGTGCCCCTCTTCCTGTGCTTTAAAGGCGACTCCAACGTACCTCTTGAAATCTGTTTCCTGCTATTGTGCCTCGCTTTCAAGTCCGCCTCGTTGCCTTCCCTCAACAGATTTTTGGACGATAGTTGTCCTTTATTACTCGGCCAGTTTGTGAATTGATGTGCCCCTGAGCTCCATTTTTCAACTCGTTTTTGGTGATCTGACCGCAAGGTCAAAATTTTGGTTCAGGACCTATACTGGTTCCCGGTGGGTGGCTGAGACTTTAGTTAATTCTTTTTCCTGCGGGGAATTTACAGTGATATGTGCCCGTCCAAATGCCTAACAGCTACTCTCTCATTGGTTCTCCCTCTTCCCTTTCATCCTCTGCCAAATTGGAAACCTGTGAGAACCAGGAGGTTAAGGGGGCTGTCTCTCCAAGTTGGGAGGTTGATAGTAAAGCAGATGGAAAGTCAAACCGGAGCACCAGGAGAGAGACTATTTGTTGAGTTTTAGAAACCTTTCATATTCACAGTGTGTCCGTTCTCTAGGTTTCCCGTAGATGTTATAACGGTAGTAATATTCCCTTCAACCTGGAGAGTTGGGACCCATGGAATGGGTTCCAGGCATTTGTGCTTTAAAGGTTCTGCATTTGCTCACCCAATCTCACCAATCGTCTCAGTCCCAAGTGTCCCTCCTTATGCCACATCCAGCTGTCATTGTAGATAGGGTCATTCCAGGTTTCATCAGAGACCCTGAAGGAATTGTAAAGAATTTCCCAGTTTTTTTGTTTTGTTTATGAAATTCCTTTTTATAGTGGGTTTGAGCTGATTCTCACTGCCATGTTTATGCCAGTCTAGACACACATGATTCCCTTACGGAGACATATCAATCCATAGGTTTTAAGATTCTTACTAGTCAGATATATTCCTCTGCGGGAAATATGGGGTTTTGAGTCCCTTTCACTGAGGAAGGTGTAGGTCTTGTCTATTCCATAGTTGGTTTTTGGAACGGTACCTGTGCTTATATCAAACTCTGGTTTTATGCATCACCCCACCTCTCCTTCCCCCTTAAGCAGGCATAAGAGTGTTTTCTAAATGTGAGACACTGTTCTGTTTCCTAACTCAGTTCAAGTGTAGCCATGTTTACAGAATCTTCATAAGTGATATCTTATGATAAGTTTCTTTTTTTCTGTGACTTATTTCACTTAGAATCATCGTACCTGAATCCACCCATTTTGCTGCTACTGGTCTTATGACATTGATTTCTTGGCTGAGGGATATTCCATCGTACGTAAGTACCACAATTTTTTGAACCATTTTTATATTTCCTGGGATATTTAAGGTGTACCCAAGTTGAGGTCCTTGTAAGCAGTGCAGCCCTAAATTTTGGCGTGGCTCTGTCATATTGATTTTCAGTTTTCCCAAGGTATATTCCGTAGACTGGAAGTGCCCTTGGCTCTGTAGCTCTGCTGTTTACTTGTTTTAGGGAACACAATGTACTCCTCCGGAGAGGCAGTTGGCAATTTACATCCCGCCCATCAACATAACAAGGCTCCCTGTTCTCCAGGTCCTGTCTTGCCTTTCTGGTTTTTACACATTTTGTGGATGTCCCTTTTGACCGGTGGGAAGTGATACTTCTTTGTAGTGCAGATTTGCATTGCCCGCTTGCTTGCTTGGCCAAAAAGGGCGTATGCGTTTTCTCCTGAATATATTCAGGAGAAAACGCATACGCCCTTTTTGGCCAAGTGCATCATTGTCGAAGTTGTGCCCCTCTTCCTGTGCTTTAAAGGCGATTCCAACGTACCTCTTGAAATCTGTTTCCTGCTATTCTGCCTCACTTTCAAGTCCGCCTCGTTGCCTTCCCTCAACAGATTTTTGGACGATAGTTGTCCTTTATTACTCAGCCAGTTTGTGAAATGCTGTGCCCCTGAGCTCCATTTTTCAACTCGTTTTTGGTGAGCTGACCGCAAGTCCAAAATTTTGGTTCAGGACCTATACTGGTTCCCGGTGGGTGGCTGAGACTTTGGTTAATTCTTCTTCCTGCCGGGAAATTACAGTGTAATGTGCCCGTCCAAATGCCTAAAAGCTACTCTCTCATTGGTTCTCCCTCTTCCCTTTCATCCTCTGCCAAATTGGAAACCTGTGCGAACCAGGAGGTTAAAGGGGCTGTCTCTCCAAGTTGAGAGGTTGATAGTAAAGCAGATGGAAAGTCAAACCGGAGCACCAGGAGAGGGACTATTCGTTGAGTTTTAGAAACCTTTCGTATTCACAGTGTGTCCGTTCTCTAGGTTTCCCGTACATGTTATAGCTGTAGTAATATTCCGTTCAACCTGGAGAGTTGGGACCCATGGAATGGGTGCCAGGCATTTGTGCTGTAAAGGTTCTGCATTTGCTCACCCAATCTCACCAATCCTCTCAGTCCCAAGTGTCCAGCCTTATGCCACATCCAGCTGTCATTGTAGATAGGGTCATTCCAGGTTTCATCAGAGACCCTGAAGGAATTGTAAAGAATTTCCCAGTTTTTTTGTTTTGTTTTTGAAATTCCTTTTTATAGTGGGTTTGAGCTGATTCTCGCTGCCATGTTTATGCCAGTCTAGACACACTTGATTCCCTTATGGAGACATATCAATCCATAGGTTTTAAGATTCTTAGTAGTCAGATATATTCCTCTGCGGGAAATATGGGGCTTTGAATCCCTTTCACTGAGGAAGGTGTAGGTCTTGTCTATTCCATAGTTGGTTTTTGGAACGGTACCTGTGCTTATATCAAACTCTGGTTTTATGCATCACCCCACCTCTCCTTCCCCCTTAAGCAGGCATAAGAGTGTTTTCTAAATGTGAGACACTGTTCTCTTTCCTATCTCAGTTCAAGTGTAGCCATGTTTACAGGATCTTCATAAGTGATATCTTATGATAAGTTTATTTTTCTCTGTGACTTATTTCACTTAGAATCATCGTACCTGAATCCACCCATTTTGCTGCTACTGGTCTTATGACATTGATTTCATGGCTGAGGGATATTCCATCGTACATAAGTACCACACTTTTTTGAACCATTTTTATATTTCCTGGGATATTTAAGGTGTACCTAAGTTGAGGTCCTTGTAAGCAGTGCAGCCCTAAATTTTGGGGTGGCTCTGTCTTATTGATTTTCAGTTTTCCCCAGGTATATTCCCTAGACTGGAAGTGACCTTGACTCTGTAGCTCTGTTCTTTACTTGTTTTAGGGAACACAATGTACTCCTCCAGAGAGGCAGTTGGCAATTTACGTCCCGCCCATCAGCATAACAAGGCTCCCTGTTCTCCAGGGCCTGTCTTGCCTTTCTGGTTTTTACACATTTTGTGGATGTCCCTTTTGACCGGTGGGAAGTGATACTTCTTTGTAGTGCAGATTTGCATTGCCCGCTTGCTGGCCTGGCCAAAAAGGGCGTATGCGTTTTCTCCTGCATATATTCAGGAGAAAACGCATACGCCCTTTTTGGCCAAGTGAATCATTGTCGAAGTTGTGCCCCTCTTCCTGTGCTTTAAAGGCGATTCCAATGTACCTATTGAAATCTGTTTCCTGCTATTCTGCCTCGCTTTCAAGTCCACCTCCTTGCCTTCCCTCAACAGATTTTTGGACGATAGTTGTCCTTTATTACTCGGCCTGTTTGTGAATTGCTGTGCCCCTGAGCTCCATTTTTCAACTCGTTTTTCGTGAGCTGACCGCAAGTCCAAAATTTTGGTTCAAGACCTATGCTGGTTCCCGGTGGGTGGCTGAGACTTTGGTTAATTCTTCTTCCTGCCGGGAAGTTAGAGTGATATATGCCCGTTCAAACGCCTAACAGCTACTCTCTCATTGGTTCTCCCTCTTCCCTTTCATCCTCTGCCAAATTGGAAACCTGTGTGAACCAGGAGGTTGAAGGGGCTGTCTCTCCAAGTTGGGAGATTGATAGTAAAGCAGATGGAAAGTCAAACCGGAGCACCAGGAGAGGGACTATTCGTTGAGTTTTAGAAACCTTTCGTATTCACAGTGTTTCCGTTCTCTAGGTTTCTCGTACATGTTATAACTGTAGTAATATTCCCTTCAACCTGGAGAGTTGGGACCCATGGAATGGGTGCCATGCATTATTGCTTTAAAGTGTCTGCATTTGCTCACCCAATCTCACCAATCGTCTCAGTCCCAAGTGTCCAGCCTTATGCCACATCCAGCTGTCGTTGTAGATAGGGTCATTCCAGGTTTCATCAGAGACCCTGAAGGAATTGTAAAGAATTTCCCAGATTTTTTGTTTTGTTTTTGAAATTCCTTTTTATAGTGGGTTTGAGCTGATTCTCGCTGCCATGTTTATGCCAGTCTAGATACACTTGATTCCCTTACGGAGACATATCAATACATAGGTTTTAAGATTCTTACTACTCAGATATATTCCTTTGAGGGAAATATGGGGTTTTGAGTGCCTTTCACTGAGGAAGGTGTAGGTCTTGTCTATTCCATAGTTGGTTTTTGGAACGGTACCTGTGCTTATATCAAACTCTGGTTTTATGCATCACCCCACCTCTCCTTCCCCCTTAAGCAGGCATAAGAGTGTTTTCTAAATGTGAGATATTCTTCTCTTTCCTAACTCAGTTCAAGTGTAGCCATGTTTACAGGATCTTCATAAGTGATATCTTATGATAAGTTTCTTTTTCTGTGTGACTTATTTCACTTAGAATGATCGTACCTGAATCCACCCATTTTGCTTCTACTGGACTTATGACATTGATTTCTTGGCTGAGGGATATTCCATCATACGTAAGTACCACAATTTTTTGAACCATTTTTATATTTCCTGGGATATTTAAGGTGTACCCAAGTTGAGGTCCTTGTAAGCAGTACAGCCCTAAATTTTGGGGTGGCTCTGTCTTATTGATTTTCAGTTTTCCCAAGGTATATTCCCTAGACTGGAAGTGCCCTTGGCTCTGTAGCTCTGTTCTTTACTTGTTTTAGGGAACACAATGCACTCCTCCAGAGAGGCTGTTGGCAATTTACATCCCGCCCATCAGCATAACAAGGCTCCCTGTTCTCCAGGGCCTGTCTTCCCTTTCTGGTTTTTACACATTTTGTGGATGTCCCTTTTGACCGGTGGGAAGTGATACTTCTTTGTAGTGCAGATTTGCTTTGCCCGCTTGCTTGCTTGGCCAAAAAGGGCGTATGCGTTTCCTCCTGAATATATTCAGGAGAAAACGCATACGCCCTTTTTGACCAAGTGCATCATTGTCGAAGTTGTGCCCCTCTTCCTGTGCTTTAAAGGTGATTCCAACGTACCTCTTGAAATCTGTTTCCTGCGATTCTGCCTCGCTTTCAAGTCCACCTCGTTGCCTTCCCTCAACAGATTTTTGGACGATAGTTGTCCTTTATTACTCGGCCAGTTTGTGAATTGCTGTGCCCCTGAGCTCCATTAATCAACTCGTTTTTGGTTAGCTGACCGCAAGTCCAAAATTTTGGTTCAGGACCTATACTGATTCTCGGTGGGTGGCTGAGACTTTGGTTAATTCTTCTTCCTGCCGGGAAATTACAGTGATATGTGCCCATCCAAATGCCTAACAGCTACTCTCTCATTGGTTCTCCCTCTTCCCTTTCATCCGCTGCCAAATTGGAAACCTGTGTGAACCAGGAGGTTGAAGGGGCTGTCTCTCCAAGTTGGGAGATTGATAGTAAAGCAGATGGAAAGTCAAACCGGAGCACCAGGAGAGGGACTATTCGTTGAGTGTTAGAAACCTTTCGTATTCACAGTGTGTCTGTTCTCTAGGTTTCCCGTACATGTTATAACTGTAGTAATATTCCCTTCAACCTGGAGAGTTGGGACCCATGGAATGGGTGCCATGCATTACTGCTTTAAAGGGTCTGCATTTGCTCACACAATCTCACCAATCCTCTCAGTCCCAAGTGTCCAGCCTTATGCCACATCCAGCTGTCGTTGTAGATAGGGTCATTCCAGGTTTCATCAGAGACCCTGAAGGAATTGTAAAGAATTTCCCAGTTTTTTTGTTTTGTTTTTGAAATTCCTTTTTATAGTGGGTTTGAGCTGATTCTCGCTGCCATGTTTATGCCAGTCTAGACACACTTGATTCCCTTACGGAGAAATATCAATCCATAGGTTTTAAGATTCTTACTAGTCAGATATAATCCTCTGTGGGAAATATGGCGTTTTGAGTCCCTTTCACTGAGGAAGGTGTAGGTCTTGTCTATTCCATAGTTGGTTTTTGGAACGGTACCTGTGCTTATATCAAACTCTGGTTTTATGCATCACCCCACCTCTCCTTCCCCCTTAAGCAGGCATAAGAGTGTTTTCTAAATGTGAGACACTGTTCTCTTTCCTAACTCAGTTCAAGTGTAGCCATGTTTACAGGATCTTCATAAGTGATATCTTATGATAAATTTCTTTTTCTCTGTGACTTATTTCACTTAGAATCATCGTACGTTAATCCACCCATTTTGCTGCTACTCGTCTTATGACATTGATTTCATTGCTGAGGGATATTTCATCGTACGTAAGTACCACAATTTTTTGAACCATTTTTATATTTCCTGGGATATTTAAGGTGTACCCAAGTTGAGGTCCTTGTAAGCAGTGCAGCCCTAAATTTTGGGGTGGCTCTGTCTTATTGATTTTCAGTTTTCCCAAGGTATATTCCCTAGACTGGAAGTGCCCTTGGCTCTGTAGCTCTGTTCTTTGCTTGTTTTAGGGAACACAGTGTACTCCTCCGGAGAGGCAGTGGGCAATTTACATCCCGCCCATCAGCATAACAAGTCTCCCTGTTCTCCAGGTCCTGTCTTGCCTTTCTGGTTTTTACACATTTTGTGGATGTCCCTTTTGACCGGTGGGAAGTGATACTTCTTTGTAGTGCAGATTTGCATTGCCCGCTTGCTTGCTTGGCCAAAAAGGGCGTATGCGTTTTCTCCTGAATATATTCAGGAGAAAACGCATACGCCCTTTTTGGCCAAGTGCATCATTGTCGAAGTTGTGCCCCTCTTCCTGTGCTTTAAAGGCGACTCCAACGTACCTCTTGAAATCTGTTTCCTGCTATTGTGCCTCGCTTTCAAGTCCGCCTCGTTGCCTTCCCTCAACAGATTTTTGGACGATAGTTGTCCTTTATTACTCGGCCAGTTTGTGAATTGATGTGCCCCTGAGCTCCATTTTTCAACTCGTTTTTGGTGATCTGACCGCAAGGTCAAAATTTTGGTTCAGGACCTATACTGGTTCCCGGTGGGTGGCTGAGACTTTAGTTAATTCTTTTTCCTGCGGGGAATTTACAGTGATATGTGCCCGTCCAAATGCCTAACAGCTACTCTCTCATTGGTTCTCCCTCTTCCCTTTCATCCTCTGCCAAATTGGAAACCTGTGAGAACCAGGAGGTTAAGGGGGCTGTCTCTCCAAGTTGGGAGGTTGATAGTAAAGCAGATGGAAAGTCAAACCGGAGCACCAGGAGAGAGACTATTTGTTGAGTTTTAGAAACCTTTCATATTCACAGTGTGTCCGTTCTCTAGGTTTCCCGTAGATGTTATAACGGTAGTAATATTCCCTTCAACCTGGAGAGTTGGGACCCATGGAATGGGTTCCAGGCATTTGTGCTTTAAAGGTTCTGCATTTGCTCACCCAATCTCACCAATCGTCTCAGTCCCAAGTGTCCCTCCTTATGCCACATCCAGCTGTCATTGTAGATAGGGTCATTCCAGGTTTCATCAGAGACCCTGAAGGAATTGTAAAGAATTTCCCAGTTTTTTTGTTTTGTTTATGAAATTCCTTTTTATAGTGGGTTTGAGCTGATTCTCACTGCCATGTTTATGCCAGTCTAGACACACATGATTCCCTTACGGAGACATATCAATCCATAGGTTTTAAGATTCTTACTAGTCAGATATATTCCTCTGCGGGAAATATGGGGTTTTGAGTCCCTTTCACTGAGGAAGGTGTAGGTCTTGTCTATTCCATAGTTGGTTTTTGGAACGGTACCTGTGCTTATATCAAACTCTGGTTTTATGCATCACCCCACCTCTCCTTCCCCCTTAAGCAGGCATAAGAGTGTTTTCTAAATGTGAGACACTGTTCTGTTTCCTAACTCAGTTCAAGTGTAGCCATGTTTACAGAATCTTCATAAGTGATATCTTATGATAAGTTTCTTTTTTTCTGTGACTTATTTCACTTAGAATCATCGTACCTGAATCCACCCATTTTGCTGCTACTGGTCTTATGACATTGATTTCTTGGCTGAGGGATATTCCATCGTACGTAAGTACCACAATTTTTTGAACCATTTTTATATTTCCTGGGATATTTAAGGTGTACCCAAGTTGAGGTCCTTGTAAGCAGTGCAGCCCTAAATTTTGGCGTGGCTCTGTCATATTGATTTTCAGTTTTCCCAAGGTATATTCCGTAGACTGGAAGTGCCCTTGGCTCTGTAGCTCTGCTGTTTACTTGTTTTAGGGAACACAATGTACTCCTCCGGAGAGGCAGTTGGCAATTTACATCCCGCCCATCAACATAACAAGGCTCCCTGTTCTCCAGGTCCTGTCTTGCCTTTCTGGTTTTTACACATTTTGTGGATGTCCCTTTTGACCGGTGGGAAGTGATACTTCTTTGTAGTGCAGATTTGCATTGCCCGCTTGCTTGCTTGGCCAAAAAGGGCGTATGCGTTTTCTCCTGAATATATTCAGGAGAAAACGCATACGCCCTTTTTGGCCAAGTGCATCATTGTCGAAGTTGTGCCCCTCTTCCTGTGCTTTAAAGGCGATTCCAACGTACCTCTTGAAATCTGTTTCCTGCTATTCTGCCTCACTTTCAAGTCCGCCTCGTTGCCTTCCCTCAACAGATTTTTGGACGATAGTTGTCCTTTATTACTCAGCCAGTTTGTGAAATGCTGTGCCCCTGAGCTCCATTTTTCAACTCGTTTTTGGTGAGCTGACCGCAAGTCCAAAATTTTGGTTCAGGACCTATACTGGTTCCCGGTGGGTGGCTGAGACTTTGGTTAATTCTTCTTCCTGCCGGGAAATTACAGTGTAATGTGCCCGTCCAAATGCCTAAAAGCTACTCTCTCATTGGTTCTCCCTCTTCCCTTTCATCCTCTGCCAAATTGGAAACCTGTGCGAACCAGGAGGTTAAAGGGGCTGTCTCTCCAAGTTGAGAGGTTGATAGTAAAGCAGATGGAAAGTCAAACCGGAGCACCAGGAGAGGGACTATTCGTTGAGTTTTAGAAACCTTTCGTATTCACAGTGTGTCCGTTCTCTAGGTTTCCCGTACATGTTATAGCTGTAGTAATATTCCGTTCAACCTGGAGAGTTGGGACCCATGGAATGGGTGCCAGGCATTTGTGCTGTAAAGGTTCTGCATTTGCTCACCCAATCTCACCAATCCTCTCAGTCCCAAGTGTCCAGCCTTATGCCACATCCAGCTGTCATTGTAGATAGGGTCATTCCAGGTTTCATCAGAGACCCTGAAGGAATTGTAAAGAATTTCCCAGTTTTTTTGTTTTGTTTTTGAAATTCCTTTTTATAGTGGGTTTGAGCTGATTCTCGCTGCCATGTTTATGCCAGTCTAGACACACTTGATTCCCTTATGGAGACATATCAATACATAGGTTTTAAGATTCTTACTAGTCAGATATATTCCTCTGCGGGAAATATGGGGCTTTGAATCCCTTTCACTGAGGAAGGTGTAGGTCTTGTCTATTCCATAGTTGGTTTTTGGAACGGTACCTGTGCTTATATCAAACTCTGGTTTTATGCATCACCCCACCTCTCCTTCCCCCTTAAGCAGGCATAAGAGTGTTTTCTAAATGTGAGACACTGTTCTCTTTCCTATCTCAGTTCAAGTGTAGCCATGTTTACAGGATCTTCATAAGTGATATCTTATGATAAGTTTATTTTTCTCTGTGACTTATTTCACTTAGAATCATCGTACCTGAATCCACCCATTTTGCTGCTACTGGTCTTATGACATTGATTTCATGGCTGAGGGATATTCCATCGTACATAAGTACCACACTTTTTTGAACCATTTTTATATTTCCTGGGATATTTAAGGTGTACCTAAGTTGAGGTCCTTGTAAGCAGTGCAGCCCTAAATTTTGGGGTGGCTCTGTCTTATTGATTTTCAGTTTTCCCCAGGTATATTCCCTAGACTGGAAGTGACCTTGACTCTGTAGCTCTGTTCTTTACTTGTTTTAGGGAACACAATGTACTCCTCCAGAGAGGCAGTTGGCAATTTACGTCCCGCCCATCAGCATAACAAGGCTCCCTGTTCTCCAGGGCCTGTCTTGCCTTTCTGGTTTTTACACATTTTGTGGATGTCCCTTTTGACCGGTGGGAAGTGATACTTCTTTGTAGTGCAGATTTGCATTGCCCGCTTGCTGGCTTGGCCAAAAAGGGCGTATGCGTTTTCTCCTGCATATATTCAGGAGAAAACGCATACGCCCTTTTTGGCCAAGTGAATCATTGTCGAAGTTGTGCCCCTCTTCCTGTGCTTTAAAGGCGATTCCAATGTACCTATTGAAATCTGTTTCCTGCTATTCTGCCTCGCTTTCAAGTCCACCTCCTTGCCTTCCCTCAACAGATTTTTGGACGATAGTTGTCCTTTATTACTCGGCCAGTTTGTGAATTGCTGTGCCCCTGAGCTCCATTTTTCAACTCGTTTTTGGTGAGCTGACCGCAAGTCCAAAATTTTGGTTCAGGACCTATGCTGGTTCCGGTGGGTGGCTGAGACTTTGGTTAATTCTTCTTCCTGCCGGGAAGTTAGAGTGATATATGCCCGTTCAAACGCCTAACAGCTACTCTCTCATTGGTTCTCCCTCTTCCCTTTCATCCTCTGCCAAATTGGAAACCTGTGTGAACCAGGAGGTTGAAGGGGCTGTCTCTCCAAGTTGGGAGATTGATAGTAAAGCAGATGGAAAGTCAAACCGGAGCACCAGGAGAGGGACTATTCGTTGAGTTTTAGAAACCTTTCGTATTCACAGTGTTTCCGTTCTCTAGGTTTCTCGTACATGTTATAACTGTAGTAATATTCCCTTCAACCTGGAGAGTTGGGACCCATGGAATGGGTGCCATGCATTATTGCTTTAAAGTGTCTGCATTTGCTCACCCAATCTCACCAATCGTCTCAGTCCCAAGTGTCCAGCCTTATGCCACATCCAGCTGTCGTTGTAGATAGGGTCATTCCAGGTTTCATCAGAGACCCTGAAGGAATTGTAAAGAATTTCCCAGATTTTTTGTTTTGTTTTTGAAATTCCTTTTTATAGTGGGTTTGAGCTGATTCTCGCTGCCATGTTTATGCCAGTCTAGATACACTTGATTCCCTTACGGAGACATATCAATACATAGGTTTTAAGATTCTTACTACTCAGATATATTCCTTCGAGGGAAATATGGGGTTTTGAGTGCCTTTCACTGAGGAAGGTGTAGGTCTTGTCTATTCCATAGTTGGTTTTTGGAACGGTACCTGTGCTTATATCAAACTCTGGTTTTATGCATCACCCCACCTCTCCTTCCCCCTTAAGCAGGCATAAGAGTGTTTTCTAAATGTGAGATATTCTTCTCTTTCCTAACTCAGTTCAAGTGTAGCCATGTTTACAGGATCTTCATAAGTGATATCTTATGATAAGTTTCTTTTTCTGTGTGACTTATTTCACTTAGAATGATCGTACCTGAATCCACCCATTTTGCTTCTACTGGACTTATGACATTGATTTCTTGGCTGAGGGATATTCCATCATACGTAAGTACCACAATTTTTTGAACCATTTTTATATTTCCTGGGATATTTAAGGTGTACCCAAGTTGAGGTCCTTGTAAGCAGTACAGCCCTAAATTTTGGGGTGGCTCTGTCTTATTGATTTTCAGTTTTCCCAAGGTATATTCCCTAGACTGGAAGTGCCCTTGGCTCTGTAGCTCTGTTCTTTACTTGTTTTAGGGAACACAATGCACTCCTCCAGAGAGGCTGTTGGCAATTTACATCCCGCCCATCAGCATAACAAGGCTCCCTGTTCTCCAGGGCCTGTCTTCCCTTTCTGGTTTTTACACATTTTGTGGATGTCCCTTTTGACCGGTGGGAAGTGATACTTCTTTGTAGTGCAGATTTGCTTTGCCCGCTTGCTTGCTTGGCCAAAAAGGGCGTATGCGTTTCCTCCTGAATATATTCAGGAGAAAACGCATACGCCCTTTTTGACCAAGTGCATCATTGTCGAAGTTGTGCCCCTCTTCCTGTGCTTTAAAGGTGATTCCAACGTACCTCTTGAAATCTGTTTCCTGCGATTCTGCCTCGCTTTCAAGTCCACCTCGTTGCCTTCCCTCAACAGATTTTTGGACGATAGTTGTCCTTTATTACTCGGCCAGTTTGTGAATTGCTGTGCCCCTGAGCTCCATTAATCAACTCGTTTTTGGTTAGCTGACCGCAAGTCCAAAATTTTGGTTCAGGACCTATACTGATTCTCGGTGGGTGGCTGAGACTTTGGTTAATTCTTCTTCCTGCCGGGAAATTACAGTGATATGTGCCCATCCAAATGCCTAACAGCTACTCTCTCATTGGTTCTCCCTCTTCCCTTTCATCCGCTGCCAAATTGGAAACCTGTGTGAACCAGGAGGTTGAAGGGGCTGTCTCTCCAAGTTGGGAGATTGATAGTAAAGCAGATGGAAAGTCAAACCGGAGCACCAGGAGAGGGACTATTCGTTGAGTGTTAGAAACCTTTCGTATTCACAGTGTGTCTGTTCTCTAGGTTTCCCGTACATGTTATAACTGTAGTAATATTCCCTTCAACCTGGAGAGTTGGGACCCATGGAATGGGTGCCATGCATTACTGCTTTAAAGGGTCTGCATTTGCTCACACAATCTCACCAATCCTCTCAGTCCCAAGTGTCCAGCCTTATGCCACATCCAGCTGTCGTTGTAGATAGGGTCATTCCAGGTTTCATCAGAGACCCTGAAGGAATTGTAAAGAATTTCCCAGTTTTTTTGTTTTGTTTTTGAAATTCCTTTTTATAGTGGGTTTGAGCTGATTCTCGCTGCCATGTTTATGCCAGTCTAGACACACTTGATTCCCTTACAGAGAAATATCAATCCATAGGTTTTAAGATTCTTACTAGTCAGATATAATCCTCTGTGGGAAATATGGCGTTTTGAGTCCCTTTCACTGAGGAAGGTGTAGGTCTTGTCTATTCCATAGTTGGTTTTTGGAACGGTACCTGTGCTTATATCAAACTCTGGTTTTATGCATCACCCCACCTCTACTTCCCCCTTAAGCAGGCATAAGAGTGTTTTCTAAATGTGAGACACTGTTCTCTTTCCTAACTCAGTTCAAGTGTAGCCATGTTTACAGGATCTTCATAAGTGATATCTTATGATAAATTTCTTTTTCTCTGTGACTTATTTCACTTAGAATCATCGTACGTTAATCCACCCATTTTGCTGCTACTCGTCTTATGACATTGATTTCATTGCTGAGGGATATTTCATCGTACGTAAGTACCACAATTTTTTGAACCATTTTTATATTTCCTGGGATATTTAAGGTGTACCCAAGTTGAGGTCCTTGTAAGCAGTGCAGCCCTAAATTTTGGGGTGGCTCTGTCTTATTGATTTTCAGTTTTCCCAAGGTATATTCCGTAGACTGGAAGTGCCCTTGGCTCTGTAGCTCTGTTCTTTGCTTGTTTTAGGGAACACAGTGTACTCCTCCGGAGAGGCAGTGGGCAATTTACATCCCGCCCATCAGCATAACAAGTCTCCCTGTTCTCCAGGTCCTGTCTTGCCTTTCTGGTTTTTACACATTTTGTGGATGTCCCTTTTGACCGGTGGGAAGTGATACTTCTTTGTAGTGCAGATTTGCATTGCCCGCTTGCTTGCTTGGCCAAAAAGGGCGTATGCGTTTTCTCCTGAATATATTCAGGAGAAAACGCATACGCCCTTTTTGGCCAAGTGCATCATTGTCGAAGTTGTGCCCCTCTTCCTGTGCTTTAAAGGCGACTCCAACGTACCTCTTGAAATCTGTTTCCTGCTATTGTGCCTCGCTTTCAAGTCCGCCTCGTTGCCTTCCCTCAACAGATTTTTGGACGATAGTTGTCCTTTATTACTCGGCCAGTTTGTGAATTGATGTGCCCCTGAGCTCCATTTTTCAACTCGTTTTTGGTGATCTGACCGCAAGGTCAAAATTTTGGTTCAGGACCTATACTGGTTCCCGGTGGGTGGCTGAGACTTTAGTTAATTCTTTTTCCTGCGGGGAATTTACAGTGATATGTGCCCGTCCAAATGCCTAACAGCTACTCTCTCATTGGTTCTCCCTCTTCCCTTTCATCCTCTGCCAAATTGGAAACCTGTGAGAACCAGGAGGTTAAGGGGGCTGTCTCTCCAAGTTGGGAGGTTGATAGTAAAGCAGATGGAAAGTCAAACCGGAGCACCAGGAGAGAGACTATTTGTTGAGTTTTAGAAACCTTTCATATTCACAGTGTGTCCGTTCTCTAGGTTTCCCGTAGATGTTATAACGGTAGTAATATTCCCTTCAACCTGGAGAGTTGGGACCCATGGAATGGGTTCCAGGCATTTGTGCTTTAAAGGTTCTGCATTTGCTCACCCAATCTCACCAATCGTCTCAGTCCCAAGTGTCCCTCCTTATGCCACATCCAGCTGTCATTGTAGATAGGGTCATTCCAGGTTTCATCAGAGACCCTGAAGGAATTGTAAAGAATTTCCCAGTTTTTTTGTTTTGTTTATGAAATTCCTTTTTATAGTGGGTTTGAGCTGATTCTCACTGCCATGTTTATGCCAGTCTAGACACACATGATTCCCTTACGGAGACATATCAATCCATAGGTTTTAAGATTCTTACTAGTCAGATATATTCCTCTGCGGGAAATATGGGGTTTTGAGTCCCTTTCACTGAGGAAGGTGTAGGTCTTGTCTATTCCATAGTTGGTTTTTGGAACGGTACCTGTGCTTATATCAAACTCTGGTTTTATGCATCACCCCACCTCTCCTTCCCCCTTAAGCAGGCATAAGAGTGTTTTCTAAATGTGAGACACTGTTCTGTTTCCTAACTCAGTTCAAGTGTAGCCATGTTTACAGAATCTTCATAAGTGATATCTTATGATAAGTTTCTTTTTTTCTGTGACTTATTTCACTTAGAATCATCGTACCTGAATCCACCCATTTTGCTGCTACTGGTCTTATGACATTGATTTCTTGGCTGAGGGATATTCCATCGTACGTAAGTACCACAATTTTTTGAACCATTTTTATATTTCCTGGGATATTTAAGGTGTACCCAAGTTGAGGTCCTTGTAAGCAGTGCAGCCCTAAATTTTGGCGTGGCTCTGTCATATTGATTTTCAGTTTTCCCAAGGTATATTCCGTAGACTGGAAGTGCCCTTGGCTCTGTAGCTCTGCTGTTTACTTGTTTTAGGGAACACAATGTACTCCTCCGGAGAGGCAGTTGGCAATTTACATCCCGCCCATCAACATAACAAGGCTCCCTGTTCTCCAGGTCCTGTCTTGCCTTTCTGGTTTTTACACATTTTGTGGATGTCCCTTTTGACCGGTGGGAAGTGATACTTCTTTGTAGTGCAGATTTGCATTGCCCGCTTGCTTGCTTGGCCAAAAAGGGCGTATGCGTTTTCTCCTGAATATATTCAGGAGAAAACGCATACGCCCTTTTTGGCCAAGTGCATCATTGTCGAAGTTGTGCCCCTCTTCCTGTGCTTTAAAGGCGATTCCAACGTACCTCTTGAAATCTGTTTCCTGCTATTCTGCCTCACTTTCAAGTCCGCCTCGTTGCCTTCCCTCAACAGATTTTTGGACGATAGTTGTCCTTTATTACTCAGCCAGTTTGTGAAATGCTGTGCCCCTGAGCTCCATTTTTCAACTCGTTTTTGGTGAGCTGACCGCAAGTCCAAAATTTTGGTTCAGGACCTATACTGGTTCCCGGTGGGTGGCTGAGACTTTGGTTAATTCTTCTTCCTGCCGGGAAATTACAGTGTAATGTGCCCGTCCAAATGCCTAAAAGCTACTCTCTCATTGGTTCTCCCTCTTCCCTTTCATCCTCTGCCAAATTGGAAACCTGTGCGAACCAGGAGGTTAAAGGGGCTGTCTCTCCAAGTTGAGAGGTTGATAGTAAAGCAGATGGAAAGTCAAACCGGAGCACCAGGAGAGGGACTATTCGTTGAGTTTTAGAAACCTTTCGTATTCACAGTGTGTCCGTTCTCTAGGTTTCCCGTACATGTTATAGCTGTAGTAATATTCCGTTCAACCTGGAGAGTTGGGACCCATGGAATGGGTGCCAGGCATTTGTGCTGTAAAGGTTCTGCATTTGCTCACCCAATCTCACCAATCCTCTCAGTCCCAAGTGTCCAGCCTTATGCCACATCCAGCTGTCATTGTAGATAGGGTCATTCCAGGTTTCATCAGAGACCCTGAAGGAATTGTAAAGAATTTCCCAGTTTTTTTGTTTTGTTTTTGAAATTCCTTTTTATAGTGGGTTTGAGCTGATTCTCGCTGCCATGTTTATGCCAGTCTAGACACACTTGATTCCCTTATGGAGACATATCAATCCATAGGTTTTAAGATTCTTAGTAGTCAGATATATTCCTCTGCGGGAAATATGGGGCTTTGAATCCCTTTCACTGAGGAAGGTGTAGGTCTTCTCTATTCCATAGTTGGTTTTTGGAACGGTACCTGTGCTTATATCAAACTCTGGTTTTATGCATCACCCCACCTCTCCTTCCCCCTTAAGCAGGCATAAGAGTGTTTTCTAAATGTGAGACACTGTTCTCTTTCCTATCTCAGTTCAAGTGTAGCCATGTTTACAGGATCTTCATAAGTGATATCTTATGATAAGTTTATTTTTCTCTGTGACTTATTTCACTTAGAATCATCGTACCTGAATCCACCCATTTTGCTGCTACTGGTCTTATGACATTGATTTCATGGCTGAGGGATATTCCATCGTACATAAGTACCACACTTTTTTGAACCATTTTTATATTTCCTGGGATATTTAAGGTGTACCTAAGTTGAGGTCCTTGTAAGCAGTGCAGCCCTAAATTTTGGGGTGGCTCTGTCTTATTGATTTTCAGTTTTCCCCAGGTATATTCCCTAGACTGGAAGTGACCTTGACTCTGTAGCTCTGTTCTTTACTTGTTTTAGGGAACACAATGTACTCCTCCAGAGAGGCAGTTGGCAATTTACGTCCCGCCCATCAGCATAACAAGGCTCCCTGTTCTCCAGGGCCTGTCTTGCCTTTCTGGTTTTTACACATTTTGTGGATGTCCCTTTTGACCGGTGGGAAGTGATACTTCTTTGTAGTGCAGATTTGCATTGCCCGCTTGCTGGCTTGGCCAAAAAGGGCGTATGCGTTTTCTCCTGCATATATTCAGGAGAAAACGCATACGCCCTTTTTGGCCAAGTGAATCATTGTCGAAGTTGTGCCCCTCTTCCTGTGCTTTAAAGGCGATTCCAATGTACCTATTGAAATCTGTTTCCTGCTATTCTGCCTCGCTTTCAAGTCCACCTCCTTGCCTTCCCTCAACAGATTTTTGGACGATAGTTGTCCTTTATTACTCGGCCAGTTTGTGAATTGCTGTGCCCCTGAGCTCCATTTTTCAACTCGTTTTTGGTGAGCTGACCGCAAGTCCAAAATTTTGGTTCAGGACCTATGCTGGTTCCGGTGGGTGGCTGAGACTTTGGTTAATTCTTCTTCCTGCCGGGAAGTTAGAGTGATATATGCCCGTTCAAACGCCTAACAGCTACTCTCTCATTGGTTCTCCCTCTTCCCTTTCATCCTCTGCCAAATTGGAAACCTGTGTGAACCAGGAGGTTGAAGGGGCTGTCTCTCCAAGTTGGGAGATTGATAGTAAAGCAGATGGAAAGTCAAACCGGAGCACCAGGAGAGGGACTATTCGTTGAGTTTTAGAAACCTTTCGTATTCACAGTGTTTCCGTTCTCTAGGTTTCTCGTACATGTTATAACTGTAGTAATATTCCCTTCAACCTGGAGAGTTGGGACCCATGGAATGGGTGCCATGCATTATTGCTTTAAAGTGTCTGCATTTGCTCACCCAATCTCACCAATCGTCTCAGTCCCAAGTGTCCAGCCTTATGCCACATCCAGCTGTCGTTGTAGATAGGGTCATTCCAGGTTTCATCAGAGACCCTGAAGGAATTGTAAAGAATTTCCCAGATTTTTTGTTTTGTTTTTGAAATTCCTTTTTATAGTGGGTTTGAGCTGATTCTCGCTGCCATGTTTATGCCAGTCTAGATACACTTGATTCCCTTACGGAGACATATCAATACATAGGTTTTAAGATTCTTACTACTCAGATATATTCCTTCGAGGGAAATATGGGGTTTTGAGTGCCTTTCACTGAGGAAGGTGTAGGTCTTGTCTATTCCATAGTTGGTTTTTGGAACGGTACCTGTGCTTATATCAAACTCTGGTTTTATGCATCACCCCACCTCTCCTTCCCCCTTAAGCAGGCATAAGAGTGTTTTCTAAATGTGAGATATTCTTCTCTTTCCTAACTCAGTTCAAGTGTAGCCATGTTTACAGGATCTTCATAAGTGATATCTTATGATAAGTTTCTTTTTCTGTGTGACTTATTTCACTTAGAATGATCGTACCTGAATCCACCCATTTTGCTTCTACTGGACTTATGACATTGATTTCTTGGCTGAGGGATATTCCATCATACGTAAGTACCACAATTTTTTGAACCATTTTTATATTTCCTGGGATATTTAAGGTGTACCCAAGTTGAGGTCCTTGTAAGCAGTACAGCCCTAAATTTTGGGGTGGCTCTGTCTTATTGATTTTCAGTTTTCCCAAGGTATATTCCCTAGACTGGAAGTGCCCTTGGCTCTGTAGCTCTGTTCTTTACTTGTTTTAAGGAACACAATGCACTCCTCCAGAGAGGCTGTTGGCAATTTACATCCCGCCCATCAGCATAACAAGGCTCCCTGTTCTCCAGGGCCTGTCTTCCCTTTCTGGTTTTTACACATTTTGTGGATGTCCCTTTTGACCGGTGGGAAGTGATACTTCTTTGTAGTGCAGATTTGCTTTGCCCGCTTGCTTGCTTGGCCAAAAAGGGCGTATGCGTTTCCTCCTGAATATATTCAGGAGAAAACGCATACGCCCTTTTTGACCAAGTGCATCATTGTCGAAGTTGTGCCCCTCTTCCTGTGCTTTAAAGGTGATTCCAACGTACCTCTTGAAATCTGTTTCCTGCGATTCTGCCTCGCTTTCAAGTCCACCTCGTTGCCTTCCCTCAACAGATTTTTGGACGATAGTTGTCCTTTATTACTCGGCCAGTTTGTGAATTGCTGTGCCCCTGAGCTCCATTAATCAACTCGTTTTTGGTTAGCTGACCGCAAGTCCAAAATTTTGGTTCAGGACCTATACTGATTCTCGGTGGGTGGCTGAGACTTTGGTTAATTCTTCTTCCTGCCGGGAAATTACAGTGATATGTGCCCATCCAAATGCCTAACAGCTACTCTCTCATTGGTTCTCCCTCTTCCCTTTCATCCGCTGCCAAATTGGAAACCTGTGTGAACCAGGAGGTTGAAGGGGCTGTCTCTCCAAGTTGGGAGATTGATAGTAAAGCAGATGGAAAGTCAAACCGGAGCACCAGGAGAGGGACTATTCGTTGAGTGTTAGAAACCTTTCGTATTCACAGTGTGTCTGTTCTCTAGGTTTCCCGTACATGTTATAACTGTAGTAATATTCCCTTCAACCTGGAGAGTTGGGACCCATGGAATGGGTGCCATGCATTACTGCTTTAAAGGGTCTGCATTTGCTCACACAATCTCACCAATCCTCTCAGTCCCAAGTGTCCAGCCTTATGCCACATCCAGCTGTCGTTGTAGATAGGGTCATTCCAGGTTTCATCAGAGACCCTGAAGGAATTGTAAAGAATTTCCCAGTTTTTTTGTTTTGTTTTTGAAATTCCTTTTTATAGTGGGTTTGAGCTGATTCTCGCTGCCATGTTTATGCCAGTCTAGACACACTTGATTCCCTTACGGAGAAATATCAATCCATAGGTTTTAAGATTCTTACTAGTCAGATATAATCCTCTGTGGGAAATATGGCGTTTTGAGTCCCTTTCACTGAGGAAGGTGTAGGTCTTGTCTATTCCATAGTTGGTTTTTGGAACGGTACCTGTGCTTATATCAAACTCTGGTTTTATGCATCACCCCACCTCTACTTCCCCCTTAAGCAGGCATAAGAGTGTTTTCTAAATGTGAGACACTGTTCTCTTTCCTAACTCAGTTCAAGTGTAGCCATGTTTACAGGATCTTCATAAGTGATATCTTATGATAAATTTCTTTTTCTCTGTGACTTATTTCACTTAGAATCATCATACGTTAATCCACCCATTTTGCTGCTACTCGTCTTATGACATTGATTTCATTGCTGAGGGATATTTCATCGTACGTAAGTACCACAATTTTTTGAACCATTTTTATATTTCCTGGGATATTTAAGGTGTACCCAAGTTGAGGTCCTTGTAAGCAGTGCAGCCCTAAATTTTGGGGTGGCTCTGTCTTATTGATTTTCAGTTTTCCCAAGGTATATTCCGTAGACTGGAAGTGCCCTTGGCTCTGTAGCTCTGTTCTTTGCTTGTTTTAGGGAACACAGTGTACTCCTCCGGAGAGGCAGTGGGCAATTTACATCCCGCCCATCAGCATAACAAGTCTCCCTGTTCTCCAGGTCCTGTCTTGCCTTTCTGGTTTTTACACATTTTGTGGATGTCCCTTTTGACCGGTGGGAAGTGATACTTCTTTGTAGTGCAGATTTGCATTGCCCGCTTGCTTGCTTGGCCAAAAAGGGCGTATGCGTTTTCTCCTGAATATATTCAGGAGAAAACGCATACGCCCTTTTTGGCCAAGTGCATCATTGTCGAAGTTGTGCCCCTCTTCCTGTGCTTTAAAGGCGACTCCAACGTACCTCTTGAAATCTGTTTCCTGCTATTGTGCCTCGCTTTCAAGTCCGCCTCGTTGCCTTCCCTCAACAGATTTTTGGACGATAGTTGTCCTTTATTACTCGGCCAGTTTGTGAATTGATGTGCCCCTGAGCTCCATTTTTCAACTCGTTTTTGGTGATCTGACCGCAAGGTCAAAATTTTGGTTCAGGACCTATACTGGTTCCCGGTGGGTGGCTGAGACTTTAGTTAATTCTTTTTCCTGCGGGGAATTTACAGTGATATGTGCCCGTCCAAATGCCTAACAGCTACTCTCTCATTGGTTCTCCCTCTTCCCTTTCATCCTCTGCCAAATTGGAAACCTGTGAGAACCAGGAGGTTAAGGGGGCTGTCTCTCCAAGTTGGGAGGTTGATAGTAAAGCAGATGGAAAGTCAAACCGGAGCACCAGGAGAGAGACTATTTGTTGAGTTTTAGAAACCTTTCATATTCACAGTGTGTCCGTTCTCTAGGTTTCCCGTAGATGTTATAACGGTAGTAATATTCCCTTCAACCTGGAGAGTTGGGACCCATGGAATGGGTTCCAGGCATTTGTGCTTTAAAGGTTCTGCATTTGCTCACCCAATCTCACCAATCGTCTCAGTCCCAAGTGTCCCTCCTTATGCCACATCCAGCTGTCATTGTAGATAGGGTCATTCCAGGTTTCATCAGAGACCCTGAAGGAATTGTAAAGAATTTCCCAGTTTTTTTGTTTTGTTTATGAAATTCCTTTTTATAGTGGGTTTGAGCTGATTCTCACTGCCATGTTTATGCCAGTCTAGACACACATGATTCCCTTACGGAGACATATCAATCCATAGGTTTTAAGATTCTTACTAGTCAGATATATTCCTCTGCGGGAAATATGGGGTTTTGAGTCCCTTTCACTGAGGAAGGTGTAGGTCTTGTCTATTCCATAGTTGGTTTTTGGAACGGTACCTGTGCTTATATCAAACTCTGGTTTTATGCATCACCCCACCTCTCCTTCCCCCTTAAGCAGGCATAAGAGTGTTTTCTAAATGTGAGACACTGTTCTGTTTCCTAACTCAGTTCAAGTGTAGCCATGTTTACAGAATCTTCATAAGTGATATCTTATGATAAGTTTCTTTTTTTCTGTGACTTATTTCACTTAGAATCATCGTACCTGAATCCACCCATTTTGCTGCTACTGGTCTTATGACATTGATTTCTTGGCTGAGGGATATTCCATCGTACGTAAGTACCACAATTTTTTGAACCATTTTTATATTTCCTGGGATATTTAAGGTGTACCCAAGTTGAGGTCCTTGTAAGCAGTGCAGCCCTAAATTTTGGCGTGGCTCTGTCATATTGATTTTCAGTTTTCCCAAGGTATATTCCGTAGACTGGAAGTGCCCTTGGCTCTGTAGCTCTGCTGTTTACTTGTTTTAGGGAACACAATGTACTCCTCCGGAGAGGCAGTTGGCAATTTACATCCCGCCCATCAACATAACAAGGCTCCCTGTTCTCCAGGTCCTGTCTTGCCTTTCTGGTTTTTACACATTTTGTGGATGTCCCTTTTGACCGGTGGGAAGTGATACTTCTTTGTAGTGCAGATTTGCATTGCCCGCTTGCTTGCTTGGCCAAAAAGGGCGTATGCGTTTTCTCCTGAATATATTCAGGAGAAAACGCATACGCCCTTTTTGGCCAAGTGCATCATTGTCGAAGTTGTGCCCCTCTTCCTGTGCTTTAAAGGCGATTCCAACGTACCTCTTGAAATCTGTTTCCTGCTATTCTGCCTCACTTTCAAGTCCGCCTCGTTGCCTTCCCTCAACAGATTTTTGGACGATAGTTGTCCTTTATTACTCAGCCAGTTTGTGAAATGCTGTGCCCCTGAGCTCCATTTTTCAACTCGTTTTTGGTGAGCTGACCGCAAGTCCAAAATTTTGGTTCAGGACCTATACTGGTTCCCGGTGGGTGGCTGAGACTTTGGTTAATTCTTCTTCCTGCCGGGAAATTACAGTGTAATGTGCCCGTCCAAATGCCTAAAAGCTACTCTCTCATTGGTTCTCCCTCTTCCCTTTCATCCTCTGCCAAATTGGAAACCTGTGCGAACCAGGAGGTTAAAGGGGCTGTCTCTCCAAGTTGAGAGGTTGATAGTAAAGCAGATGGAAAGTCAAACCGGAGCACCAGGAGAGGGACTATTCGTTGAGTTTTAGAAACCTTTCGTATTCACAGTGTGTCCGTTCTCTAGGTTTCCCGTACATGTTATAGCTGTAGTAATATTCCGTTCAACCTGGAGAGTTGGGACCCATGGAATGGGTGCCAGGCATTTGTGCTGTAAAGGTTCTGCATTTGCTCACCCAATCTCACCAATCCTCTCAGTCCCAAGTGTCCAGCCTTATGCCACATCCAGCTGTCATTGTAGATAGGGTCATTCCAGGTTTCATCAGAGACCCTGAAGGAATTGTAAAGAATTTCCCAGTTTTTTTGTTTTGTTTTTGAAATTCCTTTTTATAGTGGGTTTGAGCTGATTCTCGCTGCCATGTTTATGCCAGTCTAGACACACTTGATTCCCTTATGGAGACATATCAATCCATAGGTTTTAAGATTCTTAGTAGTCAGATATATTCCTCTGCGGGAAATATGGGGCTTTGAATCCCTTTCACTGAGGAAGGTGTAGGTCTTCTCTATTCCATAGTTGGTTTTTGGAACGGTACCTGTGCTTATATCAAACTCTGGTTTTATGCATCACCCCACCTCTCCTTCCCCCTTAAGCAGGCATAAGAGTGTTTTCTAAATGTGAGACACTGTTCTCTTTCCTATCTCAGTTCAAGTGTAGCCATGTTTACAGGATCTTCATAAGTGATATCTTATGATAAGTTTATTTTTCTCTGTGACTTATTTCACTTAGAATCATCGTACCTGAATCCACCCATTTTGCTGCTACTGGTCTTATGACATTGATTTCATGGCTGAGGGATATTCCATCGTACATAAGTACCACACTTTTTTGAACCATTTTTATATTTCCTGGGATATTTAAGGTGTACCTAAGTTGAGGTCCTTGTAAGCAGTGCAGCCCTAAATTTTGGGGTGGCTCTGTCTTATTGATTTTCAGTTTTCCCCAGGTATATTCCCTAGACTGGAAGTGACCTTGACTCTGTAGCTCTGTTCTTTACTTGTTTTAGGGAACACAATGTACTCCTCCAGAGAGGCAGTTGGCAATTTACATCCCGCCCATCAGCATAACAAGGCTCCCTGTTCTCCAGGGCCTGTCTTGCCTTTCTGGTTTTTACACATTTTGTGGATGTCCCTTTTGACCGGTGGGAAGTGATACTTCTTTGTAGTGCAGATTTGCATTGCCCGCTTGCTGGCTTGGCCAAAAAGGGCGTATGCGTTTTCTCCTGCATATATTCAGGAGAAAACGCATACGCCCTTTTTGGCCAAGTGAATCATTGTCGAAGTTGTGCCCCTCTTCCTGTGCTTTAAAGGCGATTCCAATGTACCTATTGAAATCTGTTTCCTGCTATTCTGCCTCGCTTTCAAGTCCACCTCCTTGCCTTCCCTCAACAGATTTTTGGACGATAGTTGTCCTTTATTACTCGGCCAGTTTGTGAATTGCTGTGCCCCTGAGCTCCATTTTTCAACTCGTTTTTGGTGAGCTGACCGCAAGTCCAAAATTTTGGTTCAGGACCTATGCTGGTTCCCGGTGGGTGGCTGAGACTTTGGTTAATTCTTCTTCCTGCCGGGAAGTTAGAGTGATATATGCCCGTTCAAACGCCTAACAGCTACTCTCTCATTGGTTCTCCCTCTTCCCTTTCATCCTCTGCCAAATTGGAAACCTGTGTGAACCAGGAGGTTGAAGGGGCTGTCTCTCCAAGTTGGGAGATTGATAGTAAAGCAGATGGAAAGTCAAACCGGAGCACCAGGAGAGGGACTATTCGTTGAGTTTTAGAAACCTTTCGTATTCACAGTGTTTCCGTTCTCTAGGTTTCTCGTACATGTTATAACTGTAGTAATATTCCCTTCAACCTGGAGAGTTGGGACCCATGGAATGGGTGCCATGCATTATTGCTTTAAAGTGTCTGCATTTGCTCACCCAATCTCACCAATCGTCTCAGTCCCAAGTGTCCAGCCTTATGCCACATCCAGCTGTCGTTGTAGATAGGGTCATTCCAGGTTTCATCAGAGACCCTGAAGGAATTGTAAAGAATTTCCCAGATTTTTTGTTTTGTTTTTGAAATTCCTTTTTATAGTGGGTTTGAGCTGATTCTCGCTGCCATGTTTATGCCAGTCTAGATACACTTGATTCCCTTACGGAGACATATCAATACATAGGTTTTAAGATTCTTACTACTCAGATATATTCCTTCGAGGGAAATATGGGGTTTTGAGTGCCTTTCACTGAGGAAGGTGTAGGTCTTGTCTATTCCATAGTTGGTTTTTGGAACGGTACCTGTGCTTATATCAAACTCTGGTTTTATGCATCACCCCACCTCTCCTTCCCCCTTAAGCAGGCATAAGAGTGTTTTCTAAATGTGAGATATTCTTCTCTTTCCTAACTCAGTTCAAGTGTAGCCATGTTTACAGGATCTTCATAAGTGATATCTTATGATAAGTTTCTTTTTCTGTGTGACTTATTTCACTTAGAATGATCGTACCTGAATCCACCCATTTTGCTTCTACTGGACTTATGACATTGATTTCTTGGCTGAGGGATATTCCATCATACGTAAGTACCACAATTTTTTGAACCATTTTTATATTTCCTGGGATATTTAAGGTGTACCCAAGTTGAGGTCCTTGTAAGCAGTACAGCCCTAAATTTTGGGGTGGCTCTGTCTTATTGATTTTCAGTTTTCCCAAGGTATATTCCCTAGACTGGAAGTGCCCTTGGCTCTGTAGCTCTGTTCTTTACTTGTTTTAGGGAACACAATGCACTCCTCCAGAGAGGCTGTTGGCAATTTACATCCCGCCCATCAGCATAACAAGGCTCCCTGTTCTCCAGGGCCTGTCTTCCCTTTCTGGTTTTTACACATTTTGTGGATGTCCCTTTTGACCGGTGGGAAGTGATACTTCTTTGTAGTGCAGATTTGCTTTGCCCGCTTGCTTGCTTGGCCAAAAAGGGCGTATGCGTTTCCTCCTGAATATTTTCAGGAGAAAACGCATACGCCCTTTTTGACCAAGTGCATCATTGTCGAAGTTGTGCCCCTCTTCCTGTGCTTTAAAGGTGATTCCAACGTACCTCTTGAAATCTGTTTCCTGCGATTCTGCCTCGCTTTCAAGTCCACCTCGTTGCCTTCCCTCAACAGATTTTTGGACGATAGTTGTCCTTTATTACTCGGCCAGTTTGTGAATTGCTGTGCCCCTGAGCTCCATTTATCAACTCGTTTTTGGTTAGCTGACCGCAAGTCCAAAATTTTGGTTCAGGACCTATACTGATTCTCGGTGGGTGGCTGAGACTTTGGTTAATTCTTCTTCCTGCCGGGAAATTACAGTGATATGTGCCCATCCAAATGCCTAACAGCTACTCTCTCATTGGTTCTCCCTCTTCCCTTTCATCCGCTGCCAAATTGGAAACCTGTGTGAACCAGGAGGTTGAAGGGGCTGTCTCTCCAAGTTGGGAGATTGATAGTAAAGCAGATGGAAAGTCAAACCGGAGCACCAGGAGAGGGACTATTCGTTGAGTGTTAGAAACCTTTCGTATTCACAGTGTGTCTGTTCTCTAGGTTTCCCGTACATGTTATAACTGTAGTAATATTCCCTTCAACCTGGAGAGTTGGGACCCATGGAATGGGTGCCATGCATTACTGCTTTAAAGGGTCTGCATTTGCTCACACAATCTCACCAATCCTCTCAGTCCCAAGTGTCCAGCCTTATGCCACATCCAGCTGTCGTTGTAGATAGGGTCATTCCAGGTTTCATCAGAGACCCTGAAGGAATTGTAAAGAATTTCCCAGTTTTTTTTGTTTTGTTTTTGAAATTCCTTTTTATAGTGGGTTTGAGCTGATTCTCGCTGCCATGTTTATGCCAGTCTAGACACACTTGATTCCCTTACGGAGAAATATCAATCCATAGGTTTTAAGATTCTTACTAGTCAGATATAATCCTCTGTGGGAAATATGGCGTTTTGAGTCCCTTTCACTGAGGAAGGTGTAGGTCTTGTCTATTCCATAGTTGGTTTTTGGAACGGTACCTGTGCTTATATCAAACTCTGGTTTTATGCATCACCCCACCTCTACTTCCCCCTTAAGCAGGCATAAGAGTGTTTTCTAAATGTGAGACACTGTTCTCTTTCCTAACTCAGTTCAAGTGTAGCCATGTTTACAGGATCTTCATAAGTGATATCTTATGATAAATTTCTTTTTCTCTGTGACTTATTTCACTTAGAATCATCGTACGTTAATCCACCCATTTTGCTGCTACTCGTCTTATGACATTGATTTCATTGCTGAGGGATATTTCATCGTACGTAAGTACCACAATTTTTTGAACCATTTTTATATTTCCTGGGATATTTAAGGTGTACCCAAGTTGAGGTCCTTGTAAGCAGTGCAGCCCTAAATTTTGGGGTGGCTCTGTCTTATTGATTTTCAGTTTTCCCAAGGTATATTCCGTAGACTGGAAGTGCCCTTGGCTCTGTAGCTCTGTTCTTTGCTTGTTTTAGGGAACACAGTGTACTCCTCCGGAGAGGCAGTGGGCAATTTACATCCCGCCCATCAGCATAACAAGTCTCCCTGTTCTCCAGGTCCTGTCTTGCCTTTCTGGTTTTTACACATTTTGTGGATGTCCCTTTTGACCGGTGGGAAGTGATACTTCTTTGTAGTGCAGATTTGCATTGCCCGCTTGCTTGCTTGGCCAAAAAGGGCGTATGCGTTTTCTCCTGAATATATTCAGGAGAAAACGCATACGCCCTTTTTGGCCAAGTGCATCATTGTCGAAGTTGTGCCCCTCTTCCTGTGCTTTAAAGGCGACTCCAACGTACCTCTTGAAATCTGTTTCCTGCTATTGTGCCTCGCTTTCAAGTCCGCCTCGTTGCCTTCCCTCAACAGATTTTTGGACGATAGTTGTCCTTTATTACTCGGCCAGTTTGTGAATTGATGTGCCCCTGAGCTCCATTTTTCAACTCGTTTTTGGTGATCTGACCGCAAGGTCAAAATTTTGGTTCAGGACCTATACTGGTTCCCGGTGGGTGGCTGAGACTTTAGTTAATTCTTTTTCCTGCGGGGAATTTACAGTGATATGTGCCCGTCCAAATGCCTAACAGCTACTCTCTCATTGGTTCTCCCTCTTCCCTTTCATCCTCTGCCAAATTGGAAACCTGTGAGAACCAGGAGGTTAAGGGGGCTGTCTCTCCAAGTTGGGAGGTTGATAGTAAAGCAGATGGAAAGTCAAACCGGAGCACCAGGAGAGAGACTATTTGTTGAGTTTTAGAAACCTTTCATATTCACAGTGTGTCCGTTCTCTAGGTTTCCCGTAGATGTTATAACGGTAGTAATATTCCCTTCAACCTGGAGAGTTGGGACCCATGGAATGGGTTCCAGGCATTTGTGCTTTAAAGGTTCTGCATTTGCTCACCCAATCTCACCAATCGTCTCAGTCCCAAGTGTCCCTCCTTATGCCACATCCAGCTGTCATTGTAGATAGGGTCATTCCAGGTTTCATCAGAGACCCTGAAGGAATTGTAAAGAATTTCCCAGTTTTTTTGTTTTGTTTATGAAATTCCTTTTTATAGTGGGTTTGAGCTGATTCTCACTGCCATGTTTATGCCAGTCTAGACACACATGATTCCCTTACGGAGACATATCAATCCATAGGTTTTAAGATTCTTACTAGTCAGATATATTCCTCTGCGGGAAATATGGGGTTTTGAGTCCCTTTCACTGAGGAAGGTGTAGGTCTTGTCTATTCCATAGTTGGTTTTTGGAACGGTACCTGTGCTTATATCAAACTCTGGTTTTATGCATCACCCCACCTCTCCTTCCCCCTTAAGCAGGCATAAGAGTGTTTTCTAAATGTGAGACACTGTTCTGTTTCCTAACTCAGTTCAAGTGTAGCCATGTTTACAGAATCTTCATAAGTGATATCTTATGATAAGTTTCTTTTTTTCTGTGACTTATTTCACTTAGAATCATCGTACCTGAATCCACCCATTTTGCTGCTACTGGTCTTATGACATTGATTTCTTGGCTGAGGGATATTCCATCGTACGTAAGTACCACAATTTTTTGAACCATTTTTATATTTCCTGGGATATTTAAGGTGTACCCAAGTTGAGGTCCTTGTAAGCAGTGCAGCCCTAAATTTTGGCGTGGCTCTGTCATATTGATTTTCAGTTTTCCCAAGGTATATTCCGTAGACTGGAAGTGCCCTTGGCTCTGTAGCTCTGCTGTTTACTTGTTTTAGGGAACACAATGTACTCCTCCGGAGAGGCAGTTGGCAATTTACATCCCGCCCATCAACATAACAAGGCTCCCTGTTCTCCAGGTCCTGTCTTGCCTTTCTGGTTTTTACACATTTTGTGGATGTCCCTTTTGACCGGTGGGAAGTGATACTTCTTTGTAGTGCAGATTTGCATTGCCCGCTTGCTTGCTTGGCCAAAAAGGGCGTATGCGTTTTCTCCTGAATATATTCAGGAGAAAACGCATACGCCCTTTTTGGCCAAGTGCATCATTGTCGAAGTTGTGCCCCTCTTCCTGTGCTTTAAAGGCGATTCCAACGTACCTCTTGAAATCTGTTTCCTGCTATTCTGCCTCACTTTCAAGTCCGCCTCGTTGCCTTCCCTCAACAGATTTTTGGACGATAGTTGTCCTTTATTACTCAGCCAGTTTGTGAAATGCTGTGCCCCTGAGCTCCATTTTTCAACTCGTTTTTGGTGAGCTGACCGCAAGTCCAAAATTTTGGTTCAGGACCTATACTGGTTCCCGGTGGGTGGCTGAGACTTTGGTTAATTCTTCTTCCTGCCGGGAAATTACAGTGTAATGTGCCCGTCCAAATGCCTAAAAGCTACTCTCTCATTGGTTCTCCCTCTTCCCTTTCATCCTCTGCCAAATTGGAAACCTGTGCGAACCAGGAGGTTAAAGGGGCTGTCTCTCCAAGTTGAGAGGTTGATAGTAAAGCAGATGGAAAGTCAAACCGGAGCACCAGGAGAGGGACTATTCGTTGAGTTTTAGAAACCTTTCGTATTCACAGTGTGTCCGTTCTCTAGGTTTCCCGTACATGTTATAGCTGTAGTAATATTCCGTTCAACCTGGAGAGTTGGGACCCATGGAATGGGTGCCAGGCATTTGTGCTGTAAAGGTTCTGCATTTGCTCACCCAATCTCACCAATCCTCTCAGTCCCAAGTGTCCAGCCTTATGCCACATCCAGCTGTCATTGTAGATAGGGTCATTCCAGGTTTCATCAGAGACCCTGAAGGAATTGTAAAGAATTTCCCAGTTTTTTTGTTTTGTTTTTGAAATTCCTTTTTATAGTGGGTTTGAGCTGATTCTCGCTGCCATGTTTATCCCAGTCTAGACACACTTGATTCCCTTACGGAGACATATCAATCCATAGGTTTTAAGATTCTTACTAGTCAGATATATTCCTCTGCGGGAAATATGGCGTTTTGAGTCCCTTTCACTGAGGAAGGTGTAGGTCTTGTCTATTCCATAGTTGGTTTTTGGAACGGTACCTGTGCTTATATCAAACTCTGGTTTTATGCATCACCCCACCTCTCCTTCCCCCTTAAGCAGGCATAAGAGTGTTTTCTAAATGTGAGACACTGTTCTCTTTCCTATCTCAGTTCAAGTGTAGCCATGTTTACAGGATCTTCATAAGTGATATCTTATGATAAGTTTATTTTTCTCTGTGACTTATTTCACTTAGAATCATCGTACCTGAATCCACCCATTTTGCTGCTACTGGTCTTATGACATTGATTTCATGGCTGAGGGATATTCCATCGTACATAAGTACCACACTTTTTTGAACCATTTTTATATTTCCTGGGATATTTAAGGTGTACCTAAGTTGAGGTCCTTGTAAGCAGTGCAGCCCTAAATTTTGGGGTGGCTCTGTCTTATTGATTTTCAGTTTTCCCCAGGTATATTCCCTAGACTGGAAGTGACCTTGACTCTGTAGCTCTGTTCTTTACTTGTTTTAGGGAACACAATGTACTCCTCCAGAGAGGCAGTTGGCAATTTACGTCCCGCCCATCAGCATAACAAGGCTCCCTGTTCTCCAGGGCCTGTCTTGCCTTTCTGGTTTTTACACATTTTGTGGATGTCCCTTTTGACCGGTGGGAAGTGATACTTCTTTGTAGTGCAGATTTGCATTGCCCGCTTGCTGGCTTGGCCAAAAAGGGCGTATGCGTTTTCTCCTGCATATATTCAGGAGAAAACGCATACGCCCTTTTTGGCCAAGTGAATCATTGTCGAAGTTGTGCCCCTCTTCCTGTGCTTTAAAGGCGATTCCAATGTACCTATTGAAATCTGTTTCCTGCTATTCTGCCTCGGTTTCAAGTCCACCTCCTTGCCTTCCCTCAACAGATTTTTGGACGATAGTTGTCCTTTATTACTCGGCCAGTTTGTGAATTGCTGTGCCCCTGAGCTCCATTTTTCAACTCGTTTTTGGTGAGCTGACCGCAAGTCCAAAATTTTGGTTCAGGACCTATGCTGGTTCCCGGTGGGTGGCTGAGACTTTGGTTAATTCTTCTTCCTGCCGGGAAGTTAGAGTGATATATGCCCGTTCAAACGCCTAACAGCTACTCTCTCATTGGTTCTCCCTCTTCCCTTTCATCCTCTGCCAAATTGGAAACCTGTGTGAACCAGGAGGTTGAAGGGGCTGTCTCTCCAAGTTGGGAGATTGATAGTAAAGCAGATGGAAAGTCAAACCGGAGCACCAGGAGAGGGACTATTCGTTGAGTTTTAGAAACCTTTCGTATTCACAGTGTTTCCGTTCTCTAGGTTTCTCGTACATGTTATAACTGTAGTAATATTCCCTTCAACCTGGAGAGTTGGGACCCATGGAATGGGTGCCATGCATTATTGCTTTAAAGTGTCTGCATTTGCTCACCCAATCTCACCAATCGTCTCAGTCCCAAGTGTCCAGCCTTATGCCACATCCAGCTGTCGTTGTAGATAGGGTCATTCCAGGTTTCATCAGAGACCCTGAAGGAATTGTAAAGAATTTCCCAGATTTTTTGTTTTGTTTTTGAAATTCCTTTTTATAGTGGGTTTGAGCTGATTCTCGCTGCCATGTTTATGCCAGTCTAGATACACTTGATTCCCTTACGGAGACATATCAATACATAGGTTTTAAGATTCTTACTACTCAGATATATTCCTTTGAGGGAAATATGGGGTTTTGAGTGCCTTTCACTGAGGAAGGTGTAGGTCTTGTCTATTCCATAGTTGGTTTTTGGAACGGTACCTGTGCTTATATCAAACTCTGGTTTTATGCATCACCCCACCTCTCCTTCCCCCTTAAGCAGGCATAAGAGTGTTTTCTAAATGTGAGATATTCTTCTCTTTCCTAACTCAGTTCAAGTGTAGCCATGTTTACAGGATCTTCATAAGTGATATCTTATGATAAGTTTCTTTTTCTGTGTGACTTATTTCACTTAGAATGATCGTACCTGAATCCACCCATTTTGCTTCTACTGGACTTATGACATTGATTTCTTGGCTGAGGGATATTCCATCATACGTAAGTACCACAATTTTTTGAACCATTTTTATATTTCCTGGGATATTTAAGGTGTACCCAAGTTGAGGTCCTTGTAAGCAGTACAGCCCTAAATTTTGGGGTGGCTCTGTCTTATTGATTTTCAGTTTTCCCAAGGTATATTCCCTAGACTGGAAGTGCCCTTGGCTCTGTAGCTCTGTTCTTTACTTGTTTTAGGGAACACAATGCACTCCTCCAGAGAGGCTGTTGGCAATTTACATCCCGCCCATCAGCATAACAAGGCTCCCTGTTCTCCAGGGCCTGTCTTCCCTTTCTGGTTTTTACACATTTTGTGGATGTCCCTTTTGACCGGTGGGAAGTGATACTTCTTTGTAGTGCAGATTTGCTTTGCCCGCTTGCTTGCTTGGCCAAAAAGGGCGTATGCGTTTCCTCCTGAATATATTCAGGAGAAAACGCATACGCCCTTTTTGACCAAGTGCATCATTGTCGAAGTTGTGCCCCTCTTCCTGTGCTTTAAAGGTGATTCCAACGTACCTCTTGAAATCTGTTTCCTGCGATTCTGCCTCGCTTTCAAGTCCACCTCGTTGCCTTCCCTCAACAGATTTTTGGACGATAGTTGTCCTTTATTACTCGGCCAGTTTGTGAATTGCTGTGCCCCTGAGCTCCATTTATCAACTCGTTTTTGGTTAGCTGACCGCAAGTCCAAAATTTTGGTTCAGGACCTATACTGATTCTCGGTGGGTGGCTGAGACTTTGGTTAATTCTTCTTCCTGCCGGGAAATTACAGTGATATGTGCCCATCCAAATGCCTAACAGCTACTCTCTCATTGGTTCTCCCTCTTCCCTTTCATCCGCTGCCAAATTGGAAACCTGTGTGAACCAGGAGGTTGAAGGGGCTGTCTCTCCAAGTTGGGAGATTGATAGTAAAGCAGATGGAAAGTCAAACCGGAGCACCAGGAGAGGGACTATTCGTTGAGTGTTAGAAACCTTTCGTATTCACAGTGTGTCTGTTCTCTAGGTTTCCCGTACATGTTATAACTGTAGTAATATTCCCTTCAACCTGGAGAGTTGGGACCCATGGAATGGGTGCCATGCATTACTGCTTTAAAGGGTCTGCATTTGCTCACACAATCTCACCAATCCTCTCAGTCCCAAGTGTCCAGCCTTATGCCACATCCAGCTGTCGTTGTAGATAGGGTCATTCCAGGTTTCATCAGAGACCCTGAAGGAATTGTAAAGAATTTCCCAGTTTTTTTGTTTTGTTTTTGAAATTCCTTTTTATAGTGGGTTTGAGCTGATTCTCGCTGCCATGTTTATGCCAGTCTAGACACACTTGATTCCCTTACGGAGGAATATCAATCCATAGGTTTTAAGATTCTTACTAGTCAGATATAATCCTCTGTGGGAAATATGGCGTTTTGAGTCCCTTTCACTGAGGAAGGTGTAGGTCTTGTCTATTCCATAGTTGGTTTTTGGAACGGTACCTGTGCTTATATCAAACTCTGGTTTTATGCATCACCCCACCTCTCCTTCCCCCTTAAGCAGGCATAAGAGTGTTTTCTAAATGTGAGACACTGTTCTCTTTCCTAACTCAGTTCAAGTGTAGCCATGTTTACAGGATCTTCATAAGTGATATCTTATGATAAATTTCTTTTTCTCTGTGACTTATTTCACTTAGAATCATCGTACGTTAATCCACCCATTTTGCTGCTACTCGTCTTATGACATTGATTTCATTGCTGAGGGATATTTCATCGTACGTAAGTACCACAATTTTTTGAACCATTTTTATATTTCCTGGGATATTTAAGGTGTACCCAAGTTGAGGTCCTTGTAAGCAGTGCAGCCCTAAATTTTGGGGTGGCTCTGTCTTATTGATTTTCAGTTTTCCCAAGGTATATTCCGTAGACTGGAAGTGCCCTTGGCTCTGTAGCTCTGTTCTTTGCTTGTTTTAGGGAACACAGTGTACTCCTCCGGAGAGGCAGTGGGCAATTTACATCCCGCCCATCAGCATAACAAGTCTCCCTGTTCTCCAGGTCCTGTCTTGCCTTTCTGGTTTTTACACATTTTGTGGATGTCCCTTTTGACCGGTGGGAAGTGATACTTCTTTGTAGTGCAGATTTGCATTGCCCGCTTGCTTGCTTGGCCAAAAAGGGCGTATGCGTTTTCTCCTGAATATATTCAGGAGAAAACGCATACGCCCTTTTTGGCCAAGTGCATCATTGTCGAAGTTGTGCCCCTCTTCCTGTGCTTTAAAGGCGACTCCAACGTACCTCTTGAAATCTGTTTCCTGCTATTGTGCCTCGCTTTCAAGTCCGCCTCGTTGCCTTCCCTCAACAGATTTTTGGACGATAGTTGTCCTTTATTACTCGGCCAGTTTGTGAATTGATGTGCCCCTGAGCTCCATTTTTCAACTCGTTTTTGGTGATCTGACCGCAAGGTCAAAATTTTGGTTCAGGACCTATACTGGTTCCCGGTGGGTGGCTGAGACTTTAGTTAATTCTTTTTCCTGCGGGGAATTTACAGTGATATGTGCCCGTCCAAATGCCTAACAGCTACTCTCTCATTGGTTCTCCCTCTTCCCTTTCATCCTCTGCCAAATTGGAAACCTGTGAGAACCAGGAGGTTAAGGGGGCTGTCTCTCCAAGTTGGGAGGTTGATAGTAAAGCAGATGGAAAGTCAAACCGGAGCACCAGGAGAGAGACTATTTGTTGAGTTTTAGAAACCTTTCATATTCACAGTGTGTCCGTTCTCTAGGTTTCCCGTAGATGTTATAACGGTAGTAATATTCCCTTCAACCTGGAGAGTTGGGACCCATGGAATGGGTTCCAGGCATTTGTGCTTTAAAGGTTCTGCATTTGCTCACCCAATCTCACCAATCGTCTCAGTCCCAAGTGTCCCTCCTTATGCCACATCCAGCTGTCATTGTAGATAGGGTCATTCCAGGTTTCATCAGAGACCCTGAAGGAATTGTAAAGAATTTCCCAGTTTTTTTGTTTTGTTTATGAAATTCCTTTTTATAGTGGGTTTGAGCTGATTCTCACTGCCATGTTTATGCCAGTCTAGACACACATGATTCCCTTACGGAGACATATCAATCCATAGGTTTTAAGATTCTTACTAGTCAGATATATTCCTCTGCGGGAAATATGGGGTTTTGAGTCCCTTTCACTGAGGAAGGTGTAGGTCTTGTCTATTCCATAGTTGGTTTTTGGAACGGTACCTGTGCTTATATCAAACTCTGGTTTTATGCATCACCCCACCTCTCCTTCCCCCTTAAGCAGGTATAAGAGTGTTTTCTAAATGTGAGACACTGTTCTCTTTCCTAACTCAGTTCAAGTGTAGCCATGTTTACAGAATCTTCATAAGTGATATCTTATGATAAGTTTCTTTTTTTCTGTGACTTATTTCACTTAGAATCATCGTACCTGAATCCACCCATTTTGCTGCTACTGGTCTTATGACATTGATTTCTTGGCTGAGGGATATTCCATCGTACGTAAGTACCACAATTTTTTGAACCATTTTTATATTTCCTGGGATATTTAAGGTGTACCCAAGTTGAGGTCCTTGTAAGCAGTGCAGCCCTAAATTTTGGCGTGGCTCTGTCATATTGATTTTCAGTTTTCCCAAGGTATATTCCATAGACTGGAAGTGCCCTTGGCTCTGTAGCTCTGCTGTTTACTTGTTTTAGGGAACACAATGTACTCCTCCGGAGAGGCAGTTGGCAATTTACATCCCGCCCATCAACATAACAAGGCTCCCTGTTCTCCAGGTCCTGTCTTGCCTTTCTGGTTTTTACACATTTTGTGGATGTCCCTTTTGACCGGTGGGAAGTGATACTTCTTTGTAGTGCAGATTTGCATTGCCCGCTTGCTTGCTTGGCCAAAAAGGGCGTATGCGTTTTCTCCTGAATATATTCAGGAGAAAACGCATACGCCCTTTTTGGCCAAGTGCATCATTGTCGAAGTTGTGCCCCTCTTCCTGTGCTTTAAAGGCGATTCCAACGTACCTCTTGAAATCTGTTTCCTGCTATTCTGCCTCACTTTCAAGTCCGCCTCGTTGCCTTCCCTCAACAGATTTTTGGACGATAGTTGTCCTTTATTACTCAGCCAGTTTGTGAAATGCTGTGCCCCTGAGCTCCATTTTTCAACTCGTTTTTGGTGAGCTGACCGCAAGTCCAAAATTTTGGTTCAGGACCTATACTGGTTCCCGGTGGGTGGCTGAGACTTTGGTTAATTCTTCTTCCTGCCGGGAAATTACAGTGTAATGTGCCCGTCCAAATGCCTAAAAGCTACTCTCTCATTGGTTCTCCCTCTTCCCTTTCATCCTCTGCCAAATTGGAAACCTGTGCGAACCAGGAGGTTAAAGGGGCTGTCTCTCCAAGTTGAGAGGTTGATAGTAAAGCAGATGGAAAGTCAAACCGGAGCACCAGGAGAGGGACTATTCGTTGAGTTTTAGAAACCTTTCGTATTCACAGTGTGTCCGTTCTCTAGGTTTCCCGTACATGTTATAGCTGTAGTAATATTCCGTTCAACCTGGAGAGTTGGGACCCATGGAATGGGTGCCAGGCATTTGTGCTGTAAAGGTTTTGCATTTGCTCACCCAATCTCACCAATCCTCTCAGTCCCAAGTGTCCAGCCTTATGCCACATCCAGCTGTCATTGTAGATAGGGTCATTCCAGGTTTCATCAGAGACCCTGAAGGAATTGTAAAGAATTTCCCAGTTTCTTTGTTTTGTTTTTGAAATTCCTTTTTATAGTGGGTTTGAGCTGATTCTCGCTGCCATGTTTATGCCAGTCTAGACACACTTGATTCCCTTATGGAGACATATCAATCCATAGGTTTTAAGATTCTTAGTAGTCAGATATATTCCTCTGCGGGAAATATGGGGCTTTGAATCCCTTTCACTGAGGAAGGTGTAGGTCTTGTCTATTCCATAGTTGGTTTTTGGAACGGTACCTGTGCTTATATCAAACTCTGGTTTTATGCATCACCCCACCTCTCCTTCCCCCTTAAGCAGGCATAAGAGTGTTTTCTAAATGTGAGACACTGTTCTCTTTCCTATCTCAGTTCAAGTGTAGCCATGTTTACAGGATCTTCATAAGTGATATCTTATGATAAGTTTATTTTTCTCTGTGACTTATTTCACTTAGAATCATCGTACCTGAATCCACCCATTTTGCTGCTACTGGTCTTATGACATTGATTTCATGGCTGAGGGATATTCCATCGTACATAAGTACCACACTTTTTTGAACCATTTTTATATTTCCTGGGATATTTAAGGTGTACCTAAGTTGAGGTCCTTGTAAGCAGTGCAGCCCTAAATTTTGGGGTGGCTCTGTCTTATTGATTTTCAGTTTTCCCCAGGTATATTCCCTAGACTGGAAGTGACCTTGACTCTGTAGCTCTGTTCTTTACTTGTTTTAGGGAACACAATGTACTCCTCCAGAGAGGCAGTTGGCAATTTACATCCCGCCCATCAGCATAACAAGGCTCCCTGTTCTCCAGGGCCTGTCTTGCCTTTCTGGTTTTTACACATTTTGTGGATGTCCCTTTTGACCGGTGGGAAGTGATACTTCTTTGTAGTGCAGATTTGCATTGCCCACTTGCTGGCTTGGCCAAAAAGGGCGTATGCGTTTTCTCCTGCATATATTCAGGAGAAAACGCATACGCCCTTTTTGGCCAAGTGAATCATTGTCGAAGTTGTGCCCCTCTTAATGTGCTTTAAAGGCGATTCCAATGTACCTATTGAAATCTGTTTCCTGCTATTCTGCCTCGCTTTCAAGTCCACCTCCTTGCCTTCCCTCAACAGATTTTTGGACGATAGTTGTCCTTTATTACTCGGCCAGTTTGTGAATTGCTGTGCCCCTGAGATCCATTTTTCAACTCGTTTTTGGTGAGCTGACCGCAAGTCCAAAATTTTGGTTCAGGACCTATGCTGGTTCCCGGTGGGTGGCTGAGACTTTGGTTAATTCTTCTTCCTGCCGGGAAGTTAGAGTGATATATGCCCGTTCAAACGCCTAACAGCTACTCTCTCATTGGTTCTCCCTCTTCCCTTTCATCCTCTGCCAAATTGGAAACCTGTGTGAACCAGGAGGTTGAAGGGGCTGTCTCTCCAAGTTGGGAGATTGATAGTAAAGCAGATGGAAAGTCAAACCGGAGCACCAGGAGAGGGACTATTCGTTGAGTTTTAGAAACCTTTCGTATTCACAGTGTTTCCGTTCTCTAGGTTTCTCGTACATGTTATAACTGTAGTAATATTCCCTTCAACCTGGAGAGTTGGGACCCATGGAATGGGTGCCATGCATTATTGCTTTAAAGTGTCTGCATTTGCTCACCCAATCTCACCAATCGTCTCAGTCCCAAGTGTCCAGCCTTATGCCACATCCAGCTGTCGTTGTAGATAGGGTCATTCCAGGTTTCATCAGAGACCCTGAAGGAATTGTAAAGAATTTCCCAGATTTTTTGTTTTGTTTTTGAAATTCCTTTTTATAGTGGGTTTGAGCTGATTCTCGCTGCCATGTTTATGCCAGTCTAGATACACTTGATTCCCTTACGGAGACATATCAATACATAGGTTTTAAGATTCTTACTACTCAGATATATTCCTTTGAGGGAAATATGGGGTTTTGAGTGCCTTTCACTGAGGAAGGTGTAGGTCTTGTCTATTCCATAGTTGGTTTTTGGAACGGTACCTGTGCTTATATCAAACTCTGGTTTTATGCATCACCCCACCTCTCCTTCCCCCTTAAGCAGGCATAAGAGTGTTTTCTAAATGTGAGATATTCTTCTCTTTCCTAACTCAGTTCAAGTGTAGCCATGTTTACAGGATCTTCATAAGTGATATCTTATGATAAGTTTCTTTTTCTGTTTGACTTATTTCACTTAGAATGATCGTACCTGAATCCACCCATTTTGCTTCTACTGGACTTATGACATTGATTTCTTGGCTGAGGGATATTCCATCATACGTAAGTACCACAATTTTTTGAACCATTTTTATATTTCCTGGGATATTTAAGGTGTACCCAAGTTGAGGTCCTTGTAAGCAGTACAGCCCTAAATTTTGGGGTGGCTCTGTCTTATTGATTTTCAGTTTTCCCAAGGTATATTCCCTAGACTGGAAGTGCCCTTGGCTCTGTAGCTCTGTTCTTTACTTGTTTTAGGGAACACAATGCACTCCTCCAGAGAGGCTGTTGGCAATTTACATCCCGCCCATGAGCATAACAAGGCTCCCTGTTCTCCAGGGCCTGTCTTCCCTTTCTGGTTTTTACACATTTTGTGGATGTCCCTTTTGACCGGTGGGAAGTGATACTTCTTTGTAGTGCAGATTTGCTTTGCCCGCTTGCTTGCTTGGCCAAAAAGGGCGTATGCGTTTCCTCCTGAATATATTCAGGAGAAAACGCATACGCCCTTTTTGACCAAGTGCATCATTGTCGAAGTTGTGCCCCTCTTCCTGTGCTTTAAAGGTGATTCCAACGTACCTCTTGAAATCTGTTTCCTGCGATTCTGCCTCGCTTTCAAGTCCACCTCGTTGCCTTCCCTCAACAGATTTTTGGACGATAGTTGTCCTTTATTACTCGGCCAGTTTGTGAATTGCTGTGCCCCTGAGCTCCATTTATCAACTCGTTTTTGGTTAGCTGACCGCAAGTCCAAAATTTTGGTTCAGGACCTATACTGATTCTCGGTGGGTGGCTGAGACTTTGGTTAATTCTTCTTCCTGCCGGGAAATTACAGTGATATGTGCCCATCCAAATGCCTAACAGCTACTCTCTCATTGGTTCTCCCTCTTCCCTTTCATCCGCTGCCAAATTGGAAACCTGTGTGAACCAGGAGGTTGAAGGGGCTGTCTCTCCAAGTTGGGAGATTGATAGTAAAGCAGATGGAAAGTCAAACCGGAGCACCAGGAGAGGGACTATTCGTTGAGTGTTAGAAACCTTTCGTATTCACAGTGTGTCTGTTCTCTAGGTTTCCCGTACATGTTATAACTGTAGTAATATTCCCTTCAACCTGGAGAGTTGGGACCCATGGAATGGGTGCCATGCATTACTGCTTTAAAGGGTCTGCATTTGCTCACACAATCTCACCAATCCTCTCAGTCCCAAGTGTCCAGCCTTATGCCACATCCAGCTGTCGTTGTAGATAGGGTCATTCCAGGTTTCATCAGAGACCCTGAAGGAATTGTAAAGAATTTCCCAGTTTTTTTGTTTTGTTTTTGAAATTCCTTTTTATAGTGGGTTTGAGCTGATTCTCGCTGCCATGTTTATGCCAGTCTAGACACACTTGATTCCCTTACGGAGAAATATCAATCCATAGGTTTTAAGATTCTTACTAGTCAGATATAATCCTCTGTGGGAAATATGGCGTTTTGAGTCCCTTTCACTGAGGAAGGTGTAGGTCTTGTCTATTCCATAGTTGGTTTTTGGAACGGTACCTGTGCTTATATCAAACTCTGGTTTTATGCATCACCCCACCTCTCCTTCCCCCTTAAGCAGGCATAAGAGTGTTTTCTAAATGTGAGACACTGTTCTCTTTCCTAACTCAGTTCAAGTGTAGCCATGTTTACAGGATCTTCATAAGTGATATCTTATGATAAATTTCTTTTTCTCTGTGACTTATTTCACTTAGAATCATCGTACGTTAATCCACCCATTTTGCTGCTACTCGTCTTATGACATTGATTTCATTGCTGAGGGATATTTCATCGTACGTAAGTACCACAATTTTTTGAACCATTTTTATATTTCCTGGGATATTTAAGGTGTACCCAAGTTGAGGTCCTTGTAAGCAGTGCAGCCCTAAATTTTGGGGTGGCTCTGTCTTATTGATTTTCAGTTTTCCCAAGGTATATTCCGTAGACTGGAAGTGCCCTTGGCTCTGTAGCTCTGTTCTTTGCTTGTTTTAGGGAACACAGTGTACTCCTCCGGAGAGGCAGTGGGCAATTTACATCCCGCCCATCAGCATAACAAGTCTCCCTGTTCTCCAGGTCCTGTCTTGCCTTTCTGGTTTTTACACATTTTGTGGATGTCCCTTTTGACCGGTGGGAAGTGATACTTCTTTGTAGTGCAGATTTGCATTGCCCGCTTGCTTGCTTGGCCAAAAAGGGCGTATGCGTTTTCTCCTGAATATATTCAGGAGAAAACGCATACGCCCTTTTTGGCCAAGTGCATCATTGTCGAAGTTGTGCCCCTCTTCCTGTGCTTTAAAGGCGACTCCAACGTACCTCTTGAAATCTGTTTCCTGCTATTGTGCCTCGCTTTCAAGTCCGCCTCGTTGCCTTCCCTCAACAGATTTTTGGACGATAGTTGTCCTTTATTACTCGGCCAGTTTGTGAATTGATGTGCCCCTGAGCTCCATTTTTCAACTCGTTTTTGGTGATCTGACCGCAAGGTCAAAATTTTGGTTCAGGACCTATACTGGTTCCCGGTGGGTGGCTGAGACTTTAGTTAATTCTTTTTCCTGCGGGGAATTTACAGTGATATGTGCCCGTCCAAATGCCTAACAGCTACTCTCTCATTGGTTCTCCCTCTTCCCTTTCATCCTCTGCCAAATTGGAAACCTGTGAGAACCAGGAGGTTAAGGGGGCTGTCTCTCCAAGTTGGGAGGTTGATAGTAAAGCAGATGGAAAGTCAAACCGGAGCACCAGGAGAGAGACTATTTGTTGAGTTTTAGAAACCTTTCATATTCACAGTGTGTCCGTTCTCTAGGTTTCCCGTAGATGTTATAACGGTAGTAATATTCCCTTCAACCTGGAGAGTTGGGACCCATGGAATGGGTTCCAGGCATTTGTGCTTTAAAGGTTCTGCATTTGCTCACCCAATCTCACCAATCGTCTCAGTCCCAAGTGTCCCTCCTTATGCCACATCCAGCTGTCATTGTAGATAGGGTCATTCCAGGTTTCATCAGAGACCCTGAAGGAATTGTAAAGAATTTCCCAGTTTTTTTGTTTTGTTTATGAAATTCCTTTTTATAGTGGGTTTGAGCTGATTCTCACTGCCATGTTTATGCCAGTCTAGACACACATGATTCCCTTACGGAGACATATCAATCCATAGGTTTTAAGATTCTTACTAGTCAGATATATTCCTCTGCGGGAAATATGGGGTTTTGAGTCCCTTTCACTGAGGAAGGTGTAGGTCTTGTCTATTCCATAGTTGGTTTTTGGAACGGTACCTGTGCTTATATCAAACTCTGGTTTTATGCATCACCCCACCTCTCCTTCCCCCTTAAGCAGGCATAAGAGTGTTTTCTAAATGTGAGACACTGTTCTGTTTCCTAACTCAGTTCAAGTGTAGCCATGTTTACAGAATCTTCATAAGTGATATCTTATGATAAGTTTCTTTTTTTCTGTGACTTATTTCACTTAGAATCATCGTACCTGAATCCACCCATTTTGCTGCTACTGGTCTTATGACATTGATTTCTTGGCTGAGGGATATTCCATCGTACGTAAGTACCACAATTTTTTGAACCATTTTTATATTTCCTGGGATATTTAAGGTGTACCCAAGTTGAGGTCCTTGTAAGCAGTGCAGCCCTAAATTTTGGCGTGGCTCTGTCATATTGATTTTCAGTTTTCCCAAGGTATATTCCGTAGACTGGAAGTGCCCTTGGCTCTGTAGCTCTGCTGTTTACTTGTTTTAGGGAACACAATGTACTCCTCCGGAGAGGCAGTTGGCAATTTACATCCCGCCCATCAACATAACAAGGCTCCCTGTTCTCCAGGTCCTGTCTTGCCTTTCTGGTTTTTACACATTTTGTGGATGTCCCTTTTGACCGGTGGGAAGTGATACTTCTTTGTAGTGCAGATTTGCATTGCCCGCTTGCTTGCTTGGCCAAAAAGGGCGTATGCGTTTTCTCCTGAATATATTCAGGAGAAAACGCATACGCCCTTTTTGGCCAAGTGCATCATTGTCGAAGTTGTGCCCCTCTTCCTGTGCTTTAAAGGCGATTCCAACGTACCTCTTGAAATCTGTTTCCTGCTATTCTGCCTCACTTTCAAGTCCGCCTCGTTGCCTTCCCTCAACAGATTTTTGGACGATAGTTGTCCTTTATTACTCAGCCAGTTTGTGAAATGCTGTGCCCCTGAGCTCCATTTTTCAACTCGTTTTTGGTGAGCTGACCGCAAGTCCAAAATTTTGGTTCAGGACCTATACTGGTTCCCGGTGGGTGGCTGAGACTTTGGTTAATTCTTCTTCCTGCCGGGAAATTACAGTGTAATGTGCCCGTCCAAATGCCTAAAAGCTACTCTCTCATTGGTTCTCCCTCTTCCCTTTCATCCTCTGCCAAATTGGAAACCTGTGCGAACCAGGAGGTTAAAGGGGCTGTCTCTCCAAGTTGAGAGGTTGATAGTAAAGCAGATGGAAAGTCAAACCGGAGCACCAGGAGAGGGACTATTCGTTGAGTTTTAGAAACCTTTCGTATTCACAGTGTGTCCGTTCTCTAGGTTTCCCGTACATGTTATAGCTGTAGTAATATTCCGTTCAACCTGGAGAGTTGGGACCCATGGAATGGGTGCCAGGCATTTGTGCTGTAAAGGTTCTGCATTTGCTCACCCAATCTCACCAATCCTCTCAGTCCCAAGTGTCCAGCCTTATGCCACATCCAGCTGTCATTGTAGATAGGGTCATTCCAGGTTTCATCAGAGACCCTGAAGGAATTGTAAAGAATTTCCCAGTTTTTTTGTTTTGTTTTTGAAATTCCTTTTTATAGTGGGTTTGAGCTGATTCTCGCTGCCATGTTTATGCCAGTCTAGACACACTTGATTCCCTTATGGAGACATATCAATCCATAGGTTTTAAGATTCTTAGTAGTCAGATATATTCCTCTGCGGGAAATATGGGGCTTTGAATCCCTTTCACTGAGGAAGGTGTAGGTCTTGTCTATTCCATAGTTGGTTTTTGGAACGGTACCTGTGCTTATATCAAACTCTGGTTTTATGCATCACCCCACCTCTCCTTCCCCCTTAAGCAGGCATAAGAGTGTTTTCTAAATGTGAGACACTGTTCTCTTTCCTATCTCAGTTCAAGTGTAGCCATGTTTACAGGATCTTCATAAGTGATATCTTATGATAAGTTTATTTTTCTCTGTGACTTATTTCACTTAGAATCATCGTACCTGAATCCACCCATTTTGCTGCTACTGGTCTTATGACATTGATTTCATGGCTGAGGGATATTCCATCGTACATAAGTACCACACTTTTTTGAACCATTTTTATATTTCCTGGGATATTTAAGGTGTACCTAAGTTGAGGTCCTTGTAAGCAGTGCAGCCCTAAATTTTGGGGTGGCTCTGTCTTATTGATTTTCAGTTTTCCCCAGGTATATTCCCTAGACTGGAAGTGACCTTGACTCTGTAGCTCTCTTCTTTACTTGTTTTAGGGAACACAATGTACTCCTCCAGAGAGGCAGTTGGCAATTTACATCCCGCCCATCAGCATAACAAGGCTCCCTGTTCTCCAGGGCCTGTCTTGCCTTTCTGGTTTTTACACATTTTGTGGATGTCCCTTTTGACCGGTGGGAAGTGATACTTCTTTGTAGTGCAGATTTGCATTGCCCGCTTGCTGGCTTGGCCAAAAAGGGCGTATGCGTTTTCTCCTGCATATATTCAGGAGAAAACGCATACGCCCTTTTTGGCCAAGTGAATCATTGTCGAAGTTGTGCCCCTCTTCCTGTGCTTTAAAGGCGATTCCAATGTACCTATTGAAATCTGTTTCCTGCTATTCTGCCTCGCTTTCAAGTCCACCTCCTTGCCTTCCCTCAACAGATTTTTGGACGATAGTTGTCCTTTATTACTCGGCCAGTTTGTGAATTGCTGTGCCCCTGAGCTCCATTTTTCAACTCGTTTTTGGTGAGCTGACAGCAAGTCCAAAATTTTGGTTCAGGACCTATGCTGGTTCCCGGTGGGTGGCTGAGACTTTGGTTAATTCTTCTTCCTGCCGGGAAGTTAGAGTGATATATGCCCGTTCAAACGCCTAACAGCTACTCTCTCATTGGTTCTCCCTCTTCCCTTTCATCCTCTGCCAAATTGGAAACCTGTGTGAACCAGGAGGTTGAAGGGGCTGTCTCTCCAAGTTGGGAGATTGATAGTAAAGCAGATGGAAAGTCAAACCGGAGCACCAGGAGAGGGACTATTCGTTGAGTTTTAGAAACCTTTCGTATTCACAGTGTTTCCGTTCTCTAGGTTTCTCGTACATGTTATAACTGTAGTAATATTCCCTTCAACCTGGAGAGTTGGGACCCATGGAATGGGTGCCATGCATTATTGCTTTAAAGTGTCTGCATTTGCTCACCCAATCTCACCAATCGTCTCAGTCCCAAGTGTCCAGCCTTATGCCACATCCAGCTGTCGTTGTAGATAGGGTCATTCCAGGTTTCATCAGAGACCCTGAAGGAATTGTAAAGAATTTCCCAGATTTTTTGTTTTGTTTTTGAAATTCCTTTTTATAGTGTGTTTGAGCTGATTCTCGCTGCCATGTTTATGCCAGTCTAGATACACTTGATTCCCTTACGGAGACATATCAATACATAGGTTTTAAGATTCTTACTACTCAGATATATTCCTTTGAGGGAAATATGGGGTTTTGAGTGCCTTTCACTGAGGAAGGTGTAGGTCTTGTCTATTCCATAGTTGGTTTTTGGAACGGTACCTGTGCTTATATCAAACTCTGGTTTTATGCATCACCCCACCTCTCCTTCCCCCTTAAGCAGGCATAAGAGTGTTTTCTAAATGTGAGATATTCTTCTCTTTCCTAACTCAGTTCAAGTGTAGCCATGTTTACAGGATCTTCATAAGTGATATCTTATGATAAGTTTCTTTTTCTGTGTGACTTATTTCACTTAGAATGATCGTACCTGAATCCACCCATTTTGCTTCTACTGGACTTATGACATTGATTTCTTGGCTGAGGGATATTCCATCATACGTAAGTACCACAATTTTTTGAACCATTTTTATATTTCCTGGGATATTTAAGGTGTACCCAAGTTGAGGTCCTTGTAAGCAGTACAGCCCTAAATTTTGGGGTGGCTCTGTCTTATTGATTTTCAGTTTTCCCAAGGTATATTCCCTAGACTGGAAGTGCCCTTGGCTCTGTAGCTCTGTTCTTTACTTGTTTTAGGGAACACAATGCACTCCTCCAGAGAGGCTGTTGGCAATTTACATCCCGCCCATGAGCATAACAAGGCTCCCTGTTCTCCAGGGCCTGTCTTCCCTTTCTGGTTTTTACACATTTTGTGGATGTCCCTTTTGACCGGTGGGAAGTGATACTTCTTTGTAGTGCAGATTTGCTTTGCCCGCTTGCTTGCTTGGCCAAAAAGGGCGTATGCGTTTCCTCCTGAATATATTCAGGAGAAAACGCATACGCCCTTTTTGACCAAGTGCATCATTGTCGAAGTTGTGCCCCTCTTCCTGTGCTTTAAAGGTGATTCCAACGTACCTCTTGAAATCTGTTTCCTGCGATTCTGCCTCGCTTTCAAGTCCACCTCGTTGCCTTCCCTCAACAGATTTTTGGACGATAGTTGTCCTTTATTACTCGGCCAGTTTGTGAATTGCTGTGCCCCTGAGCTCCATTTATCAACTCGTTTTTGGTTAGCTGACCGCAAGTCCAAAATTTTGGTTCAGGACCTATACTGATTCTCGGTGGGTGGCTGAGACTTTGGTTAATTCTTCTTCCTGCCGGGAAATTACAGTGATATGTGCCCATCCAAATGCCTAACAGCTACTCTCTCATTGGTTCTCCCTCTTCCCTTTCATCCGCTGCCAAATTGGAAACCTGTGTGAACCAGGAGGTTGAAGGGGCTGTCTCTCCAAGTTGGGAGATTGATAGTAAAGCAGATGGAAAGTCAAACCGGAGCACCAGGAGAGGGACTATTCGTTGAGTGTTAGAAACCTTTCGTATTCACAGTGTGTCTGTTCTCTAGGTTTCCCGTACATGTTATAACTGTAGTAATATTCCCTTCAACCTGGAGAGTTGGGACCCATGGAATGGGTGCCATGCATTACTGCTTTAAAGGGTCTGCATTTGCTCACACAATCTCACCAATCCTCTCAGTCCCAAGTGTCCAGCCTTATGCCACATCCAGCTGTTGTTGTAGATAGGGTCATTCCAGGTTTCATCAGAGACCCTGAAGGAATTGTAAAGAATTTCCCAGTTTTTTTGTTTTGTTTTTGAAATTCCTTTTTATAGTGGGTTTGAGCTGATTCTCGCTGCCATGTTTATGCCAGTCTAGACACACTTGATTCCCTTACGGAGAAATATCAATCCATAGGTTTTAAGATTCTTACTAGTCAGATATAATCCTCTGTGGGAAATATGGCGTTTTGAGTCCCTTTCACTGAGGAAGGTGCAGGTCTTGTCTATTCCATAGTTGGTTTTTGGAACGGTACCTGTGCTTATATCAAACTCTGGTTTTATGCATCACCCCACCTCTCCTTCCCCCTTAAGCAGGCATAAGAGTGTTTTCTAAATGTGAGACACTGTTCTCTTTCCTAACTCAGTTCAAGTGTAGCCATGTTTACAGGATCTTCATAAGTGATATCTTATGATAAATTTCTTTTTCTCTGTGACTTATTTCACTTAGAATCATCGTACGTTAATCCACCCATTTTGCTGCTACTCGTCTTATGACATTGATTTCATTGCTGAGGGATATTTCATCGTACGTAAGTACCACAATTTTTTGAACCATTTTTATATTTCCTGGGATATTTAAGGTGTACCCAAGTTGAGGTCCTTGTAAGCAGTGCAGCCCTAAATTTTGGGGTGGCTCTGTCTTATTGATTTTCAGTTTTCCCAAGGTATATTCCGTAGACTGGAAGTGCCCTTGGCTCTGTAGCTCTGTTCTTTGCTTGTTTTAGGGAACACAGTGTACTCCTCCGGAGAGGCAGTGGGCAATTTACATCCCGCCCATCAGCATAACAAGTCTCCCTGTTCTCCAGGTCCTGTCTTGCCTTTCTGGTTTTTACACATTTTGTGGATGTCCCTTTTGACCGGTGGGAAGTGATACTTCTTTGTAGTGCAGATTTGCATTGCCCGCTTGCTTGCTTGGCCAAAAAGGGCGTATGCGTTTTCTCCTGAATATATTCAGGAGAAAACGCATACGCCCTTTTTGGCCAAGTGCATCATTGTCGAAGTTGTGCCCCTCTTCCTGTGCTTTAAAGGCGACTCCAACGTACCTCTTGAAATCTGTTTCCTGCTATTGTGCCTCGCTTTCAAGTCCGCCTCGTTGCCTTCCCTCAACAGATTTTTGGACGATAGTTGTCCTTTATTACTCGGCCAGTTTGTGAATTGATGTGCCCCTGAGCTCCATTTTTCAACTCGTTTTTGGTGATCTGACCGCAAGGTCAAAATTTTGGTTCAGGACCTATACTGGTTCCCGGTGGGTGGCTGAGACTTTAGTTAATTCTTTTTCCTGCGGGGAATTTACAGTGATATGTGCCCGTCCAAATGCCTAACAGCTACTCTCTCATTGGTTCTCCCTCTTCCCTTTCATCCTCTGCCAAATTGGAAACCTGTGAGAACCAGGAGGTTAAGGGGGCTGTCTCTCCAAGTTGGGAGGTTGATAGTAAAGCAGATGGAAAGTCAAACCGGAGCACCAGGAGAGAGACTATTTGTTGAGTTTTAGAAACCTTTCATATTCACAGTGTGTCCGTTCTCTAGGTTTCCCGTAGATGTTATAACGGTAGTAATATTCCCTTCAACCTGGAGAGTTGGGACCCATGGAATGGGTTCCAGGCATTTGTGCTTTAAAGGTTCTGCATTTGCTCACCCAATCTCACCAATCGTCTCAGTCCCAAGTGTCCCTCCTTATGCCACATCCAGCTGTCATTGTAGATAGGGTCATTCCAGGTTTCATCAGAGACCCTGAAGGAATTGTAAAGAATTTCCCAGTTTTTTTGTTTTGTTTATGAAATTCCTTTTTATAGTGGGTTTGAGCTGATTCTCACTGCCATGTTTATGCCAGTCTAGACACACATGATTCCCTTACGGAGACATATCAATCCATAGGTTTTAAGATTCTTACTAGTCAGATATATTCCTCTGCGGGAAATATGGGGTTTTGAGTCCCTTTCACTGAGGAAGGTGTAGGTCTTGTCTATTCCATAGTTGGTTTTTGGAACGGTACCTGTGCTTATATCAAACTCTGGTTTTATGCATCACCCCACCTCTCCTTCCCCCTTAAGCAGGCATAAGAGTGTTTTCTAAATGTGAGACACTGTTCTGTTTCCTAACTCAGTTCAAGTGTAGCCATGTTTACAGAATCTTCATAAGTGATATCTTATGATAAGTTTCTTTTTTTCTGTGACTTATTTCACTTAGAATCATCGTACCTGAATCCACCCATTTTGCTGCTACTGGTCTTATGACATTGATTTCTTGGCTGAGGGATATTCCATCGTACGTAAGTACCACAATTTTTTGAACCATTTTTATATTTCCTGGGATATTTAAGGTGTACCCAAGTTGAGGTCCTTGTAAGCAGTGCAGCCCTAAATTTTGGGGTGGCCCTGTCTTATTGATTTTCAGTTTTCCCAAGGTATATTCCCTAGACTGGAAGTGCCCTTGGCTCTGTAGCTCTGCTGTTTACTTGTTTTAGGGAACACAATGCACTCCTCCAGAGAGGCAGGTGGCAATTTACGTCCCGCCCATCAGCATAACAAGGCTCCCTGTTCTCCAGGGCCTGTCTTGCCTTTCTGGTTTTTACACATTTTGTGGATGTCCCTTTTGACCGGTGGGAAGTGATACTTCTTTATAGTGCAGATTTGCATTGCCCGCTTGCTTGCTTGGCCAAAAAGGGCATATGCGTTTTCTCCTGAATATATTCAGAAGAAAACGCATATGTCCTTTTTGGCCAAGTGCATCACTGTCGAAGTTGTGCCCCTCTTCCTGTGCTTTAAAGGCGATTCCAACGTACCTCTTGAAATCTGTTTCCTGCTATTCTCCCTCGCTTTCAAGTCCGCCTCGTTGCCTTCCCTCAACAGATTTTTGGACGATAGTTTTCCTTTATTACTCGGCCAGTTTGTGAATTGCTGTGCCCCTGAGCTCCGTTTTTCAACTCGTTTTTGGTGAGCTGACCGCAAGTCCAAAATTTTGGTTCAGGACCTATACTGGTTCCCGGTGGGTGGCTGAGACTTTGGTTAATTCTTCTTCCTGCCGGGAAGTTAGAGTGATATGTGCCCGTCCAAATGCCTGACAGCTACTCTCTCATTGGTTTTCCCTCTTCCCTTTCATCCTCTGCCAATTTGGAAACCTGTGCGAACCAGGAGGTTAAAGGGGCTGCCTCTCCAAGTTGGGAGATTGATAGTAAAGCAGATGGAAAGTCAAACTGGAGCTCCAGGAGAGGGACTATTCGTTGAGTTTTAGAAACCTTTCGTATTCACAGTGTGTCCGTTCTCTAGGTTTCCCGTACATGTTATAACTGTAGTAATATTCCCTTCAACCTGGAGAGTTGGGACCCATGGAATGGGTGCCATGCATTATTGCTTTAAAGGGTCTGCATTTGCTCAACCAATCTCACCAATCCTCTCAGTCCCAAGTGTCCAGCCTTATGCCACATCCAGCTGTCGTTGTAGATTGGGTCATTCCAGGTTTCATCAGAGACCCTGAAGGAATTGTAAAGAATTTCCCAGTTTTTTTGTTTTGTTTTTGAAATTCCTTTTTATAGTGGATTTGAGCTGATTCTCGCTGCCATGTTTATGCCAGTCTAGACACACTTTATTCCCTTACGGAGACATAGCAATACATAGGTTTTAAGATTCTTACTAGTCAGATATATTCCTCTGTGGGAAATATGGGGTTTTGAGCCCCTTTCACTGAGGAAGGTGTAGGTCTTGTCTATTCCATAGTTGGTTTTTGGAACGGTACCTGTGCTTATATCAAACTCTGGTTTTATGCATCACCCCACCTCTCCTTCCCCCTTAATCAGGCATAAGAGTGTTTTCTAAATGTGAGACACTGTTCTCTTTCCTAACTCAGTTCAAGTGTAGCCATGTTTACATGATCTTCATAAGTGATATCTTATGATAAGTTTGTTTTTCTCTGTGACTTATTTCACTTAGAATCATCGTACCTGAATCCACCCATTTTGCTGCTACTGGTCTTATGACATTGATTTCTTGGCTGAGGGATATTCCATCGTACGTAAGTACCACAATTTTTTGAACCATTTTTATATTTCCTGGGATATTTAAAGTGTAACCAAGTTGAGGTCCTTGTAAGCAGTGCAGCCCTAAATTTTGGGGTGGCTCTGTCTTATTTATTTTCAGTTTTCCCAAGGTATATTCCCTAGACTGGAAGTGCCCTTGGCTCTGTAGCTCTGTTCTTTACTTGTTTTAGGGAACACAATGTACTCCTCCAGAGAGGCAGTTGGCAATTTACATCCCGCCCATCAGCATAACAAGGCTCCCTGTTCTCCAGGGCCTGTCTTGCCTTTCTGGTTTTTACACATTTTGTGGATGTCCCTTTTGACCGGTGGGAAGTGATACTTCTTTGTAGTGCCGATTTGCATTGCCCGCTTGCTTGCTTGGCCAAAAAGTGCGTATGCGTTTTCTCCTGAATATATTCAGGAGAAAACGCATACGCCATTTTTGGCCAAGTACATCATTGTCGAAGTTGTGCCCCTCTTCCTGTGCTTTAAAGGCGATTCCAACGTACCTCTTGAAATCTGTTTCCTGCTATTCTGCCTCGCTTTCAAGTCCGCCTCGTTGCCTTCCCTCAACAGATTTTTGGACGATAGTTGTCCTTTATTACTTGGCCAGTTTGTGAATTGCTTTGCCCCTGAGCTCAATTTTTCAACTCGTTTTTGGTGAGCTGACCGCAAGTCCAAAATTTTGGTTCAGGACCTATGCTGGTTCCCGGTGGGGGGCTGAGACTTTGTTTAATTCTTCTTCCTGCCAGGAAGTTAGAGTGATATGTGGCCGTTCAAATGCCTAACAGCTACACTCTCATTGGTTCTCCCTCTTCCCTTTCATCCTCTGCCAAATTGGCAACCTGTGCGAACCAGGAGGTTAAAAGGGCTGTCTCTCCAAGTTGGGAGATTGATAGTAAAGCAGATGGAAAGTCAAACCGGAGCACCAGGAGAGGGACTATTCGTTGAGTTTTAGAAACCTTTCGTATTCACAGTGTGTCCGTTCTCTAGGTTTCCCGTACATGTTATAACTGTAGTAATATTCCCTTCAACCTGGAGAGTTGGAAACCATGGAATGGGTGCCAGGCATTTGTGCTTTAAAGGGTCTGCATTTGCTCACCCAATCTCACCAATCCTCTCAGTCCCAAGTGTCCAGCCTTATGCCACATCCAGCTGTCGTTGTAGATAGGGTCATTCCAGGTTTCATCAGAGACCCTGAAGGAATTGTAAAGAATTTCCCAGTTTTTTTGTTTTGTTTTTGAAATTCCTTTTTATAGTGGGTTTGAGCTGATTCTCGCTGCCATGTTTATGCCAGTCTAGACACACTTGATTCCCTTACGGAGACATATCAATACATAGGTTTTAAGATTCTTACTAGTCAGATATATTCCTCTGTGGGAAATATGGGGTTTTGAGTCACTTTCACTGAGGAAGGTGTAGGTCTTGTCTATTCCATAGTTGGTTTTTGGAACGGTACTTGTGCTTATATCAAACTCTGGTTTTATGCATCACCCCACCTCTCCTTCCCCCTTAAGCAGGCATAAGAGTGTTTTCTAAATGTGAGACACTCTTCTCTTTCCTAACTCAGTTCAAGTGTAGCCATGTTTACAGGATCTTCATAAGTGATATTTTATGATAAGTTTCTTTTTCTCTGTGACTTATTTCACTTAGAATCATCGTACCTGAATCTACCCATTTTGCTGCTACTGGTCTTATGACATTGATTTCATGGCTGAGGGATATTCCATCGTATGTAAGTACCACAATTGTTTGAACCATTTTTATATTTCCTGGGATATTTAAGGTGTACCCAAGTTGAGGTCCTTGTAAGCAGTGCAGACCTAAATATTGGGGTGGCCCTGTCTTATTGATTTTCAGTTTTCCCAAGGTATATTCCCTAGACTGGAAGTGCCCTTGGCTCTGTAGCTCTGTTGTTTACTTGTTTTAGGGAACACAATGCACTCCTCCAGAGAGGCAGTTGGCAATTTACATCCCGCCCATCAGCATAACAAGGCTCCCTGTTCTCCAGGGCCTGTCTTGCCTTTCTGGTTTTTACACATTTTGTGGATGTCCCTTTTGACCGGTGGGAAGTGATACTTCTTTGTAGTGCAGATTTGCATTGCCCGCTTGCTTGCTTGGCCAAAAAGGGCGTATGCGTTTTCTCTTGAATATATTCAGGAGAAAACGCATACGCCCTTTTTGGCCAAGTACATCATTGTCGAATTTGTGCCCCTCTTCCTGTGCTTTAAAGGCGATTCCAACGTACCTATTGAAATCTGTTTCCTGCTCTTCTGCCTCACTTTCAAGTCCACCTCGGTGCCTTCCCTCAACAGATTTTTGGATGATAGTTGTCCTTTATTACTCGGCCAGTTTGTGAATTGCTGTGCCCCTGAGCTCAATTTTTCAACTCGTTTTTGGTGAGCTGACCGCAAGTCCAAAATTTTGGTTCAGGACCTATGCTGGTTCCCGGTGGGGTGCTGAGACTTTGGTTAATTCTTCTTCCTGCCAGGAAGTTAGCGTGATACGTGGCCGTTCAAATGCCTAACAGCTACGCTCTCATTGGTTCTCCCTCTTCCCTTTCATCCTCTGCCAAATTTGCAACCTGTGCGAACCAGGAGGTTAAAAGGTCTGTCTCTCCAAGTTGGGAGATTGATAGTAAAGCAGATGGAAAGTCAAACCGGAGCACCAGGAGAGGGACTATTCGTTGAGTTTTAGAAACCTTTCGTATTCACAGTGTGTCCGTTCTCTAGGTTTCCCGTACATGTTATAACTGTAGTAATATTCCCTTCAACCTGGAGAGTTGGAACCCATGGAATGGGTGCCAGGCATTTGTGCTTTAAAGGGTCTGCATTTGCTCACCCAATCTCACCAATCCTCTCAGTCCCAAGTGTCCAGCCTTATGCCACATCCAGCTGTCGTTGTAGATAGGGTCATTCCAGGCTTCATCAGAGACCCTGAAGGAATTGTAAAGAATTTCCCAGTTTTTTTGTTTTGTTTTTGAAATTCCTTTTTATAGTGGGTTTGAGCTGATTCTCGCTGCCATGTTTATGCCAGTCTAGACACACTTGATTCCCTTACGGAGACATATCAATACATAGTTTTAAGATTCTTACTAGTCAGATATATTCCTCTGCGGGAAATATGGGGTTTTGAGTCCCTTTCACTGAGGAAGGTGTAGGTCTTGTCTATTCCATAGTTGGTTTTTGGAACGGTACCTGTGCTTATATCAAACTCTGGTTTTATGCATCACCCCACCTCTCCTTCCCCCTTAAGCATGCATAAGAGTGTTTTCTAAATGTGAGACACTGTTCTCTTTCCTAACTCAGTTCAAGTGTAGCCATGTTTACAGGATCTTCATAAGTGATATCTTATGATAAGTTTCTTTTTCTCTGTGACTTATTTCACTTAGAATCATCGTACCTGAATCTACCCATTTTGCTGCTACTGGTCTTATGACATTGATTTCATGGCTGAGGGATATTCCATCGTATGTAAGTACCACAATTTTTTGAACCATGTTTATATTTCCTGGGATATTTAAGGTGTACCCAAGTTGAGGTCCTTGTAAGCAGTGCAGCCCTAAATTTTGGGGTGACCCTGTCTTATTGATTTTCAGTTTTCCCAAGGTATATTCCCTAGACTGGAAGTGCCCTTGGCTCTGTAGCTCTGTTCTTTACTTGTTTTAGAGAACACAATGCACTCCTCCAGAGAGGCAGTTGGCAATTTACATCCCGCCCATCAGCATAACAAGGCTCCCTGTTCTCCAGGGCCTGTCTTGCCTTTCTGGTTTTTACACATTTTGTGGATGTCCCTTTTGACCGGTGGGAAGTGATACTACTTTGTAGTGCAGATTTGCATTGCCCGCTTGCTTGCTTGGCCAAAAAGGGCGTATGCGTTTTCTCCTGAATATATTCAGGAGAAAACGCATACGCCCTTTTTGGCCAAGTGCATCATTGTCGAAGTTGTGCCCCTCTTCCTGTGCTTTAAAGGCGATTCCAACGTACCTCTTGAAATCTGTTTCCTGCTATTCTGCCTCGCTTTCAAGTCCGCCTCGTTGTCTTCCCTCAACAGATTTTTGGACGATAGTTGTCCTTTATTACTCGGCCAATTTTCTGAATTGCTGTGCCCCTGAGCTCCATTTTTTCAACTCGTTTTTGGTGACCTGACCGCAAGTCCAAAATTTTGGTTCAGGACCTATACTGGTTCCCGGTGGGTGGCTGAGACTTTGGTTAATTCTTCTTCCTGCCGGGAAGTTAGAGTGATATGTGCCCGTTCAAATGCCTAACAGCTACTCTCTCATTGGTTCTCCCTCTTCCCTTTCATCCTCTGCCAAATTGGAAACCTGTGCTAACCAGGAGGTTAAAGGGGCTGTCTCTCCAAGTTGGGAGATTGATAGTATAGCAGATGGAAAGTCAAACCGGAGCACCAGGAGAGGGACTATTCGTTGAGTTTTAGAAACCTTTCGTATTCACAGTGTGTCCGTTCTCTAGGTTTCCCGTACATGTTATAACTGTAGTAATATTCCCTTCAACCTGCAGATTTGGGACCCATGGAATGGGTGCAATGCATTATTGCTTTAAAGGGTCTGCATTTGCTCACCAAATCTCACCAATCTTCTCAGTCCCAGGTGTCCAGCCTTATGCCACATCCAGCTGTCATTGTAGATAGGGTCATTCCAGGTTTCATCAGAGACCCTGAAGGAATTGTAACGAATTTCCCAGTTTTTTTGTTTTGTTTTTGAAATTCCTTTTTATAGTGGGTTTGAGCTGATTCTCGCTGCCAAGTTTATGCCAGTCTAGACACACTTGATTCCCTTACGGAGACATATCAATACATAGGTTTTAAGTTTCTTACTAGTCAGATATATTCCTCTGCGGGAAATATGGGGTTTTGAGTCCCTTTCACTGAGGAAGGTGTAGGTCTTTTCTATTCCATAGTTGGTTTTTGGAACGGTACCTGAGCTTATATCAAACTCTGGTTTTATGCATCACCCCACCTCTCCTTCCCCCTTAAGCAGGCATAAGAGTGTTTTCTAAATGTGAGACACTGTTCTCTTTCCTAACTCAGTTCAAGTGTAGCCATGTTTACAGGATCTTCATAAGTGATATCTTATGATACGTTTCTTTTTCTCTGTGACTTATTTCACTTAGAATCATCTTACCTGTATCTACCCATTTTGCTGCTACTGGTCTTATGACATTGATTTCATGGCTGAGGGATATTCCATCGTATGTAAGTACCACAATTTTTTGAACCATTTTTATATTTCCTGGGATATTTAATGAGTACCCAAGTTGAGGTCCTTGTAAGCAGTGCAGCCCTAAATTTTGGGGTGGCTCTGTCTTATTGATTTTCAGTTTTCCCAAGGTATATTCCCTAGACTGGAAGTGCCCTTGGCTCTGTAGCTCTGTTCTTTACTTCTTTTAGGGAACACAATGCACTCCTCCAGAGAGGCAGTTGGCAATTTACATCCCACCCATCAGCATAACAAGGCTCCCTGTTCTCCAGGGCCTGTCTTGCCTTTCTGGTTTTTACACATTTTGTGGATGTCCCTTTTGACCGGTGGGAAGTGATACTTCTTTGTAGTGCAGATTTGCATTGCCCGCTTGCTTGCTTGGCCAAAAAGGGCGTATGCATTTTCTCCTGAATATATTCAGGGGAAAACGCATATGCCCTTTTTGGCCAAGTTCATCATTGTCGAAGTTGGGCCCCTCTTCCTGTGCTTTAAAGGCGATTCCAACGTACCTCTTGAAATCTGTTTCCTGCTATTCTGCCTCACTTTCAAGTCCGCCTCTTTGGCTTCCCTCAACAGATTTTTGTACGATAGTTGTCCTTTATTACTCGGCCAGTTTGTGAATTGCTGTGCCCCTGAGCTCCATTTTTCAACTCGTTTTTGGTGAGCTGACCGCAAGTCCAAAATTTTGGTTCAGGACCTATGCTGGTTCCCGGTGGGTGGCTGAGACTTTGGTTAATTCTTCTTCCTGCCGGGAAATTACAGTGATATGTGCCCGTCCAAATGTCTAACAGCTACTCTCTCATTGGTTCTCCCTCTTCCCTTTCATCCTCTGCCAAATTGGCAACCTGTGTGAACCAGGAGGTTGAAGGGGCTGTCTCTCCAAGTTGGGAGATTGATAGTAAAGCAGATGGACAGTCAAACCGGAGCACCAGGAGAGGGACTATTCGTTGAGTTTTAGAAACCTTTCGTATTCACAGTGTGTCCGTTCTCTAGGTTTCTCGTACATGTTATAACTGTAGTAATATTCCCTTCAACCTGGAGAGTTGGGACCCATGGAATGGGTGCCATGCATTATTGCTTTAAAGGGTCTTCATTTTCTCACCCAATCTCACCAATCCTCTCAGTCCCAAGTGTCCAGCCTTATGCAACATCCAGCTGTCGTTGTAAATAGGGTCATTCCAGGTTTCATCAGAGACCCTGAAGGAATTGTAAAGAATTTCCCAGTTTTTTTGTTTTGTTTTTGAAATTCCTTTTTATAGTGGGTTTGAGGTGATTCTCGCTGCCAAGTTTATGCCAGTCTAGACACACTTGATTCCCTTACGGAGACATATCAATACATAGGTTTTAAGATTCCTGCTAGTCAGATATATTCCTCTGCGGGAAATATGGGGTTTTGAGTCCCTTTCAATGAGGAAGGTGTAGGTCTTGTCTATTCCATAGTTGGTTTTTGGAACGGTAACTGTGCTTATATCAAACTCTTGTTTTATGCATCACCCCACCTCTCCTTCCCCCTTAAGCAGGCATAAGAATGTTTTCTAAATGTGAGACACTGTTCTCTTTCCTAACTCAGTTTAAGTGTAGCCATGTTTACAAGATCTTCATAAGTGATATCTTATGATAAGTTTCTTTTTCCCTGTGACTTATTTCACTTAGAATCATCGTACCTGAATCCACCCATTTTGCTGCTACTGGTCTTATGACATTGATTTCATGGCTGAGGGATATTCCATCGTACATAAGTACCACAATTTTTTGAACCATTTTTATATTTCCTGGGATATTTAAAGTGTAACCAAGTTGAGGTCCTTGTAAGCAGTGCAGCCCTAAATTTTGGGGTGGCTGTGTCTTATTGATTTTCAGTTTTCCCAAGGTATATTCCCTAGACTGGAAGTGCCCTTGGCTCTGTAGCTCGGTTCTTTACTTGTTTTAGGGAACACAATGTACTCCTCCAGAGAGGCAGTTGGCAATTTACATCCCGCCCATCAGCATAACAAGGCTCCCTGTTCTCCAGGGCCTGTCTTGCCTTTCTGGTTTTTACACATTTTGTGGATGTCCCTTTTGACCGGTGGGAAGTGATACTTCTTTGTAGTGCAGATTTGCATTGCCCGCTTGCTTGCTTGGCCAAAAAGGGCGTATGCGTTTTCTCCTGAATATATTCAGGAGAAAACGCATACGCCCTTTTTGGCCAAGTACATCATTGTCGAAGTTGTGCCTCTCTTCCTGTGCTTTAAAGGCGATTCCAACGTACCTCTTGAAATCTGTTTCCTGCTATTTGCCTCGCTTTCAAGTCCGCCTCGTTGCCTTCCCTCAACAGATTTTTGGACGATAGTTGTCCTTTATTACTTGGCCAGTTTGTGAATTGCTGTGCCCCTGAGCTCAATTTTTCAACTCGTTTTTGGTGAGCTGACCGCAAGTCCAAAATTTTGGTTCAGGACCTATGCTGGTTCCCGGTGGGGGGCTGAGACTTTGTTTAATTCTTCTTCCTGCCAGGAAGTTAGAGTGATATGTGCCCATTCAAATGCCTAACAGCTACGCTCTCATTGGTTCTCACTCTTCCCTTTCATCCTCTGCCAAATTGGAAACCTGTGCGAACCAGGAGGTTAAAAGGGCTGTCTCTCCAAGTTGGGAGATTGATAGTAAAGCAGATGGAAAGTCAAACCGGAGCACCAGGAGAGGGACTATTCGTTGAGTTTTAGAAACCTTTCGTATTCACAGTGTGTCCGTTCTCTAGGTTTCCCGTACATGTTATAACTGTAGTAATATTCCCTTCAACCTGGAGAGTTGGAACCCATGGAATGGGTGCCAGTCATTTGTGCTTTAAAGGGTCTGCATTTGCTCACCCAATCTCACCAATCCTCTCAGTCCCAAGTGTCCAGCCTTAGGCCACATCCAGCTGTCGTTGTAGATAGGGTCATTCCAGGCTTCATCAGAGACCCTGAAGGATTTGTAAAGAATTTCCAAGTTTTTTGTTTTGTTTTTGAAATTCCTTTTTATAGTGGGTTTGAGCTGATTCTCGCTGCCATGTTTATGCCAGTCTAGACACACTTAATTCCCTTACGGAGACATATCAATACATAGGTTTTAAGTTTCCTGCTAGTCAGATATATTCCTCTGCGGGAAATATGGGGTTTTGAGTCCCTTTCAATGAGGAAGGTGTAGGTCTTGTCTATTCCATAGTTGGTTTTTGGAACGGTACTTGTGCTTATATCAAACTCTGGTTTTATGCATCACCCCACCTCTCCTTCCCCCTTAAGCAGGCATAAGAGTGTTTTCTAAATGTGAGACACTGTTCTCTTTCCTAACTCAGTTCAAGTGTAGCCATGTTTACAGGATTTTCATAAGTGATATCTTATGATAAGTTTCTTTTTCTCTGTGACTTATTTCACTTAGAATCATCGTACCTGAATCCACCCATTTTGCTGCTACTGGTCTTATGACATTGATTTCATGGCTGAGGGATATTCCATCGTACGTAAGTACCACAATTTTTTGAACCATTTTTATATTTCCTGGGATATTTAAGGTGTACCCAAGTTGAGGTCCTTGTAAGCAGTGCAGCCCTAAATTTTGGGGTGGCTCTGTCTTATTGATTTTCAGTTTTCCCAAGGTATATTCCCTAGACTGGAAGTGCCCTCGGCTCTTTAGCTCTGTTGTTTCCTTTTTTAGGGAACACAATGCACTCCTCCAGAGAGGCAGTTGGCAATTTACATCCCGCCCATCAGCATAACAAGGCTCCCTGTTCTCCAGTGCCTGTCTTGCCTTTCTGGTTTTTACACATTTTGTGGATGTCCCTTTTGACCGGTGGGAAGTGATACTTCTTTGTAGTGCAGATTTGCATTGCCCGCTTGCTTGCTTTGCCAAAAAGGGCGTATGCGTTTTCTCCTGAATGTATTCAGGAGAAAACGCATACGCCCTTTTTGGCCAAGTGCATCATTGTCGAAGTTGTGCCCCTCTTCCTGTGCTTTAAAGGCGATTCCAACGTACCTCTTGAAATCTGTTTCCTGCTATTCTGCCTCGCTTTCAAGTCCGCCTCGTTGCCTTCCCTCAACAGATTTTTGGACGATAGTTGTCCTTTATTACTCGGCCAGTTTGTGAAATGCTGTGCCCCTGAGCTCCATTTTTCAACTCGTTTTTGGTGAGGTGACCTCAAGTCCAAAATTTTGGTTCAGGACTTATACTGGTTCCCGGTGGGTGGCTGAGACTTTGGTTAATTCTTCTTCCTGCGGGAAATTACAGTGTAATGTGCCCGTCCAAATGCCTAAAAGCTACTCTCTCATTGGTTCTCCCTCTTCCCTTTCATCCTCTGCCAAATTGGAAACCTGTGCGAACCAGGAGGTTAAAGGGGCTGTCTCTCCAAGTTGGGAGGTTGATAGTAAAGCAGATGGAAAGTCAAACCGGAGCACCAGGAGAGGGACTATTCGTTGAGTTTTAGAAACCTTTCGTATTCACAGTGTGTCCGTTCTCTAGGTTTCCCGTACATGTTATAGCTGTAGTAATATTCCCTTCAACCTGGAGAGTTGGGACCCATGGCATGGGTGCCAGGCATTTGTGCTTTAAAGGGTCTGCATTTGCTCACCCAATCTCACCAATCCTCTCAGTCCAACGTGTCCAGCCTCATGCCACATCCAGCTGTCATTGTACATATGGTCATTCCAGGTTTCATCAGAAACCCTGAAGGAATTTTAAAGAATTTCCCAGTTTTTTTCTTTTGTTTTTGAAATTCCTTTTTATATTGGTTTTGAGCTGATTCTCGCTGCCATGTTTATGCCAGTCTAGATGCACTTGATTCCCTTACGGACACATATCAATCCATAGGTTTTAAGATTCTTAGTAGTCAGATATCTTCCTCTGCGGGCAATATGGGGCTTTGAATCCCTTTCACTGAGGAAGGTGTAGGTCTTGTCTATTCCATAGTTGGTTTTTGGAACGGTACCTTTGCTTATATCAAACTCTGGTTTTATGCATCACCCCACCTCTCCTTCCCCCTTAAGCAGGCATAAGAGTGTTTTCTAAATGTGAGACACTGTTCTCTTTCCTAACTCAGTTCAAGTGTAGCCATGTTTACAGGATCTTCATAAGTGATATTTTATGATATGTTTCTTTTTCTCTGTGACTTATTTCACTTAGAATCATCGTACCTGAATCCACCCATTTTGCTGCTACTGGTCTTATGACATTGATTTCATGGCTGAGGGATATTCCATCGTACGTAAGTACCACAATTTTTTGAACCATTTTTATATTTCCTGGGATATTTAAGGTGTACCCAAGTTGAGGTCCTTGTAAGCAGTGCAGCCCTAAATTTTGGGGTGGCTCTGTCTTATTGATTTTCAGTTTTCCCAAGGTATATTCCCTAGACTGGAAGTGCCCTCGGCTCTTTAGCTCTGTTGTTTCCTTTTTTAGGGAACACAATGCACTCCTCCAGAGAGGCAGTTGGCAATTTACATCCCGCCCATCAGCATAACAAGGCTCCCTGTTCTCCAGTGCCTGTCTTGCCTTTCTGGTTTTTACACATTTTGTGGATGTCCCTTTTGACCGGTGGGAAGTGATACTTCTTTGTAGTGCAGATTTGCATTGCCCGCTTGCTTGCTTTGCCAAAAAGGGCGTATGCGTTTTCTCCTGAATGTATTCAGGAGAAAACGCATACGCCCTTTTTGGCCAAGTGCATCATTGTCGAAGTTGTGCCCCTCTTCCTGTGCTTTAAAGGCGATTCCAACGTACCTCTTGAAATCTGTTTCCTGCTATTCTGCCTCGCTTTCAAGTCCGCCTCGTTGCCTTCCCTCAACAGATTTTTGGACGATAGTTGTCCTTTATTACTCGGCCAGTTTGTGAAATGCTGTGCCCCTGAGCTCCATTTTTCAACTCGTTTTTGGTGAGGTGACCTCAAGTCCAAAATTTTGGTTCAGGACTTATACTGGTTCCCGGTGGGTGGCTGAGACTTTGGTTAATTCTTCTTCCTGCGGGAAATTACAGTGTAATGTGCCCGTCCAAATGCCTAAAAGCTACTCTCTCATTGGTTCTCCCTCTTCCCTTTCATCCTCTGCCAAATTGGAAACCTGTGCGAACCAGGAGGTTAAAGGGGCTGTCTCTCCAAGTTGGGAGGTTGATAGTAAAGCAGATGGAAAGTCAAACCGGAGCACCAGGAGAGGGACTATTCGTTGAGTTTTAGAAACCTTTCGTATTCACAGTGTGTCCGTTCTCTAGGTTTCCCGTACATGTTATAGCTGTAGTAATATTCCCTTCAACCTGGAGAGTTGGGACCCATGGCATGGGTGCCAGGCATTTGTGCTTTAAAGGGTCTGCATTTGCTCACCCAATCTCACCAATCCTCTCAGTCCAACGTGTCCAGCCTCATGCCACATCCAGCTGTCATTGTACATATGGTCATTCCAGGTTTCATCAGAAACCCTGAAGGAATTTTAAAGAATTTCCCAGTTTTTTTCTTTTGTTTTTGAAATTCCTTTTTATATTGGTTTTGAGCTGATTCTCGCTGCCATGTTTATGCCAGTCTAGATGCACTTGATTCCCTTACGGACACATATCAATCCATAGGTTTTAAGATTCTTAGTAGTCAGATATCTTCCTCTGCGGGCAATATGGGGCTTTGAATCCCTTTCACTGAGGAAGGTGTAGGTCTTGTCTATTCCATAGTTGGTTTTTGGAACGGTACCTTTGCTTATATCAAACTCTGGTTTTATGCATCACCCCACCTCTCCTTCCCCCTTAAGCAGGCATAAGAGTGTTTTCTAAATGTGAGACACTGTTCTCTTTCCTAACTCAGTTCAAGTGTAGCCATGTTTACAGGATCTTCATAAGTGATATTTTATGATATGTTTCTTTTTCTCTGTGACTTATTTCACTTAGAATCATCGTACCTGAATCCACCCATTTTGCTGCTACTGGTCTTATGACATTGATTTCATGGCTGAGGGATATTCCATCGTACGTAAGTACCACAATTTTTTGAACCATTTTTATATTTCCTGGGATATTTAAGGTGTACCCAAGTTGAGGTCCTTGTAAGCAGTGCAGCCCTAAATTTTGGGGTGGCTCTGTCTTATTGATTTTCAATTTTCCCAAGGTATATTCCCTAGACTGGAAGTGACCTTGGCTCTGTAGCTCTGTTCTTTACTTGTTTTAGGGAACACAATGTACTCCTCCAGAGAGGCAGTTGGCAATTTACATCCCGCCCAACAGCATAACAGGGCTCCCTGTTCTCCAGGGCCTGTCTTGCCTTTCTGGTTTTTACACATTTTGTGGATGTCCCTTTTGACCGGTGGGAAGTGATATTTCTTTGTAGGGCAGATTTGCATTGCCCGCTTGCTTGATTGGCCACAAAGGGCGTATGCGTTTTCTTCTGAATATATTCAGGAGAAAATGCATACGCCCTTTTTGGCCAAGTGCATCATTGTCGAAGTTGTGCCCCTCTTCCTGTGCTTTAAAGGCGATTCCAACGTACCTCTTGAAATCTGTTTCCTGCTATTCTGCCTCTCTTTCAAGTCCGCCTCGTTGCCTTCCCTAAACAGATTTTTGGACGATAGTTGTCCTTTATTACTCGGCCAGTTTGTGAATTGCTGTGCCCATGAACTCCATTTTTCAACTCGTTTTTTGTGAGCTGACCGCAAGTCCAAAATTTTAGTTCAGGACCTATGCTGGTTCCCGGTGGGGGGCTGAGACTTTGGTTAATTCTTCTTCCTTCCGGGAAGTTAGAGTGATATGTGCCCATCCAAATGCCTAACAGCTACTCTCTCATTGGTTCTCCCTCTTCCCTTTCATCCTCTGCCAAATTGGAAACGTGTGCGAACCAGGAGGTTAAAGGGGCTGTCTCTCCAAGTTGGGAGATTGATAGTAAAGCAGATGGAAAGTCAAACCGGAGCACCAGGAGAGGGACTATTCGTTGAGTTTTAGAAACATTTCGTATTCACAGTGTGTCCGTTCTCTAGGTTTCCCGTACATGTTATAACTGTAGTAATATTCCCTTCATCCTGGAGAGTTGGGACCCATGGAATGGGTGCCATGCATTATTGCTTTAAAGGGTCTGCATTTGCTCACCCAATCTCACCAATCCTCTCAGTCTGAAGTGTCCAGCCTTATGCCACATCCAGCTGTAGTTGTAGATAGGGTCATTCCAGGTTTCATCAGACCCTGAAGGAATTGTAAAGAACTTCCCAGTTTTTTTGTTTTGTTTTTGAAATTCCTTTTTATAGTGGGTTTGAGCTGATTCTCACTGCCATGTTTATGCCAGTCTAGACACACTTGATTCCCTTACGGAGACATATCAATATATAGGTTTTAAGATTCTTATTTTCAGATATATTCCTCTGTGGGAACTATGGGGTTTTGAGTCCCTTTCACTGAGGAAGGTGTAGGTCTTGTCTATTCTATACTTGGTTTTTGGAACGGTACCTGTGCTTATATCAAACTCTGGTTTTATGCATCACCCCACCTCTCCTTCCCTCTTAAGCAGGCATAAGAGTGTTTTTTAAATGTGAGACACTGTCCTCTTTCCTAACTGAGTTCAAGTGTAGCCATGTTGACAGGATCTTCATAAGTGATATCTTATGATAAGTTTCTTTTTCTGTGTGACTTATTTCACTTAGAATCATCGTACCTGAATCCACCCATTTTGCTGCCACTGGTCTTATGACATTGATTTCATGGCTGAGGGATATTCCATCGTACGTAAGAACGAAAATTTTTGAACCATTTTTATATTTCCTGGGATATATAAGGTGTACCCAAGTTGAGGTCCTTGTAACAGTGCAGCCCTAAATTTTGGGGTGGCTGTGTCTTATTGATTTTCAGTTTTCCCAAGGTATATTCCCTAGACTGGAAGTGCCCTTGGCTCTGTAGCTCTGTTCTTTACTTGTTTTAGGGAACACAATGCACTCCTCCATAGAGGCAGTTGGCAATTTACATCCCGTCCATCAGCATAACAAGGCTCCCTGTTCTCCAGGGCCTGTCTTGCCTTTCTGGTTTTTACACATTTTGTGGATGTCCCTTTTGACCGGTGGGAAGTGATACTTCTTTGTAGTGCAGATTTGCATTGCCCGCTTGCTTGCTTGGCCAAAAATGGCGTATGCGTTTTCTCCTGAATATATTCAGGACAAAACGCATACGCCCTTTTTGGCCAAGTGCATCATTGTCTAACTTGTGCCCCTCTTCCTGTGCTTTAAAGGCGATTCCAACGTACCTCTTGAAATCTGTTTCCTGCTATTCTGCCTCTCTTTCAAGTCCGCCTCGTTGCCTTCCCTAAACAGATTTTTGGACGATAGTTGTCCTTTATTACTCGGCCAGTTTGTGAATTGCTGTGCCCCTGAGCTCCATTTGTCAACTCGTTTTTGGTGAGCTGACCGCAAGTCCATAATTTTGGTTCAGGACCTATGCTGTTTCCCGGTGGGGGGCTGAGACTTTGGTTAATTCTTCTTCCTGCCGGGAAGTTAGAGTTATATGTGCCCGTCCAAATGCCTAACAGCTACTCTCTCATTGGTTCTCCCTCTTCCCTTTCATCCTCTGCCAAATTGGAAACCTGTTCGAACCAGGAGGTTAAAGGGGCTGTCTCTCCAAGTTGGGAGATTGATAGTAAAGCAGATGGAAAGTCAAACCGGAGCACCAAGAGAGGGTCTATTCGTTGAGTTTTAGTAACCTTTCGTATTCACAGTGTGTCCGTTCTCTAGGTTTCCCGTACATGTTATAACTGTAGTAATATTCCCTTCAATCTGGAGAGTTGGGACCCACGGAATGGGTGCCATGAATTATTGCTTTAAAGGGTCTCCATTTGCTCACCCAATCTCACCAATCCTCTCAGTCCCAAGTGTCCAACCTTAAGCCACATCCAGCTGTCGTTGTAGATAGGGTCATTCCAGGTTTCATCAGAGACCCAGAAGGAATTGTAAAGAATTTCCCAGTTTTTTGTTTTGTTTTTGAAATTCCTTTTTATACTGGTTTTGAGCTGATTCTCGCTGCCATGTTTATGCCAGTCTAGACACACTTGATTCCCTTATGGAGACATATCAATACATAGGTTTTAAGATTCTTACTAGTCAGATATATTCCTCTGTAGTAAATAAGGGGTTTTGAGACCCTTTCACTGAAGAAAGAGTAGGTCTTGTCTATTCCATAGTTGGTTTTTGGAACGGTACCTGTGCTTATATCAAACTCTGGTTTTATGCATCACCCCACCTCTCCTTCCCCCTTAAGCAGGCATAAGAGTGTTTTCTAAATGTGAGACACTGTTCTCTTTCCTAACTCAGTTCAAGAGTAGCCATGTTGACAGGATCTTCATGAGTGATATCTTATGATAAGTTTCTTTTTCTGTGTGACTTATTTCACTTAGAATCATCGTACCTGAATCCACCCATTTTGCTGCTACTGGTCTTATGACATTGATTTCATGGCTGAGGGATATTCCATCATACGTAAGTACCAAATTTTTGAACCATTTTTATATTTCCTGGGATATTTAAGGTGTACCCAAGTTGAGGTCCTTGTAAGCAGTGCAGCCCTAAATTTTGAGGTGGCCGTGTCTTATTGATTTTCAGTTTTCCCAAGGTGTATTCCCTAGACTGGAAGTGCCCTTGGCTCTGTAGCTCTGTTCTTTACTTGTTTTAGGGAACACAATGCACTCCTCCAGAGAGGCAGTTGGCATTTTACATCCCGCCCATCAGCATAACAAGGCTCCCTGTTCTCCAGGGCCTGTCTTGCCTTTCTGGTTTTTACACATTTTGTGGATATCCCTTTTGACAGGTGGGAAGTGATACTTCTCTGTAGTGCAGATTTGCATTCCCCGCTTGCTTGCTTGTCCAAAAAGGGCGTATGCGTTTTCTCCTTAATATATTCAGGAGAAAACGCATACGCCCTTTTTGGCCAAGTGCATCATTGTCGAAATTGTGCCCCTCTTCCTGTGCTTTAAAGGCGATTCCAAAGTACCTCTTGAAATCTGTTTCCTGCTATTCTGCCTCGCTTTCAAGTCCGCCTCGTTGCCTTCCCTCAACAGATTTTTTGGACGATAGTTGTCCTTTATTACTCGGCCAGTTTGTGAATTGTTGTGCCCCTGAGCTCCATTTTTCAACTCGTTTTTGATGAGCTGACCGCAAGTCCAAAATTTAGGTTCAGGACCTATGCTGGTTCCCGTTGGGTGGCTGAGACTTTGGGTAATTCTTCTTCCTGCCGGGAAATTACAGTGATATGTGCCCGTTAAAATGCCTAACAGCTACTCTGTCATTGGTTCTCCCTCTTCCCTTTCATCCTCTGCCAAATTGGCAACCTGTGCGAACCAGGAGGTTAAAGGGGCTGTCTCTCCAAGTTGGGAGGTTGATAGTAAAGCAGATGGAACGTCAAAGCGGAGCACCAGGAGAGGGACTATTCGTTGAGTTTTAGAAAGTTATCGTATTCACAGTGTGTCTGTTCTCTACGTTTCCCGTACATGTTATAGCTGTAGTAATATTCCCTTCAACCTGGAGAGTTGGGACCCATGGAATGGGTGCCAGGCATTTGTGCTTTAAAGGGTCTGCATTTGCTCACCCAATCTCACCAATCGTCTCAGTCCCAAGTGTCCCTCCTTATGCCACATCCAGCTGTCATTGTAGATAGGGTCATTCCAGGTTTCATCAGAGACCCTGAAGGAATTGTAAAGAATTTCCCAGTTTTTTTGTTTTGTTTATGAAATTCCTTTTTATAGTGGGTTTGAGCTGATTCTCGCTGCCATGTTTATGCCTGTCTAGACACCCTTGATTGCCTTACGGAGACACATCAGTACATAGTTTTTAAGATTCTTACTAGTCAGATATATTCCTCTTCGGGAAACATGGGGTTTTGAGTCCCTTTCACTGAGGAAGGTGTAGGTCTTGTCTATTCCATAGTTGGTTTTTGGAACGGTACCTGTGCTTATATCAAACTCTGGTTTTATGCATCACCCCACCTCTCCTTCCCCCTAAAGCAGGCATAAGAGTGTTTTCTAAATGTGAGATATTCTTCTCTTTCCTAACTCAGTTCAAGTGTAGCCATGTTTACAGGATCTACATAAGTGATATCTTATGATAAGTTTCTTTTTCTGTGTGACTTATTTCACTTAGAATCATCGTACCTGAATCCACCCATTTTGCTGCTACTGGTCTTATGACATTGATTTCATGGCTGAGGGATATTCCATCGTACGTAAGTACCAAAATTTTTGAACCATTTTTATATTTCCTGGGATATTTAAGGTGTACCCAAGTTGAGGTCCTTGTAAGCAGTGCAGCCCTAAATTTTGGGGTGGCTGTGTCTTATTGATTTTCAGATTTCCCAAGGTATATTCCCTAGACTGGAAGTGCCCTTGGCTCTGTAGCTCTGTTGTTTACTTGTTTTAGGGAACACAATGCACTCCTCCAGAGAGGCTGTTGGCAATTTACATCCCGCCCAGCAGCATAACAAGGCTCCCTGTTCTCCAGCGCCTATCATGCCTTTCTGGTTTTTACACATTTTGTGGATGTCCCTTTTGACCGGTGGGAAGTGATACTTCTTTGTAGTGCAGATTTGCATTGCCCGCTTGCTTGCTTGGCCAAAAAGGGCGTATGCGTTTTCTCCTGAATATATTCAGGAGAAAACGCATACGCCCTTTTTGGCCAAGTGCATCATTGTCGAAGTTGTGCCCCTCTTCCTGTGCTTTAAAGGCGATTCCAACGTACCTCTTGAAATCTGTTTCCTGCTATTCTGCATAGCTTTCAAGTCCACCTCATTGCCTTCCCTCAACAGATTTTTGGACGATAGTTGTCCTTTATTACTCGGCCAGTTTGTGAATTGCTGTGCCCCTGAGTTCCATTTTTCAACTCGTTTTTGGTGAGCTGACCGCAAGTCCAAAATTTTGGTTCAGGACCTATGCTGTTTCCCGGTGGGGGGCTGAGACTTTGGATAATTCTTCTTCCTGCCGGGAAGTTAGAGTTATATGTGCCCGTCCAAATGCCTAACAGCTACTCTCTCATTGGTTCTCCCTCTTCCCTTTCATCCTCTGCAAATTTGGAAACCTGTTCGAACCAGGAGGTTAAAGAGGCTGTCTCTCCAAGCTGGGAGATTGATAGTAAAGCAGATGGAAAGTCAAACCGGAGCACCAAGAGAGGGTCTATTCGTTGAGTTTTAGTAACCTTTCGTATTCACAGTGTGTCCGTTCTCTAGGTTTCCCGTACATATTATAACTGTAGTAATATTCCCTTCAACCTGGAGAGTTGGGACCCATGGAATGGGTGCCATGCATTATTGCTTTAAAGGGTCTGCATTTGCTCACCCAATCTCACCAATCCTCTCAGTCCCAAGTGTCCAGCCTTAAGCCACATCCAGCTGTCGTTGTAGATAGTGTCATTTCAGGATTCATCAGAGACCCAGAAGGAATTGTAAAGAATTTCCCAGTTTTTTTGTTTTGTTTTTGCAACTCCTTTTTATACTGGTTTTGAGCTGATTCTCGCTGCCATGTTTATGCCAGTCTAGACACACTTGATTCCCTTAAGGAGACATATCAATACATAGGTTTTAAGATTCTTACTAGTCAGATATATTCCTCTGCAGGAAATAAGGGATTTTGAGATCCTTTCACTGAAGAAAGTGTAGGTCTTGTCTATTCCATAGTTGGTTTTTGGAGTGGTACCTGTGCTTATATCAAACTCTGGGTTTATGCATCACCCCACCTCTCCTTCCCCCTTAAGCAGGCATAAGAGTGTTTTCTAAATGTGAGACTCTCTTCTCTTTCCTAACTCAGTTCAAGTGTAGCCATGTTTACAGGATCTTCATGAGTGATATCTTATGATAAGTTTCTTTTTCTGTGTGACTTATTTCACTTAGAATCATCGTACCTGAATCCACTCATTTTGCTGCTACTTGTCTTATGACATTTATTTAATGGCTCAGGGATATTCCATCGTACATAAGGACCACAATTTTTTGAACCATTTTTATATTTCCTGGGATATTTAAGGTGTACCCAAGTTGAGGTTCTTGTAAGCAGTGCAGCCCTAAATTTTGGGCTGGCTCTGTCTTATTGAGTTTCAGTTTTCCCAAGGTATATTCCCTAGACTGGAAGTGCCCTTGGCTCTGTAGATCTGTTGTTTACTTGTTTTAGGGAACAGAATGCACTCCTACAGAGAGGCTGTTGGCAATTTACATCCCGCACATCAGCATACCAAGGCTCCCTGTTCTCCAGGGCCTGTCTTGCCTTTCTGGTTTTTACACATTTTGTGGATGTCCCTTTTGACCAGTGGGGGAGTGATACTTCTCTGTAGTGCAGATTTGCATTGCCCACTTGCTTGCTTGGCCAAAAAGGGCGTATGCGTTTTCTCCTGAATATATTCCGGAGAAAACACATATGCCATTTTTGGCCAAGTGCATCATTGTCGAAGTTGTGCCCCTCGTACTGTGCTTTAAAGGCGATTCCAACGTACCTCTTGAAATCTGTTTCCTGCTATTCTGCCTCGTTTTCAAATCCGCTTCGCTGCCTTCCCTCAACAGATTTTTGGACGATAGTTGTCCTTTATTACTCTGCCAGTTTGTGAATTTCAGTGCCCCTGAGCTCCATTTTTCAACTCGTTTTTTTTGAGCTGACCGCAAGTCCTAAATTTTGGTTCAGGACCTATACTGGTTCCCGAGGTGTGGCTGAGAATTTGGTAAATTCTTCCTCCTGCCAGGAAATTAGAGTGAAATGTGCCCGTCCAAATGCCTAACAGCTACTCTCTCATTGGTTCTCCCTCTTCCCTTTCATCCTCTGCCAAATTGGAAACCTGTGCGAACCAGAAGGTTAAAGGGTCTGTCTCTCCAAGTTGGGAGATTGATAGTAAAGCAGATGGAAAGTCAAACTGGAGCACCAGGAGAGGGACTATTCGTTGAGTTTTAGAAACCTTTCGTATTCACTGTGTGTCCGTTCTCTAGGTTCCCCGTACATGTTATAACTGTAGTAATATTCCCTTCAACCTGGAGAGTTGGGACCCATGGAATGGGTGCCATGCATTATTGCTTTAAAGGGTCTGCATTTGCTCACCCAATCTCACCAATCCTCTCAGTCCCAAGTGTCCAGCCTTATGCCACATCCAGCTGTCGTTGTAGATAGGGTCATTCCAGGTTTCATCAGAGACCCTGAAGGAATTGTAAAGAATTTCCCTGTTTTTTTGTTTTGTTTTTGAAATTCCTTTTTATAGTGTGTTTGAGCTGATTCTCGCTGCCATGTTTATGCCAGTCTAGACACACTTGATTCCCTTACGGAGACATATCAATACATAGGTTTTAAGATTCTTACTAGTCAGATATATTCCTCTGCGGGAAATATGGGGTTTTGAGTCCCTTTCACTGAGGAAGGTGTAGGTCTTGTCTATTCTGTATTTGGATTATGGAACCGTAGCTGTGCTAATATCAAACTCTGGTTTTATTCATCACCCCACCTCTGCTTTCCCCTTAAGCATGCATAAGAGTGTTTTCTAAATATGAGACTCTGTTCCCTTTCCTAATTCATTCCATGTGTAGCAATGTTTATATACCCTTCATAAGTGATATCTTATGATAAGTTTCTTTTTCTGTGTGATTTTTTCAGTTAGAATCATCGTACATGAATCCCGTCATTATGCTGCTACTGGCCTTATGACATTGGCTTCATGGCTGAGGGATATTCCATCATACGTATGTACCACAATTTCTTTACCATTTTTGTCTTTCCTGGGATATATAAGGTGTCCAGAGGTTGAGGTTCTTGTAAGCAGTGCTGCCATAAATTTTGGGGTGGCTGTGTCTTATTGATTTTAAATTTTCCCAAGGTATATTCCCATGACTGGAAGTGCCTTAGGTTGTGAAGCACTGTTGTTTACTTCCTTTTGGGAACACAATGCACTCCACCAGAGTGGCTGTTGGCAATTTACATCCCACCCATCCCCATAACAAGGCTCCCTCTTCTCCAGATCCTGTCTTGCCTTTCTTGTTTTTACACATTTTACGGATGTCCCTTTTGACCGGTTGGAAGTGATACTTCTTTGTAGTGCAGATTTGCATTGTGCGGTTGCTTGGTTGGCCAAAATGGGCGTATGCGTTTTCTCCTGAATATATTCAGGAGAAAACGCATGTGCTCTTTATGGACAATTCCATAATTGTCGAAGTTGTGATGCTTTTCCTTTGTTTAAAGGCGATTCCAATGTACTTCTGGAAATCTGTTTCGTGCACTTCTGCCTCATTTTCAAGTCCGCCTCATGGCTTTCTCTCAACAGATTTTTGGAAGAGAGTAGTCCTTTATAACTCTGCAAGTTAGTGAATTTCTGTGCCCCTGAGCTCCATTTTTCAACTCGCGTTTTTGTGAGCTGACTGCCAATCCACAATTTTGCTTCAGGACCTATACTAGTTCCATTAGGGGGGCTGGCTCAGAGTTTGTTAATTCTTCTTCGTGACGGGAATTTAGAGTGACATGTGGCCATCCAAATGCCTACAGCTACTCTCTAATTGTTTCTCCCTCTTCCCTTTATATCTTCTGCACAACGTGCCAACTGTGCGAACCAGGAGGTTAAAGGTGCTGACTCTCCAATTTGGGAGATTGATACTAAAGCAGTTGGAATGTCAAACTGGTGCACAAGGAGAGAAAAAAATTAGTAGAGTTTTAGAAACCTTTCACCAATAGATGGTGTCCATTCTCTAGGTTTCCCATACATGTTATAACTGTAGTGATATTCCCTTCTACCTGGAGAGTTGGGAACCATGGAATGGGTGCCAGGTATTATTGCTTTAAACGGTCTGCATTTTCTCACCCAATCTCACCAATCCTTTCAGTCCCAAGTGACCAGCCTTATGCCACATCCAGCTGTCATTGTAGATAGGGTCATTTTAAGTTTCATCAGAACCCCTGAAGGTATTGTGTAAGAATTTCACTGTTTATTTGTTTTGTTTTGAAATTCATTTTTATAGTGGGTTTGAGCTGATTCTCACTGCCGTGTTTATGTCGTTCTAGACACACTTGGTTACCTTATGGAGACATATCAATACATAGGTTTTAAGATTCTTACTAGTCAGATACACTACTCTGCGGGGAATAGGGGTGTTGAGCCCCATTCAGTGAGGAAAGAGTAGGTCTTGTCTATGCTGTATTTGGATTATGCAACCGTACCTGTGCTAATATCAAACTCTGGTTTTATGCATCACCCCACCTCTCCTTTCCTCTTGAGCAGGCATAAGAGTGTTTTCTAAATGTGAGACTCTTCTCTTTCCTAATTCAGTTCATGTGTAGCCATGTTTACAAGAACTTCATAAGTGATATCTTATGATAAGTTTCTTTTTCTCTGTGACTTATTTCAGTTAGAATCATCGTACATGAATCCACTCATTATGCTGCTACTGGCCTTATGACATTGATTTCATGGCTGAGGGATATTCCATCGTACGTATGTACCACAATTTCTTTACTATTTTTGTCTTTCCTGGGATATTTAAGGTGTCCCGAAGTCGAGGTTCTTTTAAGCAGTGCTGCCCTATATTTTGGGTTGGCTGTGTCTTATTGATTTTCAATTTTCGCAAGGTATATTCCCATGACTGGAAGTGCCTTAGGTTGTGAAGCTCTGTTGTTTAATTATTTTAGGGAACACAGTGCACTCCTCCTGAGTGGCTGTTGGCAATCTACATCCCACCCATAAGCATAACAAGGCTCCCTGTTCTCCAGAGCCCCTCTTGCCTTTCTGGTTTTTACGCATTTTACGGATATCCCTTTTGACTGGTGGGAAGTGATACTTCTTTGTAGTGCAGATTTGCATTGTGCGGTTGCATGGTTGGCCAAAATGGGTGTATGCGTTTTCTCCTGAATATATTCAGGAGAAAACTCATGCGCCCTTTATGGACAATTCCATAATTGTCGAAGTTGTGATGCTTTTCCTGTGTTTAAAGGCGATTCCAACGTACCTCTTGAAATCTGTTTCCTGCTATTCTGCCTCGCTTTCAAGTCCACCTCGTTGCCTTCCCTCAACAGATTTTTGGACGATAGTTGTCCTTTATTACTCGGCCAGTTTGTGAATTGCTGTGCCCCTGAGCTCCGTTTTTCAACTCGTTTTTGGTGAGCTGACCGCAAGTCCAAATCTTTGGTTCAGGACCTATACTGGTTCCCGGTGGGAGGCTGAGAATTTGCTTAATTCTTCTTCCTGCCGGGAATTTACAGTGATATGTGCCCGTCCAAATGCCAAACAGCTACTCTCTCATTGGTTCTCCCTCTTCCCTTTCATCCTCTGCCAAATTGGCAACCTGTGCGAACCAGGAGGTTAAAGGGGCTGTCTCTCCAAGTTGGGAGGTTGATAGTAAAGCAGATGGAAAGTCAAACCGGAGCACGAGGAGAGCGACTATTCGTTGAGTTTTAGAAACCTTTCGTATTCACAGTGTGTCCGTTCTCTAGGTTTCCCGTACATGTTATAGCTGTAGTAATATTCCCTTCAACCTGGAGAGTTGGGACCCATGGAATGGGTTCCAGGCATTTGTGCTTTAAAGGGTCTGCATTTGCTCACCCAATCTCACCAATCGTCTCAGTCCCAAGTGTCCCTCCTTAGGCCACATCCAGCTGTCATTGTAGATAGGGTCATTCCAGGTTTCATCAGAGACCCTGAAGGAATTGTAAAGAATTTCCCAGTTTTTTTGTTTTGTTTTTGAAATTCCTTTTTATAGTGGGTTTGAGCTGATTCTCGCTGCCATTTTTATGCCAGTCTAGACACACTTGATTCCCTTACGGAGACATATCAATACATAGGTTTTAAGATTCTTACTGGTGAGATATATTCCTCTGCGGGAAATATGGGGTTTTGAGTCCCTTTCACTGAGGAAGTTGTAGGTCTTGTCTATTTCATAGTTGGTTTTTGGAACGATCCGTGTGCTTATAACATACTCTGGTTTTATGCATCACCCCACCTCTCTTACCCCCTTAAGCAGGCATAAGAGTGTTTTCTAAATGTGAGACATTCTTCTCTTTCCTAACTCAGTTCAAGGGTAGCCATGTTTACAAGATCTTCATAAGTCATATCTTACGATAAGTTTCTTTTTCTGTGTGACTTATTTCACTTAGAAACATCGTACCTGAATCCACCCATTTTGCTGCTACTGGTCTTATGACATTGATTTCATGGCTGAGGGATATTCCATCATACATAAGTTCCACAATTTTTTGAAACATTTTTATATTTCCTGGGATATTTAAGGTGTACCCATGTTGAGATCCTTGTAAGCAGTACAACCCTAAGTTTTGGGGTGGCTCTGTCTTATTGATTTTCAGTTTTCCCAAGGTATATTCCCTAGACTGGAAGTGACCTTGGCTCTGTAGCTCTGTTCTTTACTTGTTTTAGGGAACACAATGTACTCCTCCAGAGAGGCAGTTGGCAATTTACATACCGCCCATCAGCATAACAAGGCTCCCTTTTCTCCAGGGCCTGTCTTGCCTTTCTGGTTTTTACACATATTGTGGATGTCCCTTTTGACCGGTGGGAAGTGATACTTCTTTGTAGTGCAGATTTGCATTGCCCGCTTGCTTGTGTGGCCAAAAAGGGATTATGCGTTTTCTCCTGAATATATTCAGGAGAAAACGCCTACGCCCTTTTTGGCCAAGTGCATCATTGTCGAAGTTGTGCCCCTCTTCCTGTGCTTTAAAGGTGATTCCAACGTACCTCTTGAAATCTGCTTCCTGCTATTCTGCCTCACTTTCAAGTCCGCCTCGTTGCCTTCCCTCAACAGATTTTTGGACGATAGTTGTCCTTTATTACTCGGCCAGTTTGTGAATTGCTGTGCCCCTGAGCTCCATTTGTCAACTCGTTTTTGGTGAGCTGACCGCAAGTCCAAAATTATGGTTCAGGACCTATGCTGGTTCCCGGTGGGGGGCTGAGACTTTGGTTAATTCTTCTTCCTGCTGGGAAGTTAGAGTGATATGTGCCCGTCCAAATGCCTAACAGCTACTCTCTCATTGGTTCTACCTCATCCCTTTTATCCTCTGTCAATTTGGCAACCTCTGCGAACCAGGAGGTTAAAGGGGCTGTCTCTCCAAGTTGGGAGGTTGATAGTAAAGCAGATGGAAAGCCAAACCGGAGCACCAGGAGAGGGACTATTCGTTGAGTTTTAGAAACCTTTCGTATTCACAGTGTGTCCGTTCTCTAAGTTTCCCGTACATGTTATAGGTGTAGTAATATTCCCTTCAACCTGGAGAGTTGGGACCCATGGAATGGGTGCCAGGCATTTGTGCTTTAAAGGGTCTGCATTTGCTCACCCAATCTCACCAATCGTCTCAGTCCCAAGTGTCCCTCCTTATGCCACATCCAGCTGTCGTTGTAGATAGGGTCATTCCATGTTTCATCAGAGACCCTGAAGGAATTGTAAAGAATTTCCCAGTTTTTTTGTTTTGTTTTTGAAATTCCTTTTTATAGTGGGTTTGAGCTGATTCTCCTGCCAGGTTTATGCCAGTCTAGACACACTTGTTTTCCTTACGGAGACACATGAATACATAGGTTTTAAGATTCTTACTAGTCAGATATATTCCTCTGCGGGAAATATGGGGTTTTGAGTCCCTTTCTCTGAGGAAGGTGTACGTCTTGTCTATTCCATAGTTGGTTTTTGGAACGGTACCTGTGCTTATATCAAACTCTAGGTTTATGCATCACCCCACCTCTCCTTCACCCTTAAGCAGGCATAAGAGTGTTTTCTAAATGTGAGACTCTGTTCTCTTTCCTAACTCAGTTCAAGTGTAGCCATGTTTACAGGATCTTCATAAGTGACATCTTATGATAAGTTTCTTTTTCTGTGTGACTTATTTCACTTAGAATCATCGTACCTGAATCCACTCATTTTCCTGCTACTGTTCTTATGACTTTTATTTCATGGTTGAGGGATATTCCATCGTACGTAATTACCACAATATTTTGAACCATTTTTATATTTCCTGGAATATTTAATGTGTACCCAAGTTGAGGTTCTTGTAATCAGTGCAGCCCTAAATTTTGGGGTGGCTCTTTCTTATTGATTTTCAGTTTTCCCAAGGTATATTCCCTAGACTGGATGTGCCCTTGGCTCTGTAGCTCTGTTCTTTACTTGTTTTAGGCCACACAATGCATTCCTCCAGAGAGGCAGTTGACAATTTTCATGTCGCCCAACACCATAACAAGGCTCCCTGTTCTCCAGGGCCTGTCTTGCCTTTCTGGATTTTACACATTTTGTGGCTGTCCCTTTTGACAGTGGGAAGTGATACTTCTTTGTAGTGCAGATTTGCATTGCCCGCTTTCTTGCTTGGCCAAAAAGGGCGTATGCGTTTCCTCCTGAATATATACAGGAGAAAACACATACGCTCTTTTTGGCCAAGGGCATTATTTTCGAAGTTGTGCCCCTGTTCCTGTGCTTTAAAGGCGATTCCAACGTACCTCTTGAAATCTGTTTCCTGCTATTCTGCCTGCCTTTCAAATCAGCCTCGTTTCCTTCCCTCAACAGATTTTTGGACGGTCGTTGTCATTTATTACTCTGCCAGTTTTTGAATTGCTGTGCCCCTGAGCTCCATTTTTCAACTCGTTTTTTGTGAGCTGAACGCAAGTCCAAAATTTTGGTTCAGGACCTATACTGGTTCCCGGTGGGTGGCTGAGACTTTTGTTAATTCTTCTTCCTACCGGGAAATTAGAGTGACATGTGCCCGTCCAAATACCTAACAGCTACTCTCTCAATGGTTCTCCCTCTTCCCTTTCATCCTCTGCCAAATTGGCAACCTGTGCGAACCAGCAGGTTAAAGTAGCTGTCTCTTCAAGTTGGGAGACTGATAATAAAGCAGTTGGAAAGTCAAACCGGAGCAGCAGGAGAGGGACTATTCTTTGAGTTTTAGAAATGTTTCATATTCACAGTGTGTCCGTTCTCTTGGTTTTCCGTACATGTTATAGCTGTAGTAATAGTTCCTTCAACCTGGAGAGTTGAGACCCATGGAATGGGTGCCACATATTATTGTTTCAAAGGGTCTGCATTTGCTCACCCACTCTCACCAACCCTCTCAGCCCCAAGTGTCCAGCCTTATGCCACATCCAGCTGTTGTTGTAGATAGGGTCATTCCAGGTTTCATCAGAGACCCTGAAGGAATTGTAAAGAATTTCCCTGTTTTTTGTTTTGTTTTTGAATTTCCTTTTCTAGTGGGTTTGACCTGATTCTCGCTGCCATGTTTATGCCAGTCTAGACACACTTGATTCCCTTACGGAGACATATCAATACATAGGTTTTAAGATTCTTACTAGTATGATATATTCCTCTGCGGGAAATATGGGGTTTTGAGTCCCATTCACAGAGGAAGTAGTAGGTCTTGTCTATTCTTTGTTTGGATTATGGAACCGTACCTGTGCTAATATCAAACTCTGGTTTTATTCATCACCCCACCTCTGCTTTCCCCTTAAGCATGCATAAGAGTGTTTTCTAAATATGAGACTGTTCCCTTGCCTAATTCCTTCCATGTGTAGCCATGTTTATATACCCTTCATAAGTGATATCTTATGATAAGTTTATTTTTCTGTGTGATTTTTTCAGTTAGAATCATCGTACATGAATCCCGTCATTATGCTGCTACTGGCCTTATGACATTGACTTCATGGCTGAGGGATATTCCATCATACGTATGTACCACAATTTCTTTACCATTTTTGTGTTTCCTCGTATTTATAAGGTGTCCCAAAGTCGAGGTTCTTGTAAGCAGTGCTGCCATAAATTTTGGGGTGGCTGTGTCTTATTGATTTTCAATTTTCCCAAGGTATATTCCCGTGACTGGAAGTGCCTTAGGTTGTGAAGCACTGTTGTTTACTTCTTTTTAGGAACACAATGCACTCCTCCAGAGTGGCTGTTGGCAATTTTCATCCCACCCATCCGCATAACAAGGCTCCCTGTTCTCCAGATCCTGTCTTGCCTTTCTTGTTTTTACACATTTTACGGATGTCCCTTTTGACCGGTTGGAAGTGATACTTCTTTGTAGTGCAGATTTGCATTGTGCGGTTGCTTGGTTGGCCAAAATGGGCGTATGCGTTTTCTCCTGAATATATTCAGGAGAAAACGCATGCGCCCTTTATGGACAATTCCATAATTGTCGAAGTTGTGATGCTTTTCCTGTGTTTAAAGGCGATTCCAATGTACTTCTGGAAATCTGTTTCGTGCACTTCTGCCTCATTTTCAAGTCCGCCTCATGGCTTTCTCTCAACAGATTTTTGGAAGAGAGTAGTCCTTTATAACTCTGCAAGTTAGTGAATTGCTGTGCCCCTGAGCTCCATTTTTCAACTCGCGTTTTTGTGAGCTGACTGCCAATCCACAATTTTGCTTCAGGACCTATACTGGTTCCATTGGGTGGGCTGGCTCAGAGTTTGTTAATTCTTCTTCGTGACGGGAATTTAGAGTGACATGTGGCCATCCAAATGCCTACAGCTACTCTCTAATTGTTTCTCCCTCTTCCCTTATATCCTCTACACAACGTGCCAACTGTGCGAACCAGGAGGTTATAGGTGCTGACTCTCCAATTTGGGAGATTGATACTAAAGCAGTTGGAATGTCAAACTGGTGCACAAGGAGAGAAAAAAATTAGTAGAGTTTTAGAAACCTTTCACCATCAGATGGTGTCCATTCTCTAGGTTTCCCATACATGTTATAACTGTAGTGATATTCCCTTCTACCTGGAGAGTTGGGACCCATGGAATGGGTGCCAGGTATTATTGCTTTAAACGGTCTGCATTTTCTCACCCAATCTCACCAATCCTCTCAGTCCCAAGTGACCAGCCTTATGCCACATCCAGCTGTCTTTGTAGATAGGGTCATTCTAAGTTTCATCAGAACCCCTGAAGGTATTGTGTAAGAATTTCACTGTTTATTTGTTTTGTTTTCAAATTCATTTTTATAGTGGGTTTGAGCTGATTCTCTCTGCCGTGTTTATGTCATTCTAGACACACTTGGTTAACTTATGGAGACATATCAATACATAGGTTTTAAGATTCTTACTAGTCAGATATACTACTCTGTGGGGAATAGGGGTGTTGAGCCCCGTTCAGTGAGGAAGGAGTAGGTCTTGTCTATTTTGTATTTGGATTATGCAACCATACCTGTGCTAATATCAAACTCTGGTTTTATGCATCACCCCACCTCTCCTTTCCTCTTGAGCAGGCATAAGACTGTTTTCTAAATGTGAGACTCTTCTCTTTCCTAATTCAGTTCATGTGTAGCCATGTTTACAAGACCTTCATAAGTGATATCTTATGATAAGTTTCTTTTTCTGTGTGACTAATTTCAGTTAGAATCATCGTACATGAATCCACTCATTATGCTGCTACTGGCCTTATGACATTGATTTCATGGCTGAAGGATATTCCATCGTACGTATGTACCAGAATTTCTTTACTATTTTTGTCTTTCCTGGGATATTTAAGGTGTCCCGAAGTCGAGGTTCTTGTAAGCAGTGCTGCCCTATATTGTGGGTTGGCTGTGTCTTATTGATTTTCAATTTCCCCAAGGTATATTCCCATGACTGGAAGTGCCTTAGGTTGTGAAGCTCTGTTGTTTAATTCTTTTAGGGAACACAATGCACTCCTCCAGAGTGGCTGCTGGCAATCTGAATCCCACCCATCAGCATAACAAGGCTCCCTGTTCTCTAGAGCCCCTCTTGCCTTTCTGGTTTTTACACATTTTACGGATATCCCTTTTGACTGGTGGGAAGTGATACTTCTTTGTAGTGCAGATTTGCATTGTGCGGTTGCTTGGTTGGCCAAAATGGGCGTATGCGTTTTCTCCTGAATATATTCAGGAGAAAACGCATGCGCCCTTTATGGACAATTCCATAATTGTCGAAGTTGTGATGCTTTTCCTGTGTTTAAAGGCGATTCCAATGTACTTCTGGAAATCTGTTTCGTGCAAATCTCCCTCATTTTCAAGTCCGCCTCATGGCTTTTCCTCAACAGATTTTTGGAAGAGAGTAGTCCTGTATAACTCTGCAAGTTAGTGAATTGCTGTGCCCCCGAGCTCCATTTTTCAACTTGTGTTTTTGTGAGCTGACCTTAAACCCACAATTTTGCTTCAGGACCTATACTAGTTATGGGGGTGGGGCAGGCTGAGAGTTTGGTTAATTCTTCTTCATGACGGGAAATTAGAGTGACATGTGGCCGTCCAAATGCCTACAGCTACTCTCTCATTGGTTCTCCCTCTTCCCTTATATCCTCTGCACAATGTGCCAACTGTGCGAACCAGGAGGTTATAGGGGCTGACTCTCCAATTTGGGAGATTGATATTAAAGCAGTTGGAATGTCAAGCTGCAGCACATGGAGAGAAAAAAATTAGTAGAGTTTTAGAAACCTTTCACCATCAGAGGGTGTCCATTCTCTAGGTTTCCCATACATGTTATAACTGTAGTGATATTCCCTTCTACCTGGAGAGTTGGGACCCATGGAATGGGTGCCAGGTATTATTGCTTTAAAGCGTCTGCATTTTCTCACCCAATCTCACCAATCCTCTCAGTCCCAGGTGAACAGCCTTATGCCACATCCAGCTGTTGTTGTAGATAGGGTCATTCCAAGTTTCATCAGAACCCCTGAAGGTGTTGTGTAAGAATTTCACTGTTTCTTTGTTTTGTTTTGAAATTCCTTTTTATAGTGGGTTTGAGCTGATTCTCACTGCCGTGTTTATGTCATTCTAGACACACTTGGTTCCCTTATGGAGACATATCAATACATAGGTTTTAATATCCTTACTAGTCAGATATATTTCTCTGTGGGGAATAGGAGTGTTGAGTCCCATTCACTGAGGAAGGAGTCGGGCTTGTCTCTTCTGTATTTGGATTATGGAACGGTACCTGTGTTAATATCAAACTCTGGTTTTGTGTGTTTCCCCACCTCTCCTTCCCCCTTAAGCAAGCATAAGAGTGTTTTCTAAATCTGAGACTCTGTTCTCTTTCTTAATTCAGTTCATATTTAGCCAGGTTTACATTCCCTTCATAAGTGTTATCTTATATCAGAATGCACCATGGCCCTTGTCATAATAATGCTCCATGACCCCTGTCATCACAATGCTCCATTCCCTGGTTATCACAATGCTCCATGTACCTTTTCATAACAATTCTCCACGTAATTGTCATCACAATGCTACATGACACTTCTCATCACAAAGTTACATGCTCGTTTCATCACAATTCTCCATGCACTTGTCATTGCAATGTTCCATGACCCCTGTCATAGCAAGCTCCAAGTGTTTGTCATCACAATGCTTCACGACTTTATCATCAAAATTTTCAATGGCACTTTTCATCACAATGTTCCGTACCCTTGTCATAACAATGCTCCATGCCCTTGTCATCACAATGCTCCATGACACCTGTCATCACAATGCTCCCTGACACCTGTCATCACAATTACCCATGGTCTTCTCATCACAATGCTCCACGGTTTTGCCATCACAATGCTCCATGCCCTGGTCATCTCAAAGCTCAATGTCCCTTGTCCTCACAATTCTCCACGTCCTTGTCATCACAATGCTCCATGGCACTTCTCATCACAATGTTATATGCTCTTGTCATAACAATACTCCATGCACTTGTCATCACAATGCTCCATGACCCCTGTCATAGGAAGTTCCATGCGCTTGTCATCACAATGTTTCAGGACATGGACATTAAAATTATCAATGGCCCTTGACATCTCAATGCTCCATGCGCTTATCATCACAATGCTCCTTTACCTTTGTCACAACAATCCTCCATGACACTTGGCATCACAATGCTCCGTGCTATTGTCATCACAATGGAACATGACATATGTCATCACAATGCTCCCTGACACCTGTCTTCACAATACTCCATGACCTTGTCATCACAATGCTCCATGCCCTTGTCATCACAATGTGCCATGCCCACTGTCATCAAAATAATCCATGAAACTTGTCAGACCAAAGCTCCATGCCACCTTTCATCACAATGCTCCATGAACCCTGTCATCACAATGCACCATGCCCATCATCATAATGCTTCATGCTCTTGTCATCACAATGAAATCAAAATGCTCTATGACCTCTGTCATCACAATGCTCCAAACCCTTGTGATCACAATGTTCCATAACACTTGTCATCACAATACCCCATGACGCTAGTCATCACAATTATCCATGGACTTCTCATCACAATGCCCCATGACATTTGTCATCACAATGCGCAATACACATGTCATCACAATGCTCCCTGACTCTTGCCATCAGTATGCTCCCTGAACCCTTTCATGACAAGGCTCCATGCCTTTTTCATCACAATGCTCCATGCCCTTGTCATCACAATGCTCCAAGACCCCTGTAATCACAATGGTCCATGCCCCTTTTCATCAGAATGCTCCATGAGACTTGTCATCACAAGGCTCCATGGTCTTCACATCACAATGCTCCAGGACATTGTCATCAAAATGCTCCATTCCCTTATCATCACAATGCTCCATGACCCCTGTCATCACAATACTCCATGAACATTTTCAGCCCAATGCTCCATGACCTTCTCATCACAATGCTCCATGACCAATATCATCACAATGCTCCATGACCACAGTCATCACAACGCTCAATATCACCTGACAACACAATGATCCGGGACTCTTGTCATCACAAAGCTCCATTCCCTAGTCATCACAATGCTCCATGACGCCTGTCATCACAATACTCCATGAACATTTTCAGCCCAATGCTCCATGACACTTGTCATCACAATGATGCATGCCCTTGTCATCCCAATGCTCCATGACCCCTGTAATCACAATGCTCCGTGACGCTTGTCATCACAGTGCTCCATGACACCTGTCATCACAATTCTCCATGCCTTTGTCAGCAAAATGCTACATGACCTTGTCATTACAATGTTCTATGCACTTGTCATCACAATACTCCATTACCATTGCCATCACAATCCTCCATGAACCTTGGGATCACATTGCTCCATGCCCTTGTCATCACAATGCTCCATGCTCCTTGAAATCAAAATGATCCATGACCTCTGTCATCACAATGCTCCAAACCCTTGTGATCACAATGTTCCATAACACTTGTCATCACAATGCTCCATGATGCCTGTCATCACAATACTCCATGCACTTTTCATCACAATGGTCCATGACCTTTGCCATCACAATTCTCGATACACTTGTCATCACAATGCTCCCTGACACTTGTCATCAGAATGCTCCTTGAACCCTGTCACAAAAAGGCTCCATGCCTTTTTCATCAAAATGCACCATGCCGTTTTCATCACAATGCTCCATGCCATTGCCATCAAAATACTCCACAAGCTTGTCATCAGAATGCTCCATGTCCCTTGTCATCACAATTTTCCATGCACTTGTCAGCACAATGCTCCCTGACCCTTGTCATCACAATGCTCCAAGCCATTGTCATCACAATGCTCCATTACCTTTGTCATCAGAATCCTCCATGACACTTGGCATCACAATGCTCCATGGCATTGTCATCACAATGGGCCATTACATATGTCATCACAATGCTCCCTGACACCTGTCTTCACAATAATGAATGACCTGGTCATCACAATCCTCCATGCCCTTGTCATCACAATGCGCCATTCCAACTGTCATCGCAATAAGCCATGAAACTTATTAGACCAATGCTCCATGCCCTTGTCATCACAATGCCCCATGCCCTTGTTATCACAATGCTCCATGACCCCTGTCATCACAATGCTCCGTGACTCCAGTCATCACAAGGCTTCATGACCTTTGTCATCACAATGGTCCATGCCCTTGTCATCAACAGTCTCTGTGACCTTTTTAACCACAATGCTTCATGAACTTTTCATCACAATGCCCTTTGACCCTTGTCATCACAATGCTCTATGCCTTTCTCAGCACAATGCTCCATGACCCTTGTCATCACAATGCTCCATGCGCTTTTCATCACAATGCACCATGCGCTTGTCGTCACAGTGCTCCACAATCTTGTCATCACAATGCTCCATAAACCTTGTCATCACAATGCTCCATGCACTTCAAATCAAAATGCTCTCTCACCACTGATATCACAATGTTACATCACTATTCATCACAATACTCCCTCAACCCTGTCATCACAATGTTCCATGACTCCTGTCATCACAATGCTACATGCACTTATCATCACAATGTTCGATGATCCCTGACATCACAATGTTCCATAACCCCTGTCATCAAAATGCTCCATGACCCTTTTCATCAAAATGCTCCATGACCCCTGACATCACAATGTTACATAACGCCTCTCATCAAAATGTTCCATGACACTTTTCATCAAATTGGTCCATGACAATGCCATCACAATGCTCCCTGCCCTTCTCATCACAATGCACCACGCCCTTGTCATCAAAATGCTCTATGACCTTTGTCATCACAAAGCTCAATGACCCTTGGCATCACAATGCTCCATGCCATTGTCATCACAATACTCCATGAAACCTCTCATCACATTGTTCCATGCAATTGTCATCAAAAAGCTCCATGGTGCTTGTCATCACACTGCTCGATGCCCTTCTCATCACAATGCTCCATGCCCTTGTCATTACAATCCTCCATGACCCATGTATCACTGTGTTCCGTGCCCTTGTCATCACAATGCTCCATGCCCACTCTCATCACAATAATCCATGAAACTTTTCAGACAAATATTCTATTCCCTTGTCATCACAATGCTCCATTACCCCTGTCATAACAATGCTCCATGACCCCAGCCATCACAACGTTCCACGGGCTTGTCATCACAAGGCTCCATGACCCTTGTCATCACAATGCTCCAAGACCCCTGTAATCACAGTGCTACATGCCCTTGTCATCACAAAGCTCCATGATGCATGTCATCAGAATGCTCCATGCCCTTGCCATCACAATGCTCCATTACCCCGTGATAACAATGCTCCATGACCCCTGCCAACACGATGTTCCATGGCCTTGTCATCACAAGGCTCCATGACCCTTCTCATCACAATGCTCCAAGACCCCTGTAATCACAATGCTCCATGTCCCTTTTTATCTCAATGATCCATGAACCCTGTCATCACAATGCACCATGCCCATCATCATAATGCTTCAGGCTATTGTCATCACAATGAAATCAAAATTCTCCATGACCTCTGTCATAACACTGCTCCAAACCCTTGTGATCACAATATTCCATAACACTTGTCATCACAATGCCCCATGACGCTCGTCATCACAATTATCTATGGTCTTCTCATCACAATGCTCCATGACCTTTGTCATCACAATGCTCAATAAACTTGTCATCAAAATGCTCCCAGACACTTGTTCTCTGTATGCTCCTTGAACCCTGTCATGACAAGGCTCCATGCCTTTTTCATCACAATGATCCATGCCTTTTTCATCACAATGCTCCAAAACACCTGTAATTACAATGCTCCATGCCCTTGTCATCACAAAGCTCAATGACGCATGTCATCAGACTGCTCCTTGGCCTTCTCATCACAATGCTCCATGCCCTTGTCATCACAATTTTCCAAGACACTCTAATCACAATGCTCCATGCCCCTTTTCATCAGTATGCTCCATGAGACTTGTCTTACAAGGCTCCATGGTTTTCTCATCACAATGCTCCAGCACCTTGTCATCACAATGCTTCACGACCTTGTCATGAAAATTTTCAATGGCCCTTGTCATCATAATGCTCCAAGCCCTAGTCATCACAATGCTCCATTATATTTGTCATCACAATCCTCCATTACATTTGGCATCACAATGCTCCATGCCATTGTCATCGCAATGGACCATGACATATGTCATCACAATGCTCCCTGACACCTGTCTTCACAATACTCCATGACCTTCTCATCACAATGCCCCATGCCCTTGTCATCACAATGCCCCATGCCCACTGTCATCACAATAATCTATTAAACTTGTCAGACCAATGCTCCATGCCCATGTCATCACAATGCAACATGCCTTGTCATCACAATGCTCCATGCCCTTGTCATCACAATGCTCCATGCCCTTGTCATCACAATGCTCTATGAACCCTGTCATCACAATGCTCTGTGACTCCAGTCATCACAATGCTTCGTAACATTTGTCATCACAGTGGTCCATGCCCACATCATCACAAGGCTCTGTGACCTTTGTAACCACAATACTCCATGAACTTTTCATCACAATGCTCCGTGACCCTTGTCATCACAATGCTCCATGCCTTTGTCAGAACAATGTTCCATGACCCTTGTCATCACAATGTGCCACGTGATTTTCATCACAACGGTCCACAAACTTGTCAACGTAATGCTCCATAACCCTTGTAATCACAATGCTCCATGCACTTCTCATCAAAATGCTCTCTCAACAGAGATATCACAATGTTCCATCACTAGTCATCACAATACTCCCTCACCCCTGTAATCACAATGTTCCATGACCCCTGTCATCACAATGCTACATCCCCCTATCATCACAATGTTCCATGACCCCTGACATCACAATGTTCCATAACCCCTGTCATCAAAATGCTCCATGACCCTTTTCATCCCAAAGCTCCATGACCCCTGACATCACAATGTTCTATAACCCCTGTCATCAAAATGTTCCATTACACTTTTCATCAAATTGCTGCATGACCCTGTCATCAAAATGCTCCCTGCCCTTCTCATCACAATGCACCACGCCCTTGACATCAAAATGCTCCATGACTTTTGTCATCACAAAGCTCCATAACCCTTGGAATCACAATGTTCCATGAACCCTCTCATCACATTGTTCCATGCCCTTGTCATCACAAAGCTCCATGACGCTTGTCAAAACAATGTTCGATGCCCTTCTCATCACAATGCTCCATGCCCTTGTCATTACAATCCTCCATGACCCATGGATCACAGTGTTCAGTGACCTTGTCATCACAATGCTCCATGCCCACTCTCATCACAATAATCCATGAAACTTTTCAGACCAATGCTCCATGCCCTTCTCATCACAATGCTCCATTACCCCTGTCATAACAATGCTCCATGACCCCTGCCATCACAATGTTCCACACCATTGTCATCACAAGGCTCCATGACCCCTGTCATCACAATGCTCCAAGACCCCTGTAATCACAATGCTCCATGCCCTTGTCATCACAAAGCTCAATGACGCATGTCATCAGAATGCTCCATGGCCTTCTCATCACAATGCTCCTTGCCCTTGTCATCACAATGCTCCAAGACCCCTGTAATCACAATGCTCCATGCCCCTTTTCATCTCAATGCTCCATGAACGCTGTCATCACAATGCACCATGCCCGTCACCATAATGCTTCAGGCTATTGTCATCACAATGAAATCAAAATGCTCCATGACCTCTGTCATCACAATGCTCCAAACCCTTGTGATCACAATGTTCCATAAAACTTATCATCACAACACCCCATGACGCTCATCATCAAAATTATCCATGGTCTTCTCATCACAATGCTCCATGAACTTTGTCATCACAATGCTCATTACACTTGTCATCACAATGCTCCGTGACACTTGTCGTCAGTATGCTCCTTGAACCCTGTCATGACAAGGCTCCATGCCTTTTTCATAACAATGATCCATGCCATTTTCATCACAATGCTCCATGCCCTTGTCAGCACAAAGCTCCATGACGCATGTCATCTGAATGCTCCATGGCCTTCTCATCACAATGCTCCATGCCCTTGTCATCACAATGCTCCAAGACCCCTGTAATCACAATGCTCCATGCCCCTTTTCATCAGAATGTTCCATGAGAATTGTCATCACAAGGCTCCATGGACTTCCCATCACAATGCTCCAGGACCTTGTCATCACAGTGCTCAATTCCCTTCTCATTACAATGCTCCATGACCCCTGTCATCACAATACTCCATGAACATTTTCAGCCCAATGCTTCATGACCTTCTCATCACAATGCTCCATGACCCATATCATCACAGTCCTCCATGACCACTGTCATCACAACACTCCATGACCCCTGACAACACAATGATCCGGGACTCTTGTCATCACAATGCTCCATTCCCTTGTCATCACAATGCTCCATGAACATTTTCAGCCCTATGCTCCATGACACTTGTCATCACAATGATCCATGCCCTTGTCATCCCAATGCTCCATGACCCCTGTAATCACAATGCTCTGTGACGCTTATCATCACAGTGCTCCATGACCCTTATCATCACAATTCTCCATGCCTGTGTCATCAAAATCCTACATGACCTTGTCATCACAATGCTCCATGAGCTTGTCATCACAATACTCCATTACCATTTTCATCACAATCCTCCATGAACCTTGGGATCACATTGCTCCATGCCCTTGTCATCACAATGCTCCATGCTCCTTGAAATCAAAATGGTCCATGACTTCTGTCATCACAATGCTCCAACCCATTGTGATCACAATGTTCCATAACACTTGTCATCAAAACACTCCATGATGACTGTCATGACAATACTCCATGCACTTGTCGTCACAATGCTCCATGACCTTTGTCATCACAATTCTCAATACACTTGTCATCACAATGCTCCCTGACACTTGTCGTCAGAATATTCCTTGAACACTGTCATGAAAAGGCTCCATGCCTTTTTCATCAGAATGCTCCATGCCCTTTTCATCACAACGCTCCAGGTCATTGTCATCACAATACTCCACAAGCTTGTCATCAGAATGCTCCATGATCATTGTCTTCAGAATGCTCCATGACCCCTGTCATCACAATGCTCCATACCCCTTGTCATTACAGTGTTCCATGACGCTAGTCAGCACAATTATCCATGGTCTTCTCATCACAATGCTCCACGGTCTTGCCATCACAATGCTCCATGCCTTGGTCATCACGATGCTCCAAGTCCCCAGTCATCACAATGCTCCATGACCCCTGTCATCACAATGCTCCATACCCCTTGTCATTACAGTGCTCCATGATGCTCGTCATCACAATTATCCATGGTCTTCTCATCACAATGCTCCACGGTCTTGCCATCACAATGCTCCATGCCCTGGTCATCACAATGCTCCATGTCCCCTGTCATCACAATTCTCCACGTTCTTGGCATCACTATGCTCCATGATACTTCTCATCACAGTGTTACATGTTTTGTCATCACAATTCTCTATGCACTTGTCATCGCAATGCTCCATGACCCCTGTCATAGCAAGCTCCATGTGATTGTCATCACAATGCTTCATGAACATGTCATCAAAATTCTCAATGGCCCTTGTTATCACAATGCTCCATGACCCTTGTCATCACAATGCTCCAAGCCCTGGTCATCAAAATGCTCCATTACCTTTGTCATCACAATCCTCCATGACACTTGGCATCACAATACTACATTCCATTGTCATTGCAATAGACCATGACATATGTCATCACAATGCTCCCTGACACCCTTCTTCACAATACTCCATGACCTTCTCATCACAATGCTCCATGCCCTTGTCATCACAATGCGCCATGCCCACTGTCATCACAATAATCCATGAAACTTGTCAGAAAAATGCTCCATGAGCCTGTCATCACAAGGCTCTATGCCCTTTCATCACAATGCTCTATGACCACTGTCATCACAATGCTCCGTGACTCCAGTTATCACAATGCTTCATGACCTTTGTCATCACAATGGTCCATGACCCCGTCATCACAAGGCTCTGTGACCTTTGTGACCACAACACTCCATGAACATTTCATCACAATGCTCGGTGACCCTTGTCATCACAATGCTCCATGCCTTTGTCAGCACATTACTCCATGACACATGGCATCAAATGTGCCATGCTCTTGTAATCACAATGCTCCACATCGTTGTCATCACAATGCTCCACAAACCTTGTCATCACAATGCTCCATGCGTTTGTCAGCACAATGATCCATGACCCATGTCATCACAATGTGCCCTGCGTTTCTCATCACAATGCTCCACAGCCTTGTCATCACAATGCTCCATGCACCTCTCATCAAAATGCTCTCTCACCACTGATATCACAATATTCCATCACTAGTCAACACAATACTCCCTCCACCCTGTCATCCCAATGTTCCATGACCCTTGTCACAACAATGCTACATGCTCTTATCATCACAATGCTCCATGACCCCTGACATCACAATGTTCCATAACCCCTGTCATCACAATGCTCCATGACCCTTTTCATCACAATGCTCCATGACCCCTAACATCACAATGTTCCATAAACACTGTCATCAAAATGTTCCATGACCCTTTTCATCCAATTGCTCCATGACCCTGTCATCACAATTCTCCCTGCACTTCTCATCACAATGCACCACGCTCTTGTCATCAAAATGCTCCATGGCCTATGTCATCACAAAGCTCCATGACCCTTGGAATCACAATGCTCCATGCCATTGTCATCACAAAGCTCCATGAAACCTCTCATCACATTGCTCCATGCCGTTGTCATCACAAAGCTCGATGACGCTTGTCATCACAATGTTCCATGCCCTTGTCATTGCAATCCTCCATGACACATGTATCACTGTGTTCCGTGCCCTTGTCATCACAATGCTCCATGCTCACTCTCATCACAATAATCCATGAAACTTTTCAGACCAATGCTCCATGCCCTTGTCATCACAATGCTCCATTACACCTGTCATAACAATGCTCCATGACCCCTGCCATCACAATGTTCTACGGCCTTGTCATCACAAGACTCCATGACCCTTGTCATCACAATGCTCCAAGACCCCTGTAATCACAATGCTCCATGCCCATGTCATCACAAAGCTCCCTGATGCATGTCATCAGAATGCTCCATGGCCTACTCATCACAATACTCCATGCCCTTGTCATCACAATGCTCCAAGACCCTTGTTATTACAATGATCCATGCCTCTTTTCATCTCAATGCTCCATGAACCCTGTCATCACAATGCACCATGCCCATCAACATAATGCTTCATGCTATTGTCATCACAATGAAATCAAAATTCTCCATGACCTCTCTCATCACAATGCTCCAAACCCTTGTTATCACAATGTTCCATAACACTTGTCATCACAACGCCCCATGACGCTGGTCATCACAATTATCCGTGGACTTCTCATCACAATGCTCCATGTCCTTTGTCATCACAATTCTCAATACACTTGTCATCACAATGCTCCCTGACACTTGTCATCAGTATGCTCATTGAACCCTGTCATGACAAGTCTCCATGCCTTTTTCATCACAATGATCCATGCCCTTTTCATCACAATGCTCCATGCCATTGTCATCACAATACTCCACAAGCTTGTCATCAGAATGCTCCGTGACACTTTTCATCTCAATGATCCATGAGCCCTGTCATCACAATGCTCCATGACACCTGTCATCACAATGCTCCATGCCCCTTGTCATTACAGTGCTCCATGATGTTCGTCATCACAATTATCCATGGTCTTCTCATCACAGTGCTCCACGGTCTTGCCATCACAATGCTCCATGCCCTGGTCTTCACAATGCTCCATGTCCCCAGTCATCACAATGCTCCATGACCCCTGTCGTCACAATGCTCCATACCGCTTGTCATTACAGTGCTCCATGACACTCGTAATCACAATTGTCCATGGTCTTCTCATCACAATGCTCCACGACCTAGTCATCAAAATGCTCCATGACCCTTGTCATCTCAATGCTCCATGACCACTGTCATAACAATGCTCCATGACCCCTGTCATCACAAGGCTCCATACCACTTGTCATTACAGTGTTCCATGACACTCCTCATCACAATTCTCCATGGTCTTCTCATCACAATGCTCCACGGTCTTGCCATCACAGTGCTCCATGCCTTGGGCATCACAATGCTCCATGTCCCCGGTCATCACAATGCTCCATGACCACTGTCATCACAATGCTCTATACCCCTTGTCATTACAGTGCTCCATGACACTCGTCATCACAATTATCCATGATCTTCTCATCACAGTGCTCCACGACCTTGCCATCACAAGGCTCCATGCCCTGGTCATCACAATGCTCCATGTCCCCAGTCATCAAAATGCTCCATGTCCCCGGTCATCACAATGCTCCATGACCACTGTCATCACAATGCTCTATACCCCTTGTCATTACAGTGCTCCATGACGCTAGTCATCACAATTATCCATGGTCTTCTCATCACAGTGCTCCACGGTCTTGCCATCACAATGCTCCATGCCCTGGTCATCACAATGCTCCATGTCCCCTGTCATCACAATTCTCCACGTTCTTGGCATCACTATGCTCCATGATACTTCTCATCACAGTGTTACATGTTTTGTCATCACAATTCTCTATGCACTTGTCATCGGAATGCTCCATGACCCCTGTCATAGCAAGCTCCATGTGATTGTCATCACAATGCTTCATGAACATGTCATCAAAATTCTCAATGACCCTTGTCATCACAATGCTCCAAGCCCTTGTCATCAAAATGCTCCATTACCTTTGTCATCACAATCCTCCATGACACTTGGCATCACAATGCTACATTCCATTGTCATTGCAATAGACCATGACATATGTCATCACAATGCTCCCTGACACCCTTCTTCACAATACTCCATGACCTTCTCATCACAATGCTCCATGCCCTTGTCATCACAATGCACCATGCCCACTGTCATCACAATAATCCATGAAACTTGTCAGAAAAATGCTCCATGACCCTGTCATCACAAGGCTCCATGCCCTTTCATCACAATGCTCTATGACCCCTGTCATCACAATGCTCCGTGACTCCAGTTATCACAATGCTTCATGACCTTTGTCATCACAATAGTCCATGACCTCGTCATCACAAGGCTCTGTGACCTTTGTGACCACAACACTCCATGAACTTTTAATCACAATGCTCGGTGACCCTTGTCATCACAATGCTCCATGCCTTTGTCAGCACATTACTCCATGACACATGGCAACAAATGTGCCATGCCCTTGTCATCACAATGCTCCACATCGTTGTCATCACAATGCTCCACAAACCTTGTCATCACAATGCTCCATGCGTTTGTCAGCACAATGATCCATGACCCATGTCATCACAATGTGCCCTGCGTTTCTCATCACAATGCTCCACAGCCTTGTCATCACAATGCTCCATGCACCTCTCATCAAAATGCTCTCTCACCACTGATATCACAATGTTCCATCACTAGTCAACACAATACTCCCTCCACCCTGTCATCCCAATGTTCCATGACCCTTGTCACAACAATGCTACATGCTCTTATCATCACAATGCTCCATGACCCCTGACATCACAATGTTCCATAATCCCTGTCATCACAATGCTCCATGACCCTTTTCATCACAATGCTCCATGACCCCTAACATCACAATGTTCCATAAACACTGTCATCAAAATGTTCCATGACCCTTTTCATCCAATTGCTCCATGACCCTGTCATCACAATTCTCCCTGCCCTTCTCATCACAATGCACCACGCCCTTGTCATCAAAATGCTCCATGGCCTATGTCATCACAAAGCTCCATGACCCTTGGAATCACAATGCTCCATGCCATTGTCATCACAAAGCTCCATGAAACCTCTCATCACATTGCTCCATGCCGTTGTCATCACAAAGCTCGATGACGCTTGTCATCACAATGTTCCATGCCCTTGTCATTGCAATCCTCCATGACACATGTATCACTGTGTTCCGTGCCCTTGTCATCACAATGCTCCATGCTCACTCTCATCACAATAATCCATGAAACTTTTCAGACCAATGCTCCATGCCCTTGTCATCACAATGCTCCATTACACCTGTCATAACAATGCTTCATGACCCCTGCCATCACAATGTTCTACGGCCTTGTCATCACAAGACTCCATGACCCTTGTCATCACAATGCTCCAAGACCCCTGTAATCACAATGCTCCATGCCCATGTCATCACAAAGCTCCCTGATGCATGTCATCAGAATGCTCCATGGCCTACTCATCACAATACTCCATGCCCTTGTCATCACAATGCTCCAAGACCCTTGTTATTACAATGATCCATGCCTCTTTTCATCTCAATGCTCCATGAACCCTGTCATCACAATGCACCATGCCCATCAACATAATGCTTCATGCTATTGTCATCACAATGAAATCAAAATTCTCCATGACCTCTCTCATCACAATGCTCCAAACCCTTGTTATCACAATGTTCCATAACACTTGTCATCACAACGCCCCATGACGCTGGTCATCACAATTATCCGTGGACTTCTCATCACAATGCTCCATGTCCTTTGTCATCACAATTCTCAATACACTTGTCATCACAATGCTCCCTGACACTTGTCATCAGTATGCTCATTGAACCCTGTCATGACAAGTCTCCATGCCTTTTTCATCACAATGATCCATGCCCTTTTCATCACAATGCTTCATGCCATTGTCATCACAATACTCCACAAGCTTGTCATCAGAATGCTCCGTGACCCTTGTCATCTCAATGATCCATGACCCCTGTCATCACAATGCTCCATGACACCTGTCATCACAATGCTCCATGCCCCTTGTCATTACAGTGCTCCATGATGTTCGTCATCACAATTATCCATGGTCTTCTAATCACAGTGCTCCACGGTCTTGCCATCACAATGGTCCATGCCCTGGTCATCACAATGCTCCATGTCCCCAGTCATCACAATGCTCCATGACCCCTGTCATCACAATGCTCCATACTGCTTGTCATTACAGTGCTCCATGACACTCGTAATCACAATTGTCCATGGTCTTCTCATCACAATGCTCCACGACCTTGTCATCAAAATGCTCCATGACACTTGTCATCACAATGCTCCATGACCACTGTCATAACAATGCTCCATGACCCCTGTCATCACAAGGCTCCATACCGCTTGTCATTATAGTGTTCCATGATGCTCCTCATCAAAATTATCCATGGTCTTCTCATCACAATGCTCCACGGTCTTGCCATCATAGTGCTCCATGCCTTGGGCATCACAATGCTCCATGTCCCCGGTCATCACAATGCTCCATGACCACTGTCATCACAATGCTCTATACCCCTTGTTATTACAGTGCTCCATGACCCTCGTCATCACAATTATCCATGGTCTTCTCATCACAATGCTCCACGATCTTGCCATCGCAATGCTCCATGCACTGGTCATCACAATGCTCCATGTCCCCTGTCATCACAATTGTCCACGATCTTGGCATCACTATGCTCCATGACGCTTCTCATCACAGTGTTACATGCTTTGTCATCACAATTCTCTATGCACTTGTCATCGCAATGCTCCATGACCCCGTCATAGCAAGCTCCATGTGCTTGTCATCACAATACTCCATGCCCTTGTCGTCACAATTCTCCATGACGTTTGTCATCACAATGCTCCCTGACACTTGTCGTCAGAATGCTCCCTGAAAACTGTCATGAAAAGGCTCCATGTCTTTTTCATCACAATGCCCCATGCCATTGTCATCACAATGCTCCATGAACCCTCTCATCACATTGTTCCATGCCCTTGTCATCACAGGCTCCATGATGCTTTTCATCACAATGCTCGATGCCATTCTTATCACAATGCTCCATGCGCTTGTCATTACAATCCTCCATGACCGATGTATCACAGTGTTCCATGCCCTTGTCATCACAATGCTCCTTGCCCCCTCTCATCACAATAATCCATGAAACTTTTCAGACCAATGCTCCATGCCGTTGTCATCACAATGCTCCATTACCCCTGTCATAACAATGCTCCATGACCCCTGCCATCACAATGTTCCACAGCCTTGTCATCACAAGGCTCCATGACCCTTGTCATCACAATGCTCCAAGACCCCTGTAATCACAATGCTCCATGCCCTTGTCATCACAAAGCTCCATGACGAATGTCAACAGAATGCTCCATGGCCTTCTCATTCACGATGTTCCATGCCTTTGTCATCACAATGCTCCAAGACTCCTGTAATCGCAATGCTCCATGCCCCTTTTCATCTCAATGCTCCATGAACCCTGTCATCACAATGCACCATGCCCATCATCATAATGCTTCAGGCTATTGTCATCACAATGAAACCAATATGCTCCATGACCTCTGTCATCACAATGCTCCAAATCCTTGAGATCAATATGTTCCATAACACTTATCATCACAACGCCCCATGACGTTCGTCATCACAATTATCCATGGTCTTCTCATCACAATGCTCCATGACCTTTGTCATCACAATACTCAATACCCTTGTCATCACAATGCTCCCTGACACTTGTTGTCAGTTTGCTTCTTGAGTCCTGTCATGACAAGGCTCCATGCCTTTTTCATCACAATGATCCATGCCCTTTTCATCACAGTGCTCCAGTACCTTGTCATCACAATGCTCCATGAACCCTGTCATCACAGTACTCCATGGACATTTTCAGCCCAATGCTCCATGACCTTCTCATCACAATGCGCCATGACCCCTGTCATCACAATGCTCCATGAACCCTGACAACACAATGATCCGGTACTCTTGTCATTAAAATGCTCCATGACCATTGTCATCACAATGATCCATGCGCTTGTCATCCCAATGCTCCATGACCCTTGTAATCACAATGCTCCGTGATGCTTGTCATCACAGTGCTCCATGAACCTTGTCATCATAATGCTCCTTGCCTTTGTCAACAAAATGGTACATAATCTTGTCATCACAATTCTCCATGCGCTTGTCATCAAAATCCTCCATGACCATTGGAATCACATTGCTTCATGCCCTTGCCATCTCTCTCTCGCCTTTCTGGTTTTTACAGATATTCGGATGTCCCTTTTCACCGGTGGTAAGTGACAATTCTTTGTAGTTTGGATTTGTATTGCGCGCTTGCTTGATTGGCCAAAAAGGGCGTATGCGTTTTCTTCTGAATATATTCAGGAGAAAAGGCATACGCACTTTTTGGCCAAGTGCATCTCTGTCCAAGTTGGGATGCTTTTCCTGTGCTTTAAAGGCGATTCCAATTTACCTCTTGAAATATATTTTGAGCAATTCTGCCTCATTTTCAAGTCCGCTTCATTGCCTTCCCTCAACAGATTTTTGGAAGAGAGTAGTCCTTTATAAGTCTACAGGTTTGTGAATTGCTGTGCCCCTGAGCTCCAATTTTCAAATCCCATCTTTGTGAGCTGGCCGCAAATCCACAATTTTGCTTCAGGACCTATACTGGTTCCAGGGGTCGCTATATTGGTTCCCTGTGGGTGGTTGAGGCTTTGGTTAATTCTTCTTCCTGCCGGGAACTTAGAGTGACATGTGCCCGTCCAAATGCCTACATCTACTCTCTGATTGGTTCTCCCTCTTCCCTTTCATCCTCTGCACAATTAGCAAACTGAGCGAACCAGGAGGTTATAGGGGCTGACTCTCCTAAGTTGGGAGATTGATAGTAAAGCAGTTGGAATGCCAAAGTGGAGCACAAGGAGAGGAAAAATTAGGAGAGTTTTAGAAACCTTTCGCCATCACAGGGTGTCCATTTTCTAGGTTTCCCATACATGTTATAATTGTAGTGATATACCCTTCTACCTGGAGATTTGGGACACATGGAATGGTGGCATGCATTACTACTTTAAAAGGTCTGCATTTTCTCTCCCAATCTCACCAGTCCTCTCAGTCCCAAGTGTCCAGCCTTATGTCTCATCCAGCTGTCTTTGCAGATAGGGTCATTCCAGGTTTCATCAGAAACCCTGAAGGAATTGTGTAAGAATTTCGCTGTTTTTTGGGGTTTTTTTGAAATTCATTTTTATAATGGGGTAGAGCTGATTTTCACTGACGTGTTTATGCCAGTCTAGACACAATTGATTCCCTTATGGAGACATATCAATACATAGGTTTTAAGATTCTTAGTAGTCAGATATATTCCTCTGTGGGGCATAGGGGTGTTGAGTCCCGTTCACTGAGGAAGGTGTAGGTCTTGTCTATTCTGTATTTGGTTTATGGAATGGTACCTGTGCTAATATCAAACTCTGGTTTTATGCATCACCCCACCTCTCCTTTCCCCTGAAGCAGGCATAAGAGATTTTTGCTAAATGTGAGACTCTGTTCTCTTTCCTAATTCAGTTCATGTGTTGTGATATTGACATTCCCTCTATAAGTGATATCTTATGATAAGATTCTTTTTCTGTGTGACTAATTTCCCTTAAAATCATCATACCGAAATCCACTCTTTATGCTGCTACTGGCCTTATATACATTGATTTCACGTCTGAGTGATATTCCGTTGTACAAAATTACCACAAGTTCTTTATGCATTTCTCTTTTTCCTGGGATATTTTAGGTGTACCAAAGTTGAGGTTCTTGTATGCAGAGCAGCCCTAAACTTTGGGGTGCCTGTGTCTTATTGACATTTAGTCTTCCCAAGTTATATGTCCATGAGTTGAAGTCCCCTTGCTCCAGGGCTTTGTATTTTAGATGTTTTAAAAACAGCATACACTTCTTCAGAGTGGCTCTTGGATATTTATACCCCACCCATCAGCGTGACTAGGCTCCCTGTTTTCCATGGCCTCTCCTGCATTTCTGGTTTGTACACATTTTTTGGATGGCCTTTCTGAGCAGTGGAAATTGAGACTTCTTTGTTGTGCGGATTTGCATTTCCCTCTTGCTTGGTTGGCCAAAAACTCTGCATGTGTTTTTTTCCTGAAGATATTCACGAAAAAAACGCATACACCCTTTTGCCCAACCGCATCATTTTAGAAATTCTGCTGCTTTTCATATGCTTTAAATGTGAGTACAATCTACCTTTTGAAATCTGTTTCCTGCAATTCTGCCTCTCATTCAGATCCTCTTCGTTACCTTACCTGAATATATTTTTGGATGTTGGTTATCATTTATATCTTTGCAGGTCTTTGAATTGTCTGCTCCTGAGCTCCATTTTGCAACTCGCTTTTTTTGTGAGCTGGCCGCCAAACCATTGGATTACTTCTGGCCCTATTCTGGTTCTGGGGAGGCAGGCTGAGCCTTTGGTTAATTCTTCTTCCTAATGGGAAATTAGAGTGACATGTGCCTGTCAAAACTCCTACAGCTAATCTCTCATTGGTTCCCCCGCTTCCCATTTATCCTCTGCACAAATTGCAAACAGTGTGAAGCAGGAGGTTAAAGGTGCTGATTCTCCAAGTGGGGAGATTGTTAGTAATGTGGCTGGAATGGCGAACCCCAGCACCAGGAGATCAAAAATGAGGTGCATTTTAGACACCTTTCCTGAGCACACGGTGTACATTCATCTCGGTTTCCCAGGCATGTTTTCGCTGTCAGAAGATTCCCTTGAACCTGCAGATTTGGGACCCATGGAATGGGTACCAGGCAGTATTACTTTAAAAGGTCTGCATTTCCTCACCCAGCCTCTCTAACATCTCTTAGCGTGCATAGATTCCAGCCTTATATAATCATCCTGCTGTGGGTCTACATGTGTTCAATCCATGTTACATCGTAGCCCTTCAACAAATGTTGTAAGAATTTTTGTCTGTCTCACTGTTTTTATAAATAGTTTTAAATTTATTTTTATATTGATTACAGCAAATTTTCAAAGCTCTGTTTTTTGCTGCTGTACATCCACTTGATTCATGTACTGTGAAACAACAATAACTTCTTTTTCGGATGCTTACCACTCATATGTATTATTTTCCAGTGACTTGAGTGGGCTGAGTGCAGTTCTTTGAGGTACCGTGTAGGCCTTGTCAGTTATTCAATTTGGTACTTGGAATGGTATCTTTGCTAATTTCAACCTCCTGGATAATACCTCACCATTCCCCACCTTTCCCATTTAGCAGCCTTATGTCTATTTTCTACATATTTGACTATGTTTCTGTTTTGTAATTTATTTCATGTGTAGCCATTTTTGATTCCACCTTTAAGTGACATCTTATGATATGTGTCTTTTTCTTTCTGACATATGTCACTTAGAATGATCGTATGTAACTCCTCCAGAGTTGTTACAACTGGCCTTATTTCATTGATTTCTGGATGAGTAATATTCCACTCTACATAAGTACCCCATCTCTTTTATCCATTTTATCCTTCCAGGGACATTTAGGTTATATCCAAGTTGAGGCCCTTTTTAACAGAGAGGTGGTAAACGTTCGGGTGCCTGTTTTCTGTCGATTTTTGTTTTTCCCAAGGTACACGCCCATGAGTGCAAGTGCCCTATGCTCTGTAGCTCATTTTTTAGATGTTTTAGCAAACACAATACACTTCTCCAGAGTGGCCGTTGGCAAATTACATTTCCACTATCATCCTCACAGGGCTCCCTTTTCTCCTCACCCTGTCCTGCATTTCTGGTGTTTACACTTTATGTGGATGGCCCTTCTGACTGATGTGATGTGATACATTTTGTGATATTGATTTCCAGTGCCCACCTGTTGGGTTGGATAAAAAGTGTGTATGGCCTTTACTTGAATATATTCAGAAAAAATGCATACACCCTTTTTGGCCAACTGCATCATTGGCGATGTTCAGCCCCTTTTCTTGTGCTTTAATGGGGAGTCCTTTCTACCTCTTCAAATCTGTTTCCTGCCACTCTCCCTTGCTTACAAGTCCTTTTCTGTGACTTACCTCAAGACATTTTTCGACGATAGATATTTTCAACTCTGCAGTTTCATGAATTTTAGTGCCCCTGAGTTCCATTTTTCAACTTGTGTTTTTGGAAACTGGACACAAAACAGCGGGATTTCCTCTAGCCCTATTCTGTTTCCGTGGGCAATTCTAGCCTTTGATGAATTTGTGTTCTGGATTGGAAATTAGAGTGGCATGTGCCTGTCCGAACACCTAAGACATGTCTCTATATTTTTCTCATCCTTCCGCTACATCCTCTGGACAAATTCCAAACTGTGTGCAACAGGATGTTGACGGTGCTGATATCCCCAAGTGAGGAGATTGTTAGGAAAGATGCTGGAGGGTTGAACCCGAGCACCAGGCAATGAGGAGATGAGGTGCCTTTTCCAAACTCTTTCCGATCAAACGGTGTACCATCCTCTAGGTGTGACAGGCATGTTTTAACTGTAGGAAGGGTCCCGTGCATGTAAGGAGAACACCAGGGATTTTTCCAAATCAGTGCCTCCCCGAACCCGAAACTGGGGAATTTTTAAGCTACGGCTACACGTATGTCCTTTAAGGGCCTTGGGAAATAGGCAGAGCCCAAACTTTAGATGACTGAAATCTTCAGGGTCAGAAGCACTCACCATCGGCCTTTCTTAGGTTACATTTTATCTGTCATTGATAGATGATGTCAATAAAATTATCTATTGTTTTTCAGATTATTTCCCCTTATAGGTTATTGCAAAATATTCAGTGTAGTTCCCTGTGCTATACAGTAGTTCCTTGTTGATGATCTATTTTATACATAGCAGTGTGTATGTGTTAATCCCAAACTGTTAATTTATCCCTTCTCCTACCTTTCCCCTTTGGTAATAATAAATTATAAGATTTTATACTTCTCAGAAATGGGGGAGCTGAAAGAGAGGTATCATTTTCAATGGAAAAGCATTCAAAACAAGATTGAAGCTTCAGCCAAGAGTATTCGATGTACATGCATGGAAATAAATCACTTCATTTCTCTAATGTTGACCTGACAAATAAGACAGACGTCTTCACTGGACTTGCTTATAGGAAAGTGATGGAAATATCAAATGTAAGTCTTAGAAACATCTTATTTTACCCGAGCATTATACACTGCTCTATGTTAAATACAGTTTGGCTCACACATCTGTTCATTGAAGTTACAATGTTCTCAATTTCTGTTACTGATCCTCCAGAGTGGACCCCAACAGGAGTCCCCGTGCCCAGTGTCATTGGAGCCAACAGATCAAGACTGAGTTTGGTTCAGAAGCAAAGGAAACAGTATTTTGAAAACAGAATGGAGAGGTGAGAGCGTGCACTCCCCCATGGGCTGTGGGCTGGGCTGCTGTGTAGGGTCCCCGGCAGCGTCAGTGGGAGGGAGGGGATGGAGCTCTCGAGGGCTGCGTTGGCTGCAGCTCAGGCTCTATGCCGCGGAGTCTGCATGGGACCACGCTAGCTGAGGTGTCGACCCAGCCATTCTGCACTAGGAAATCGCGTCTGAAGTGCCGGGTGTGGGACCTCTGCATGCGGAACCCTAGGAGCACGTGAAATTAGACAAAGCACAAAGGAAAAACAGGTTAGACTTTATTTAATTGCCCAGATTCTCTTTTTATCTCCCAGGAATTTTTAATGAACGTTGCCGGAGACGAACACCTCCTCTGCTTTTTGTTCCGTTCCTTATTCTTGGGGTGTTGAGGGTGCAGACCCCTCTTTTGTAACTGCTTCATGCTGTGGTGGGAGCCCTGATACATGGGGGGAGGGGCAAAACGTCTCCCCACCAGCCTCCTGGTGAGGTTGATTGTCCGAAGGCCTCCTGCCTCACTTCTCGTCTGCCTGAGCACCAGCATTGGAAGTGTTACAGATTCTAATGACCTTTAAGGGTCCAGGAAAGAGAGGCGCAGAGATGCTGCGGTGGCAGGTTTCACCCCACCCCACATATGTTCGGCAACCTTAGGCTGACAGTTTTTGCCAGACTAGATGCTCTGACCAGTAGTCTGTGCTTTCTTTAATTAGGTCCCTGAATTAATGTACAAACAGCACCATGTGTCAGAGCCCTGCCCGCGCAACTCCCAGACAGTCCAGGGTCAGTGGTGATCCAGGACCATGACGTCCACTGAGTCAACGGCCTTTAGAAGTAGCCAGCAGTCCAGCCGGTCATATTGGCCACCATCACCGCGGTGTCTGTAGGGTTTTCTATGGTGAAAGCGTGATATACGTTTCCCCCGCCAAGCTTATTAGCTCCCCTCTGGGTGCAGTAAGTCCTGCAAGCAGTAGTCTGCTCTTTCGGGGCACAGTCTTGTCGTTTTCTGAGAGAAACTCCAGGTCAAGTGATGGTCACACGAGTCATCTTGGGGACCCGTTGCCCCCGTTTATCTCTCTGGAGGTTGGAGTTGGAGGGCCTCCTCACTCGAGGTCAGTGTGTCCACAGAGCGACCCCTGCAACTTCAGGGCATGATGGGTGGTTAGGATCACCACGTGGGGTCCTTTTCCCTTAGGAGGGAGCTGGCCTTGCGGGCTGCTGATTTCCAGCTTTTTAGATACCCCAGTATCCTGGCCTGATGAGTCGGTGGGCAAAGCCCTTGGTGACCATAGTTTATCATACCTGAAGGGCATTCTTGTGTTGCTCCATTTCAAGTGGTCCCAGTTTTTGCACTAAGGCTCCAAGGGCGATTAACCTTTGACCGGGTATGTAAAGGTCAAAGGGTTTAGCTAAATTAGGGAGTTCCTGGGCAAGGGTCTGTATTGACTGCTCTTTCCATTCTTGAAAAGCTGCTTCTGGATTCTATTCAAAAGGATCATCATCTTTTCGTGTCAGTGTTTCATGTAGAGGCCCAGCTATTACACTGTAGTTAGGGATCCAGATGCAGAAAACCTTGGCCTCCCCAGGAACCCCTAAGCTGTCTTCTAGTTTTAGAAGAGGTAAGGCTGCAAATGGCTTCTTCCCTATCCTGGGATGCGTTTCTCCGAATATCTGTGAGAATGAAGCCCAGGCATGTCACCTTAGCCTGGGATATTTGAGCGTTTTTCTTGGACACCTTCTATCCTTTCTTGGCTAGGTAGTTCAGAGGCGTCTTTAGTAGGCCTGGCGATCAGAATGTCATCTGCATATTGAAGGAGGGTTCCCTTTTACAGAGGTTGAACTTTTAGGTCTTTAGAGGACATTTCCCCAATGATGGTGTGGGGATTTTTGAACCATTGGGGCAGGACGGCCCAGCATTATTGCTTTTGTTGCATGTTGTGTCCTGCCACTCACAAGCCAAAAATTCTTGTGACTCTGAGATGAATGGAATACAGAAGAAGGCATCATTGAAGTCTAATACAGAATGCCATGGCCTGGTGGAAGTTAGAATGACCAGCAGAGAGTAGGAAATAGGAGCTACTGGATGTATATCCTCGGTGGCTTCACTGACTGTCCTGATATCCTTTACCAGGTCTCCAGCAGCCCATGGGGCTCTCGTGGTCAGGCCAATAACAATATATGGAGCTCACCTGGGCTGCACGCCTACCCCACAGCCCACGGGGCTCTCATGGTCAAGTCCCTCCCAGGGTATGGAGCTCACCTCTGCAGCTACCCAGCAGCCCATGGGGCTCTCCTACTCAGGCCCTTCCCAGGATACGGAGCTCCCCTGGGCAGGTTCCCCAACAGGGCTGGATATACAGGAACTGTGCACATAGCCCACCTTGCAGAGAACCCCCAGCTCACCTGTCGCTCACAGCTGACACAGAATACCTCAGAGCAGGACTTGAACTAACAAACAGCAGCTCTGTCAGGTCTGTTACAATGGCTATCACTCTCTGCAGGCTCTTTCTGCCTGGTCTTCCAGAAACTTCCACTGCAGCCAGGGCACCAGGCCTCTGTCTCCACCCACCATCACTCCTCTCCCTGACTCCTGGGTTCCTCTCATTAGGATAGTGTCTTCTTGAAGTTGTTTTCCACTCATGGACCAGATAAAATGATAAGAAAACAAGCCTCAGCTGCAGCCCCTTGTCTATCCTGACTCTCAAGAGCCCACACCTGTTCCTAGGGCCTGGCCCGTTTAGCAAGTTTCATTTTCTGCAACTGTGAGCCCCTGAGGGGTGAGGATTGGCCGATTTTGGTAGCCTGAAACTGCCTGCCAGCCCTCCACAGGTGTGCCTGGGTTGAGGGCAATATAAACAGCTCTCCAGTGAGCGACAGCCCTTGTAGCTGTGACTGACGCCATATTCTCTGCCCCGTAGGCAGTGCCAGGGCTGTGCTTGTGGGAGGGAGTGAGGGGCCGTGGCTTTGTGGGTGGCCCAGTGTGAGTGGGGCTCTGCTGGACTTTCTGCAGGAGTTGCCAGGCTGCCACCTGCTAAAGAAGAGGATGTGTCACCGATACCTGCCGCTGGAATTTCTCCCCAAGCAGAGGTGAGGAAGTAAAAAAGCAGTGGGGGCCGTGGCAGGAGGGGTATCTCAGGCAGGGAAATGGAAAGCTTCCAGAAGAGCATCTGGGGCCAGGACCATCCTGACTGGCCTGCAGGCACCAAGTCGGCCTGTGTGCTGTCGCTGGTGTGGCTCCACAGCCCTTCCTCTAAACTTGCAAGTTCTTGTACATATTCAGGTGTTTTACCTGGAAAGGGTGGGAAGAGTTCAGCTGCAGCAGGACTGGGACTCAGCTCACGTTTACTCACAGATGCCTTGGAACGGTCCCCCAGCTTTGCAATGAGGACCCTCCTTGCTTGGGGGGTGGGCTGCTGGCTGTATGGGAGATGATTCCCCACCTCTGACCAATTTCAGAATTAGTTACCGCTGGAGCAAGTGCCCTGATAGGGTTTTCCTCTGTATAACTGGTGGGTTCAGGTTTTTTTTTCCTTTTTTGGTTCAAGTTAGATTTTATTCCTCTTTTATGTATTTATAGATATAAGCATGGAAATAATTCATTCATATAAATACATCTGTGTGAAGGGAAGAACTTTTTTTCTGTTTTATTTTTAAATTTTATTTTTTTAAATTTTGAAATTTAATTTAATTTATTTTTTTATACAGCAGGTTATTATTAGTTATGTATTTTATGCATATACATGTATACAGGTCATCCCAATCTCCCAACTCATCCCAACAGCACCTCCCCATGGCTTCCCACACTTGGTGTCCATACGTGTGTTCTCTACCTCTGTGTCTCTATTTCTTCCCTGCAAACCAGTTCATCTGTTCCATTTTTCTAGGTTCCACGTATATGCATTAATATACAATATTTGTTTTTTCTCTTTCTGACTTACTTCATTCTGTATGACAGTCTCTAGATTCAACGACGTCTCTACAAATGACCCAGTTTCATTCCTTCTTATGGCTGAGTAATATTCCATTTTATATATGTACCACATCTTTATCCATTCGTCTGTCTGTGGGTATTTAGGTAGCTTCCATTACCTGGCTAACGTAAATAGTGCTGAAATGAGCATTGTGGTGAATGTGCCTTTTTGATTTATGGTTTTCTCTGGGTATATGCCCAGAAGTGGGATTGCTGGATCATATGGTAATTCTATTTCTAGTTTTTTTAAGGAAACTCCATACTGTTCTCCATCGTGACTGTATCAATTTACATTTCCACCACTAGTGGAAGAGGGATCCTTTTGTCCACACCCTCCCCAGAATTCGTTGTTTGTAGATTTTCTGATGATGCCGATTCTAACAGGTGTGAGGTGATACCTCATTGTAGTTTTGATTTGCATTTCTCTAATAATTAGTGATGTTGAGCAGCTTTTCATGTGCGTCTTGGCCATCTCTGTGTCTTCTTTGAAGAAACGTCTCTTTAGATCTTCTGCCCATTTTTGTATTGGGTTGTTTGTTGTTTTAATATTAAGCTGCATGAGCTCTTTATATATATTGGAGATTAAACCTTTGTCCATTGATTCGCTTGCAAATATTTTCGCCCATTCTGAGGGTTGCTTTTTGCCATTCCCGTTTTTTTAACAAAAAAAGAAAGAAAGAAAAAGAAGCAGAACACTAATGTGTGTAAAATATGCCTTTTGAAACTGTCGTTTTGAAATATGGACGTCCTTTGAATTTTTTGGTCGATATATGAACCCAGGATTTGTTTTCAGGGCAGGTGTCATTTACAGGCCTGCAATGATTTGGAATATCAACTGACCATTAGCGCTGGGATTAAAGCTGCTGTTGTGTGAAACGGCCACAAGGTGGCAGCAGTTCTCCCTTACCAAATCTGGTTACTGGGGCAACAGAGCCTCAATGAAAGTCGTGTTCTAGATTGGAATTTAGGATGCAATGTGCCAGGAGAAAGCCCCTCAAGTTTGTCTCACTACTTCTTGTTCGTGTTTTTAATTTAATTTTTTATTTTTTATTACAGCAAATTTGATTACAATGTTTGGCTTGTTGTAGGTGTGGAAGATGTGGTTCTTTTACACATATACATATGTCTGTTCTTCCTGGGATCCTTTTCCCATGTACCTTATGACAGAATGTTGAGTAGTCTTCTCTTGGTATTCTGTAGGTCTTTGGTGATTATATATGTCACCTGTGTTTGTATATGTCTGTTAACCCCAATATCATAATGAAACCAATCCTCACACCTTTACATTGGTGAACCATAAGTTTGTTGAATGAATCTGTGATTGCCCTTGTCCGTGGAAATATCTGCCCTGGTATCCATTTCTCGGTCACACCTATAAGAGATATGATATGATATGTGTCTTTCACTTTCTGACTTACTACAAGTCACGTGATTACCTCTAGACACACCTACGGTGCTGCAAATGGCATTGTGTCCTTTCATTCCTTGGCTTCTATTCTGCCTTAGCGAGGTCCATTTTCTACAATGTGATTCCCTGATGGCTGAGGATTAGCTGACCTGTGTAGCCTGACCCTGCCGGCCGGCCCTCCCCAGGTGTGCCTGGTTTGAGGTCAATATAAACAGCGCTGCAGGCAGCAATAGCCCCTGAAGCTGTGCCTGACTCCATATTCTCTGCCCAGTCAGCAGTGTCGGGGCTGTGCTGGTGGGAGGGAGTGAGGGGCCACGGCTTTGTGGGTGGCCCGGTGTGAGTGGGTCTCTGCTGGACGTTCTGCAGGAGTTGCCAGGCTTCCACCAGTAAAGAAGAGGATGTGTCACCCATACCTTCTGCTGGAATTTCTCTCCGGACTGAGGTGAGGAAGGAAAAAAGCAGTGGATGCCGGGACAGGATGGGTATCTCATGCAGGGCAATGGAAAGCTTCCAGAAGAGCGCCCAGGGACTGGATCATCCTGGCTGGCCTGCAGGCCCCAAGTTGGCCTGCGTGCTGTCGCTGGTGAGGCTCCACGGCCTTTCCTCTAGGATTTCAAGCCCTTGTACATATTCAGGTGTTTTACCTGGGAAGGGTGGGAAAAGTTCAACAGCAGCTGGCATGGGGCTCAGCTCACGGTTACTCACAGATGCCTCTGCATGGCCCCCAGCTTTGCAATGAGGACGCTCCTTGCGTAGGAGTGGGCTGCTGGCTCTATGGGAGATGATTCCCCACCTCTGACCAATTTCAGAATTGTTTACCGCTGGAGCAAGTGCCCTGATAGGGTTTTCTTCTGTATAACTGGTGGGTTCAGGGTTTATTTTTTTTTCTTTTTTGGTTCAAGTTAGATTTTATTCCTCTTTTATGTATTTATAGATATAAGCATGGAAATTATTCATTCATATAAATACATCTGTGTGAAGGGAAGAACTTTTTTCTGTTTTATTTTTAAATTATATTTTTTAAAATTTTGAAATTTCATTTTATTTATTTTTTTATACAGCAGGTTATTATTAGTTATGTATTTTATGCATATACATGTATGCAGGTCAATCCCAATCTCCCAACTCATCCCACCACCACCACCCCATGGCTTCCCACACTTGGTGTCCATACGTGTGTTCTCTACCTCTGTGTCTCTATTTCTTCCCTGCAAACCAGTTCATCTGTACCATTTTTCTAGGTTCCACATATATGCATTAATATACAATATTTGTTTTTCTCTTTCTGACTTACTTCATTCTGTATGACAGTCTCTAGATCCATCGACGTCTCTACAAATGACCCAGTTTCATTCCTTCTTATGGCTGAGTAATATTCCATTTTATATATGTACCACATCTTTATCCATTCGTCTGTCTGTGGGTATTTAGGTTGCTTCCATTACCTGGCTATTGTAAATTGTGCTGAAATGAGCATTGTGGTAGATGTGCCTTTTTGATTTATGGTTTTCTCTGGGTATATGCCCAGAAGTGGGATTGCTGGATCATATGGTAATTCTATTTCTAGGTTTTTTAAGGAAACTCCATACTGTTCTCCATCGTGACTGTATCAATTTACATTTCCACCACTAGTGGAAGAGGGATCCTTTTGTCCACACCCTCCCCAGATTTTGTTGTTTGTAGATTTTCTGATGATGCCGATTCTAACAGGTGTGAGGTGATATCTCATTGTAGTTTTGATTTGCATTTCTCTAATAATTAGTGATGTTGAGCTGCTTTTCATGTGCGTCTTGGCCATCTCTTTGTCTTCTTTGAAGAAACGTCTCTTTAGATCTTCTGCCCATTTTTGTATTGGGTTGTTTGTTTTTTTAATATTAAGCTGCATGAGCTCTTTATATATATTGGAGACTAAACCTTTGTCCATTGATTGATTTTCAAATATTTTCGCCCATCCTGAGGGATGCTTTTTGCCAATCCCGTTTTTTTAACAATAAAAGAAAGAAAGAAAAAGAAGCAGAACACTAATGTGTGTAAAATATGCCTTTTGAAACTGTCGTTTTGAAATATGGACGTCCTTTGAATTTTTTGGTTGATATATGAAGCCAGGATTTGTTTTCAGGGCAGGTGTCATTTACAGGCCTGCAATGATTTTGAATATCAACTGACCATTAGCGCTGGGATTAAAGATGCTGTTGTGTGAAACAGCCACAAGGTGGCAGCAGTTCTCCCTTACCAAATCTGGTTACTGGGACAACAGAGCCTCAATGGAAGTCGTGTTCTAGATTGGAATTTAGAATGGAATGTGCCAGGAGAAAGCCCCTCAAGTTTGTCTCACTACTTCTTGTTCGTGTTTTTAATTTAATTTTTTATTTTTTATTACAGCAAATTTGATTACAGAGTTTGGCTTGTTGTAGGCTTGGAAGATGTGGCTCTTTTACACATATACATATGTCTGTAATTCCTGGGATCCTTTTCCTATGTACCTTATGACAGAATGTTGAGTAGTCTTCTCTTGATATTCTGTAGGTCTTTGGTGATTATATATGTCACCTGTGTTTGTATATGTCTGTTAACCCCAATATCATAATGAAACCAATCCTCACACCTTTACATTGGTGGACCATATGTATGTTTAAAGAATATGTGATTGCTCTTCTCTGTGGAAATATCTGCCCTGGTATCCATTTTTCGGTCACACCTATAAGAGATATGATATGATATGTGTCTTTCACTTTCTGACTTACTACAAGTCACGTGATTACTTCTAGACACACCTACGGTGCTGCAAATGGCATTGTGTCCTTTTATTCCTTGGCTTCTATTCTGCCTTAGCGAGGTCCATTTTCAACAATGTGATTCCCTGAGGGCTGAGGATTAGCTGACCTGGGTAGCCTGACCCTGCCAGCCGGCCCTCCCCAGGTGTGCCTGGGTTGAGGTCCATAAAAACAGCACTTCAGGCAGCAATAGCCCCTGAAGCTGTGCCTGACTCCATATTCTCTGCCCCGTCAGCAGTGTCGGGGCTGTGCTGGTGGGAGGGAGTGAGGGGCCACGGCTTTGTGGGTGGCCCGTTGTGTGTGGGGCTCTGCTGGACTTTCTGCAGGAGTTGCCAGGCTTCCACCTGTAAAGAAGAGGATGTGTCACACATACCTTCCACTGGAATTTCTCTCCGGACAGAGGTGAGGAAGGACAAAAGCAGTGGGGGCCAGGACAGGATGGGTATCTCAGACAGGGCAATGGAAAGCTTTCCGAAGAGCGCCCAGGGACTGGACCATCCTGGCTGGCCTGCAGGCCCCAAGTTGGCCTGCGTGCTGTCGCTGGTGTGGCTCCACGCCCCTTCCGCTAGGCTTTCAAGCCCTTGTACATATTCAGGTGTTTTACCTGGGAAGGGTGGGAAAAGTTCAACAGCAGCTGGCCTGGGGCTCAGCTCACGGTTACTCACAGATGCCTTGGCATGGCCCCCTGCTTTGCAATGAGGACGCTCCTTGCGTAGGAGTGGGCTGCTGGCTCTATGGGAGATGATTCCCCACCTCTGACCAATTTCAGAATTGTTTACTGCTGGATCAAGTGTCCTGATACGGTTTTCCTCTATCTAACTGGTGGGTTCAGTTTTTTTTTTTCTTTTTTGGTTCAAGTTAGATTTTATTCCTCTTTTATGTATTTATAGATATAAGCATGGAAATAATTCATTCATATAAATACATCTGTGTGAAGGGAAGATCTTTTTTCTGTTTTATTTTTAAATTTTATTTTTTAAAATTTTGAAATTTCATTTTATTTATTTTTTTATACAGCAGGTTATTATTAGTTATGTATTTTACGCATATACATGTACACAGGTCAATCCCAATCTCCCAACTCATCCCACCACCACCACCCCATGGCTTCCCACACTTGGTGTCCATACGTGTGTTCTCTACCTCTGTGTCTCTATTTCTTCCCTGCAAACCAGTTCATCTGTACCATTTTTCTAGGTTCCACATATATGCATTAATATACAATATTTGTTTTTCTCTTTCTGACTTACTTCATTCTGTATGACAGTCCCTAGATCCATCGACGTCTCTACAAATGACCCAGTTTCATTCCTTCTTATGGCTGAGTAATATTCCATTTTATATATGTACCACATCTTTATCCATTCGTCTGTCTGTGGGTATTTAGGTTGCTTCCATTACCTGGCTATTGTAAATAGTGCTGAAATGAGCATTGTGGTGAATGTGCCTTTTTGATTTATGGTTTTCTCTGGGTATATGCCCAGAAGTGGGATTGCTGGATCATATGGTAATTCTATTTCTAGTTTTTTTAAGGAAACTCCATACTGTTACCCATCGTGACTGTATCAATTTACATTTCCACCACTAGTGGAAGAGGGATCCTTTTGTCCACACCTTCCCCAGAATTTGTTGTTAGTAGATTTTCTGATGATGCCGATTCTAACAGGTGTGAGGTGTTACCTCATTGTAGTTTTGATTTGCATTTCTCTAATAATTAGTGATTTTGAGCAGCTTTTCATGTGCGTCTTGGCCATCTCTGTGTCTTCTGTGAAGAAACGTCTCTTTAGATCTTCTGCCCATTTTTGTATTGGGTTGTTTGTTTTTTTAATATTAAGCTGCATGAGCTCTTTATATATATTGGAGATTAAGCCTTTGTCCATTGATTCGTTTGCAAATATTTTCGCCCATTCTGAGGGATGCTTTTCGCCATTCCCGTTTTTTTAACAAAAAGAAAGAAAGAAAGAAAAAGAAGCAGAACACTAATGTGTGTAAAATATGCCTTTTGAAACTGTCGTTTTGAAATATGGACGTCCTTTGAATTTTTTGGTTGATATATGAACCCAGGATTTGTTTTCAGTGCAGGTGTCATTTACAGGCCTGCAATGATTTTGAATATCAACTGACCATTAGCGCTGGGATTAAAGATGCTGTTGTGTGAAACAGCCACAAGGTGGCAGCAGTTCTCCCTTACCAAATCTGGTTACTGGGGCAACAGAGCCTCAATGGAAGTCGTGTTCTAGATTGGAATTTAGAATGGAATGTGCCAGGAGAAAGCCCCTCAAGTTTGTCTCACTACTTCTTGTTCGTGTTTTTAATTTAATTTTTTATTTTTTATTACAGCAAATTTGATTACAGAGTTTGGCTTGTTGTAGGCGTGGAAGATGTGGCTCTTTTACACATATACATATGTCTGTAATTCCTGGGATCCTTTTCCTATGTACCTTATGACAGAATGTTGACTAGTCTTCTCTTCGTATTCTGTAGGTCTTTGTTGATTATATATGTCAACTGTGTTTTTATATGTCTGTTAACCCCAATATCATAATGAAACCAATCCTCACACCTTTCCATTGGTGAACCATAAGTTTGTTTAATGAATCTGTGATTGCCCTTCTCTGAGAAAATATCTGTACTGGTATCCATTTCTCGGTAACACCTATAAGAGATATGATATGATATGTGTCTTTCACTTTCGGACTTACTACAAGTCACGTGATTACCTCTAGACACACCTAAGGTGCTGCAAATGACATTGTGTCCTTTTATTCCTTGGCTTCTATTCTGCCTTAGCGAGGTCCATTTTCAACAATGTGATTCCCTGATGGCTGAGGATTAGCTGACCTGGGTAGCCTGACCTTGCCGGCCTGCAATCCCCAGGTGTGCCTGGGTTGAGGTCAATATAAACAGCGCTGCAGGCAGCAATAGCCACTGAAGCTGTGCCTGAATCCATATTCTCTGCACCGTCAGCAGTGTCGGGGCTGTGCTGGTTGGAGGGAGTGAGGGGCCACAGCTTTGTGGGTGGCCCGGTGTGAGTGGGTCTCTGCTGGACTTCCTGCAGGAGTTGCCAGGCTGCCACCTGTAAAGAAGAGGATGTGTCACCCATACCTTCCGCTGGAATTTCTCTCCGGACAGAGGTGAGGAAGGAAAAAAGCAGTGGGGGCCGTGCCAGGAGGTGTATCTCAGGCAGGGCAATGGAAAGCTTCCAGAAGAGCGCCCAGGGCCAGGACCTTCCTGGCTGGCCTGCAGGCACCAAGTTGGCCTGCGTGCTGTCGCTGGTGTGGCTCCACGCCCCTTCCGCTAGGCTTTCAAGCCCTTGTACATATTCAGGTGTTTTACCTGGGAAGGGTGGGAAAAGTTCAACAGCAGCTGGCCTGGGGCTCAGCTCACGGTTACTCACAGATGCCTCTGCATGGCCCCCAGCTTTGCAATGAGGACGCTCCTTGCGTAGGAGTGGGCTCCTGGCTCTATGGGAGATGATTCCCCACCTCTGACCAATTTCAGAATTGTTTACCGATGGAGCAAGTGCCCTGATAGGGTTTTCCTCTGTAAAACTGTTGGGTTCAGGATTTTTTTTTCTTTTTTGGTTCAAGTTAGATTTTATTCCTCTTTTATGTATTCATAGATATAAGCTTGGAAATAATTCATTCATATAAATACATCTGTGTGAAGGCAAGAACTTTTTTCTGTTTTATTTTTAAATTTTATTTTTTAAAATTTTGAAATTTAATTTTATTTATTTTTTTTATATAGCAGGTTATTATTAGTTATGTATTTTATGCATATATGTATACAGGTCAATCCCAATCTCCCAACTCACCCCACCACCACCACCACATGGATTCCCACACTTGGTGTCCATACGTGTGTTCTCTACCTTTGTGTCTCTATTTCTTCCCTACAAACCAGTTCATCTGTACCATTTTTCTAGGTTCCACATATATGCATTAATATACAATATTTGTTTTTCTCTTTCTGACTTACTTCATTCTGTATGACAGTCTCTAGATCCATCGACGTCTCTACAAATGACCCAGTTTCATTCCTTCTTATGGCTGAGTAATATTCCATTTTATATATGTACCACATCTTTATCCATTCGTCTGTCTGTGGGTATTTAGTTTGCTTCCATTACCTGGCTATTGTAAATAGTGCTGAAATGAGCATTGTGGTGAATGTGCCTTTTTGATTTATGGTTTTCTCTGGGTATATGCCCAGAAGTGGGATTGCTGGATCATATGGTAATTCTATTTCTAGTTTTTTTAAGGAAACTCCATACTGTTACCCATGGTGACTGTATCAATTTACATTTCCACCACTAGTGGAAGAGGGATCCTTTTGTCCACACCTTCCCCAGAATTTGTTGTTAGTAGATTTTCTGATGATGCCGATTCTAAGAGGTGTGAGGTGTTACCTCATTGTAGTTTTGATTCGCATTTCTCTAATAATTAGTGATGTTGAGCAGCTTTTCATGTGCGTCTTGGCCATCTCTGTGTCTTCTGTGAAGAAACGTCTCTTTAGATCTTCTGCCCATTTTTGTATTGGGTTGTTTGTTTTTTTAATATTAAGCTGCATGAGCTCTTTATATATATTGGAGATTAAGCCTTTGTCCATTGATTCGTTTGCAAATATTTTCGCCCATTCTGAGGGATGCTTTTCGCCATTCCCGTTTTTTTAACAAAAAGAAAGAAAGAAAGAAAAAGAAGCAGAACACTAATGTGTGTAAAATATGCCTTTTGAAACTGTCGTTTTGAAATATGGACGTCCTTTGAATTTTTTGGTCGATATATGAACCCAGGATTTGTTTTCAGGGCAGGTGTCATTTACAGTCCTGCAATGATTTTGAATATCAACTGACCATTAGTGCTGGGATTAAAGCTGCTGTTTTGTGAAAAGGCTACAAGGTGGCAGCAGTTCTCCCTTACCAAATCTGGTTACTAGGGCAACAGAGCCTCAATGGAAGTCGTGTTCTAGATTGGAGTTTAGAATGGAATGTGCCAGGAGAAAGCCGCTCAAGTTTGTCTCACTACATCTTGTTCGTGTTTTTAATTTATTTTTTTATTTTTTATTACAGCAAATTTGATTACAATGTTTGGCTTATTGTAGGTGTGGAAGATGTGGTTCTTTTACACATATACATATGTCTGTTCTTCCTGGGATCCTTTTCCCATGTACCTTATGACAGAATGTTGAGTAGTCTTCTCTTGATATTCTGTAGGTCTTTGGTGATTATATATGTCACCTGTGTTTGTATATGTCTGTTAACCCCAATATCATAATGAAACCAATCCTCACACCTTTACATTGGTGGACCATATGTATGTTTAAAGAATATGTGATTGCTCTTCTCTGTGGAAATATCTGCCCTGGTATCCATTTTTCGGTCACACTTATAAGAGATATTATATGATATGTGTCTTTCACTTTCTGACTTACTACAAGTCACGTGATTACTTCTAGACACACCTACGGTGCTGCAAATGGCATTGTGTCCTTTTATTCCTTGGCTTCTATTCTGCCTTAGCGATGTCCATTTTCAACAATGTGATTCCCTGAGGGCTGAGGATTAGCTGACCTGTGTAGCCTGACCCTGCCAGCTGGCCCTCCCCAGGTGTGCCTGGGTTGAGGTCCATAAAAACAGCACTTCAGGCAGCAATAGCCCCTGAAGCTGTGCCTGACTCCATATTCTCTGCCCCGTCAGCAGTGTCGGGGCTGTGCTGGTGGGAGGGAGTGAGGGGCCACGGCTTTGTGGGTGGCCCGTTGTGTGTGGGGCTCTGCTGGACTTTCTGCAGGAGTTGCCAGGCTTCCACCTGTAAAGAAGAGGATGTGTCACCCATACCTTCCGCTGGAATTTCTCTCCGGACAGAGGTGAGGAAGGACAAAAGCAGTGGGGGCCGGGACAGGATGGGTATCTCAGGCAGGGCAATGGAAAGCTTCCAGAAGAGCGCCCAGGGACTGGACCATCCTGGCTGGCCTGCAGGCCCCAAGTTGGCCTGCGTGCTGTCGCTGGTGTGGCTCCACGCCCCTTCCGCTAGGCTTTCAAGCCCTTGTACATATTCAGGTGTTTTACCTGGGAAGGGTGGGAAAAGTTCAACAGCAGCTGGCCTGGGGCTCAGCTCACGGTTACTCACAGATGCCTCGGCATGGCCCCCTGCTTTGCAATGAGGACGCTCCTTGCGTAGGAGTGGGCTGCTGGCTCTATGGGAGATGATTCCCCACCTCTGACCAATTTCAGAATTGTTTACTGCTGGAGCAAGTGTCCTGATACGGTTTTCCTCTATCTAACTGGTGGGTTCACGTTTTTTTTTTCTTTTTTGGTTCAAGTTAGATTTTATTCCTCTTTTATGTATTTATAGATATAAGCATGGAAATAATTCATTCATATAAATACATCTGTGTGAAGGGAAGATCTTTTTTCTGTTTTATTTTTAAATTTTATTTTTTAAAATTTTGAAATTTCATTTTATTTATTTTTTTATACAGCAGGTTATTATTAGTTATGTATTTTACGCATATACATGTATATAGGTCAATCCCAATCTCCCAACTCATCCCACCACCACCACCCCATGGCTTCCCACACTGGGTGTCCATACGTGTGTTCTCTACCTCTGTGTCTCTATTTCTTCCCTGCAAACCAGTTCATCTGTACCATTTTTCTAGGTTCCACATATATGCATTAATATACAATATTTGTTTTTCTCTTTCTGACTTACTTCATTCTGTATGACAGTCTCTAGATCCATCGACGTCTCTACAAATGACCCAGTTTCATTCCTTCTTATGGCTGAGTAATATTCCATTTTATATATGTACCACATCTTTATCCATTCGTCTGTCTGTGGGCATTTAGGTTGCTTGCATTACCTGGCTATTGTAAATAGGGCTGAAATGAGCATTGTGGTGAAGGTGCCTTTTTGATTTATGGTTTTCTCTGGGTATATGCCCAGAAGTGGGATTGCTGGATCATATGGTAATTCTATTTCTAGTTTTTTTAAGGAAACTCCATACTGTTCTCCATCGTGAATGTATCAATTTACATTTCCACCACTAGTGGAAGAGGGATCCTTTTGTCCACACCCTCCCCAGAATTTGTTGTTTGTAGATTTTCTGATGATGCCGATTCTAACAGGTGTGAGGTGATACCTCATTGTAGTTTTGATTTGCATTTCTCTAATAATTAGTGATGTAGAGCAGCTTTTCATGTGCGTCTTGGCCATCTCTGTGTCTTCTTTGAAGAAACGTCTCTTTAGATCTTCTGCCCATTTTTGTATTGGGTTGTTTGTTTTTTTAATATTAAGCTGAATGAGCTCTTTATATATATTGGAGATTAAGCCTTTGTCCATTGATTCGTTTGCAAATATTTTCGCCCATTCTGAGGGAAGCCTTTTGCATTCCCGTATTTTTAACAAAAAAAGAAACAAAGAAAAAGAAACAGAACACTAATGTGTGTAAAATATGCCTTTTGAAACTGTCGTTTTGAAATATGGACGCCCTTTGAATTTTTTCGTCTATATATGACCCCAGGATTTGTGTTCAGGGCAGGTGTCATTTACAGGCCTGCAATGATATTGAATATCAACTGACCATTAGCGCTCTGATTAAAGCTGCTCTTGTGTGAAACGGCCGCAAGGTGGCAGCAGTTCTCCCTTACCAAATCTGCTTACTGGGGAAACAGAGCCTCAATGGAAGTCGTGTTCTAGATTGGAATTTAGAATGGAATGTGCCAGGAGAAAGCCCCTCAAGTTTGTCTCACTACTTCTTGTTCGTGTTTTTAATTTAATTTTTTTTATTTTTTATTACAGCAAATTTGATTACAATGTTTGGCTTGTTGTAGGTGTGGAAGATGTGGTTCTTTTACACATATACATATGTCTGTTCTTCCTGGGATCCTTTTCCCATGTACCTTATGACAGAATGTTGAGTAGTCTTCTCTTGGTATTCTGTAGGTCTTTGGTGACTATATATGTCACCTGTGTTTGTATATGTCTGTTAACCCCAATATCATAATGAAACCAATCCTCACACCTTTCCATTGGTGAACCATAAGTTTGTTTAATGAATCTGTGATTGCCCTTGTCCGTGGAAATATCTGCCCTGGTATCCATTTTTCGGTCACACCTATAAGAGATATGATATGGTATATGTCTTTCACTTTCTGACTTACTACAAGTCACGTGATTACCTCTAGTCACACCTACGGTGCTGCAAATGGCATTGTGTCCTTTTATTCCTTGGCCTCTATTCTGCCTTAGCGAGGTCCATTTTCAACAATGTGATTCCCTGAGGGCTGAGGATTAGCTGACCTGGGTAGCCTGACCCTGCCGGCCGGCCCTCCCCGGGTGTGCCTGGGTTGAGGTCAATATAAACAGCGCTGCAGGCAGCAATAGCCCCTGAAGCTGTGCCTGACTCCATATTCTCTGCCCCGTCAGCAGTCTCAGGGCTGTTGTGGTGGGAGCGAGTGAGGGGCCACGGCTTTGTGGGTGGCCCGGTGTGAGTGGGTCTCTGCTGGACTTTCTGCAGGAGTTGCCAGGCTTCAACCTGTAAAGAAGAGGATGTGTCACCCATAGCATCCACTGGAATTTCTCTCCGGACAGAGGTGAGGAAGGAAAAATGCAGTGGTGGCCGGGACAGGAGGGGTATCTCAGGCAGGGCAATGGAAAGCTTCCAGAAAAGCGCCCAGGGCCAGGACCATCCTCGCTGGCCTGCAGGCACCAAGTTGGCCTGCGTGCTGTCGCTGGTGTGGCTCCACGGCCCTTCCTCTAGGCTTTCAAGCCCTTGTACATATACAGGTGTTTTACCTGGGAAGGGTGGGAAAAGTTCAGCAGCAGCTGGCCTGGGGCTCAGCTAACGGTTACTCACAGATGCCTCGGCATGGCCCCCCACTTTGCAATGAGGACGCTCCTTGCGTACGAGTGGGCTGCTGGCTCTATGGGAGATGATTCCCCACCTCTGACCAATTTCAGAATTGTTTACCGATGGAGCAAGTGCCCTGATTGTGTTTTCCTCTGTCTAACTCGTGGGTTCAGGTTTTTTTTTTTCTTTTTTGGTTCAAGTTAGATTTTATTCCTCTTTTATTTATTTATAGATATAAGCATGGAAATAATTCATTCATATAAATACATCTGTGTGAAGGGAAGAACTTTTTTCTGTTTTATTTTTAAATTTTATTTTTTAAAATTTTGAAATTTAATTTTATTTATTTTTTTATATAGCAGGTTATTATTAGTTATGTATTTTATGCATATACATGTATACAGGTCAATCCCAATCTCCCAACTCATCCCAACACCACCTCCCCATGGCTTCCCACACTTGGTGTCCATATGTGTGTTCTCTACCTCTGTGTCTCTATTTCTTCCCTGCAAACCAGTTCATCTGTACCATTTTTCTAGGTTCCACATATATTCATTAATATACAATATTTGTTTGTCTCTTTCTGACTTACTTCATTCTGTATGACAGTCTCTAGATCCATCGACGTCTCTACAAATGACCCAGTTTCATTCCTTCTTATGGCTGAGTAATATTCCATTTTATATATGTACCACATCTTTATCCATTCGTCTGTCTGTGGGTATTTAGGTTGCTTCCATTACCTGGCTATCGTAAATAGTGCTGAAATGAGCATTGTGGTGAATGTGCCTTTTTGATTTATGGTTTTCTCTGGGTATATGCCCAGAAGTGGGATTGCTGGATCATATGGTAATTCTATTTCTAGTTTTTTTAAGGAAACTCCATACTGTTCTCCATCGTGACTGTATCAATTTACATTTCCACCACTAGTAGGAAGAGGGATCATTTTGTCCACACCCTCCCCAGAATTCGTTGTTTGTAGATATTCTGATGATTCCAATTGTAACAGGTGTCAGGCGATAACTCATTGTAGTTTTGATTTGCATTTCTCTAATAATTAGTGATGTTGAGCAGCTTTTCATATGTGCCTTGTCCATCTCTGTGTCTTCTTTGAAGAAACGTCTCTGTAGATCTTCAGCCCATTTTTGTATTGGGTTGTTTGTTTTTTTAATATTAAGCTGCATGAGCTCTTTATATATATTGGAGATTAAACTTTTGTCCATTGACTCGTTTGCAAATATTTTCGCCCATTCTGAGGGATGCTTTTTGCCATTCCCGTTTTTTTAACAAAAAAAGAAAGAAAGAAAAAGAAGCAGAACACTAATGTGTGTAAAATATGCCTTTTGAAACTGTCGTTTTGAAATATGGACATCCTTTGAATTTTTTGGTCGATATACGAACCCAGGATTTGTTTTCAGGGCAGGTGTCATTTACAGGCCTGCAATGATTTTGAATATCAACTGACCATTAGCGCTGGGATAAAAGCTGCTCTTTTATGAAACGGCCACAAGCTGGCAGCAGTTCTCCCTTACGAAATCTGGTTACTGGGGCAACAGAGCCTCAATGGAAGTCGTGTTCTAGATTGGAATTTAGAATGGAATGTGCCAGGTGAAAGCCCCTCAAGTTTGTCTCACTACTTCTTGTTCGTGTTTTTAATTTAATTTTTTATTTTTTATTACAGGTAATTTGATTACAGTGTTTGGCTTGTTGTAGGTGTGGAAGATGTGGCTCTTTTACACATATACATATGTCTGTTCTTCCTGAAATCCCTTTCCCATGTACCTTATGACAGAATGTTGAGTAGTCTTCTCTTGGTATTCTGTAGGTCTTTGGTCATTATATATGTCACCTGTGTTTGTATATGTCTGTTAACCCCAATATCATAATGAAACCTACCCTCACACGTTTCCATTGGTGAACCATAAGTTTGTTGAATGAATCTGTGATTGCCCTTCTCCGTGGAAATATCTGTCCTGGTATCCATTTTTCGGTCACACCTATAAGAGATAAGATATCATATGTGTCTTTCACTTTCTGACTTACTTCAAGTCACGTGATTACCTCTAGACACACCTAAGGTGCTGCAAATGGCATTGTGTCCTTTTATTCCTTGGCTTCTATTCTGCCTTAGCGAGGTGCATTTTCAACAATGTGATTCCCTGAGGGCTGAGGATTAGCTGACCTGAGTAGCCTGACCCTGCCGGCCGGCCCTCCCCAGGTGTGCCTGGGTTGAGGTCAATATAAACAGCGCTGCAGGCAGCAATAGCCCCTGAAGCTGTGCCTGACTCCATGATCTCGGCCCCGTCAGCAGTCTCGGGGCTGTGCTGGTGGGAGGGAGTGAGGGGCCACGGCTTTGTGGGTGGCCCGGTGTGAGTGGGTCTCTGCTGGACTTTCTGCAGGAGTTGCCAGGATGCCACGTGTTAACAAGAGGATGTATCACCCACACCTTCCGTTGGAATTTCTCTCCGGACAGAGGTGAGGAAGGAAAAAAGCAGTGAGGGCAGGGACAGGAGGGGTATCTCAGGCAGGGCAATGGAAAGGTTCCAGAAGAGCGCCCAGGGCCAGGACCATCCTGGCTGGCCTCTAGGCACCAAGTTGGCCTGCATGCTGTCGCTGGTGTGGCTCCACGGCCCTTCCTCTAAGCTTTCAAGCCCTTGTACATATTAAGGTGTTTTACCTGGGAAGGGTGGGAAAAGTTCAGCAGCAGCTGGCCTGGGGCTCAGCTCACGGTAACTCACAGATGCCTCGGGTCCCTTTCGCTGACGAAGGTGTAGGTCTTGTCTATTCCATAGTTTGTGTTTGGAAAGGTACCTGTGCTTATATCAAACTCTTGTTTTATGCATCACCCCACCTCTCATTCCCCCTTAAGCAGGCATCAGAGTGTTTTCCAAAGATGAGACTCTGTTCTCTTTCTTAACTGAGTTCAAGTGTAGCCATGTTTACAGGATCTTCATAAGTGATATCTTAATATAAGTTTCTTTTTCTGTGTGACTTATTTCACTTAGAAGCATCATACCTAAATCCACTCATTTTGCTGCTACTGGTCTTATGCCATTGATTGCATGGCTGAGGAATATTCCATCGTACGGAAGTACCACAATTTTTTGAACCATTTTTATATTTCCTGGGATATTTAAGGTGTACCCAAGTTGAGGTTCTTGTAAGCAGTGCAGCCCTAAATTTTGGGGTGGCTCTGTCTTATTGATTTTCAGGTTTCCCAAGGTATATTCCCTAGACTGGAAGTGCCCTTGGCTCTGTAGCTCTGTTGTTTACTTGTTTTAGGGAACACAATACACTCCTCCAGAGATGCAGTTGGCAGTTTACATCCCGCCCATCAGCAAAACAAGCCTCCCTGTTCTCCGGGGCCGGTCTTGCTTTTCTGGATTTTACACATTTTGTGGATATCCCTTTTGAACAGTGGGAAGTGATACTTCTTTGTAGTGCAGATTTGCATTGCCCGCTTGCTTGCTTGGCCAAAAAAGGCGTATGCGTTTTCTCCTGAATATATTCAGGAGAAAACGGATATGCCCTTTTTGCTCAAGTGCATCATTGTGGAAGTTGTGCCCCTCATCCTGTGCTTTAAAGTCAATTCCAACGTACCACTTGAAATCTGTTTCTTGCTATTCTGCCTAGCTTTCAAGTCCACGTCGTTGCCTTCCCTCAACAGATTTTTGGACAATAGTTGTCTTTATTACTCTGCCAGTTTGTGAATTGCTGTGCCCCTGAGCTCCATTTTTCAACTTGATTTTTGTGAGCTGACCGAAAGTCCAAAATTGTGGTTCAGGACCTATACTGGTTCCCGGTTGGGGGCTGAGACTTTGGTTAATTCTTCTTCCTGCTGGGAAATTAGAGTGACATGTGCCCGTCCAAATGCCTTAGAGCTACTCTCTCACTGGTTCTCCCACTTCCCTTTCATCCTCTGCCAAATTGGCAACTGTGCGAACCAGGAGGTTAAAGGGGTTGTTTCTCCAAGTTGTGAGATTGATAGAAAAGCAGTTGGAAAATCAAACCGGAGCACCAGGAGAGGGACTATTCGTTGAGTTTTAGAAACCTTTCATATTCACAGTGTGTCCATTCTCTATTTTTCCCTTACATGTTATATCTGTAGTAATAGTCCCTTCAACATGGAGAGTTGGGAACCATGGAATGCGTACCATTCTTTAATGCTTTAAAGGGTCTGCATTTGTTCACCCAATCTCACCAATCCTCTCAGTCTCAAGTGTCCAGCCTTATGCCACATCCAGCTGTCGTTGTAGATTGGGTCATTCCAGGTTTCATCAGAGACCCTGAAGGAATTGTAAAGAATTTCCCAGTTTTTTTGTTTTGTTTTTGAAATTCCTTTTTATAGTGGGTTTGAGCTGATTCTCGCTGCCATGTTTATGCCAGTCTAGACACACTTGATTCCCTTATGGAGACATATCAATACATAGGTTTTAAGATTCTTACTAGTCAGATATATTCCTCTGCGGGAAATATGGAGTTTTGAGTCCCTTTCACTGAGGAAGGTGTAGGTCTTGTCTATTCCATAGTTGGTTTTTGGAACGGTACCTGTGCTTATATCAAACTCTGGTTTTATGCATCACCCCACCTCTCCTTCCCCCTTAAGCAGGCATAAGAGTGTTTTCTAAATGTGAGACACTGTTCTCTTTCCTAACTCAGTTCAAGTGTAGCCATGTTTAGAGGATCTTCATAAGTGATATCTTATGATAAGTTTCTTTTTCTGTGTGACTTATTTCACTTAGAATCATCGTACCTTAATGCACCCATTTTGCTGCTACTGGTCTTAAGACATTGATTTCATGGCTGAGGGATATTCCATCGTACATAAGTACCACAATTTTTTGAACCATTTTTATATTTCCTGGGATATTTAAGTTGTACCCAAGTTGAGGTCCTTGTAAGCAGTGCAGCCCTAAATTTTGGGGTGGCTCTGTCTTATTGATTTTCAGTTTTCCCAAGGTATATTCCCTGGACTGGAAGTGCCCTTGGCTCTGTAGCTCTGTTGTTTACTTGTTAGAGGGAACACAATGCACTCCCCCAGAGAGGCAGTTGGCAATTTACATCCCGCCCATCAGCATAACAAGGCTCCCTGTTCTCCAGGGCCTGTCTTGCTTTTCTGGTTTTTACACATTTTGTGGATGTCCCTTTTGACCGGTGGGAAGTGATACTTCTTTGTAGTGCAGATTTGCATTTCCCTCTTGCTTGCTTGGCCAAAAAGGGTGTATGCGTTTTCTGCTGAATATATTCAGGAGAAAACGCATACGCCCTTTTTGGCCAAGTGCATCATTGTCAAAGTTGGGCCCCTCTTCCTGTGCTTTAAAGGCGATTCCAACGTACCTCTTGAAATCTGTTTCCTGCTATTCTGCCTCGCTTTCAAGTCTGCCTCCTTGCCTTCCCTCAACAGATTTTTGGACGATAGTTGTCCTTTATTACTCAGCCAGTTTGAGAATTGCTGTGCCCCTCAGCTCCATTTTTCAACTCGTTTTTTGTGAGCTGACCGCATGTCCAAAATTTTGGTTCAGGACCTATGCTGGTTCCCGGTGGGTGGCTGAGACTTTGGTTAATTCTTCTTCCTGCCAGGAAATTACAGTGATATGTGCCCGTCCAAATGCCTAACAGCTACTCTCTCATTGGTTCTCCCTCTTCCCTTTCATCCTCCGCCAAATTGGAAAACTGTGCAAACCAGGAGGTTAAAGGGGCTGTCTCTCCAAGTTGGGAGATTGATAGTAAAGCAGATGGCAAGTCAAACCGGAGCACGAGGAGAGGGACTATTCGTTGAGTTTTAGAAACCTTTCGTATTCACAGTGTGTCTGTTCTCTAGGTTTCCTGTACATGTTATAGCTGTAGTAATATTAACTTCAACCTGGAGAGTTGGGACCCATGGAATGGGTGCCAGGCATTTGTGCTTTAAAGGGTCTGCATTTGCTCACCCAATCTCACCAATCCTCTCAGTCCCAAGTGTCCAGCCTTATGCCACATCCAGCTTTCGTTGTAGATAAGGTCATTCCAGGTTTCATTAGAGACCCTGAAGGAATTGTAAAGAATTTCCCAGTTTTTTTGTTTTGTTTTTGAAATTCCTTTTTATAGTGGGTTTGAGCTGATTCTCGCTGCCATGTTTATGCCAGTCTAGACACACTTGATTCCCTTACGGAGACATATCAATACATAGGTTTTAAGATTCTTACTAGTCAGATATATTCCTCTGCGGGAAATATGGGGTTTTGAGTCCCTTTCACTGAGGAAGGTGTAGGTCTTGTCTATTCCATAGTTGGTTTTTGGAACGGTACCTGTGCTTATATCAAACTCTGGTTTTATGCATCACCCCACCTCTCCTTCACCCTTAAACAGGCATAAGAGTGTTTTCTAAATGTGAGACACTGTTCTCTTTCCTAACTCAGTTCAAGTGTAGCCATGTTTACAGGATCTTCATAAGTGATATCTTATGATAAGTTTCTTTTTCTCTGTGACTTATTTCACTTAGAATCATCGTACCTGAATCCACTCATTTTGTTGCTACTGGTCTTATGACATTGATTTCATGGCTGAGGGATATTCAATCGTACGTAAGTACCACAATTTTCTGAACCATTTTTATATTTCCTGGGATACTTAAGGGGTACCCAAGTTGAGGTCCTTGTAAGCAGTGCAGCCCTAAATTTTGGGGTGGCTGTGTCTTATTGATTTTCAATTTTCCCTAGGTATATTCCCTAGACTGGAAGTGCCCCTGGCTCTGTAGCTCTGTTGTTTATTTGTTTTAGGGAACACAATGCACTCCTCCAGAGAGGCAGTTGGCAATTTACATCCCGCCCATCAGCATAACAAGGCCCCCAGTTCTCCAGGGCCTGTCTTGCCTTTCAGGATTTTACACATTTTGTGGATGTCCCTTTTGACCGGTGGGAAGTGATACTTCTTTGTAGTGCAGATTTGCATTGCCCGCTTGCTTGCTTGGCCAAAAAGGGCGTATGCATTTTCTCCTGAATATATTCAGGAGAAAACGCATACGCCCTTTTTGCCCAAGTGCATCATTGTCGAAGTTGTGCCCCTCTTCCTGTGCTTTAAAGGCGATTCCAAAGTACCTCTTGAAATCTGTTTCCTGCTATTCTGCCTCGCTTTCAAGTCTGCCTCGTTTCCTTCCCTCAACAGATTTTCGGACGATAGTTGTCCTTTATTAGTAGGCCAGTTTGTGAATTGCTGTGCCCCTGAGCTCCATTTTTCAACTCGTTTTTTGTGAGCTGACCGCAAGTCCAAAATTTTTGTTAAGGACCTATACTGGTTCCAGGTGGGTGGCTGAGACTTTGGTTAATTCTTCTTCCTGCCGGGAAATTACAGTGATATGTGCCCGTCCAAATGCCTAACAGCTCCTCTCTCATTGGTTCTCCCTCTTCCCTTTCATCCTCTGCCAAATTGGCAACCTGTGCGAACCAGGAGGTTAAAGGGGATGTCTCTCCAAGTTGGGCGGTTGATAGTAAAGCAGTTGGAAAGCCAAACTGGAGCACCAGGAGAGGGACTATACGTTGAGTTTTAGAAACCTTTCGTATTCACAGTGTGTCCGTTCTCTAGGTTTCCCGTACATGTTATAGCTGTAGTAATATTCCCTTCAACCTGGAGAGTTGGGACCCATGGAATGGGTGCCAGGCATTTGTGCTTTAAAGGGTCTGCCTTTGCTCACACAATCTCACCAATCCTCTCAGTCCCAAGTGTCCAGCCTTATGCCACATCCAGCTGTCGTTGTAGATAAGGTCATTCCAGGTTTCATTAGAGACCCTGAAGGAATTGTAAAGAATTTCCCAGTTTTTTTGTTTTGTTTTTGAAATTCCTTTTTATAGTGGGTTTGAGCTGATTCTCGCTGCCATGTTTATGCCAGTCTAGACACACTTGATTCCCTTACGGAGACATATCAATACATAGGTTTTAAGATCCTTACTAGTCAGATATATTCCTCTGCAGGAAATATGGGGTTTTGAGTCCCTTTCACTGAGGAAGGTGTAGGTCTTGTCTATTCCATAGTTGGTTTTTGGAACGGTACCTGTGCTTATGTCAAACTCTGGTTTTATGCATCACCCCACCTCTCCTTCACCCTTAAACAGGCATAAGAGTGTTTTCTAAATGTGAGACACTGTTCTCTTTCCTAACTCAGTTCAAGTGTAGCCATGTTTACAGGATCTTCATAAGTGATATCTTATGATAAGTTTCTTTTTCTCTGTGACTTATTTCACTTAGAATCATCGTACCTGAATCCACCCATTTTGTTGCTACTGGTCTTATGACATTGATTTCATGGCTGAGGGATATTCAATCGTACGTAAGTACCACAATTTTCTGAACCATTTTTATATTTCCTGGGATACTTAAGGTGTACCCAAGTTGAGGTCCTTGTAAGCAGTGCAGCCCTAAATTTTGGGGTGGCTGTGTCTTATTGATTTTCAATTTTCCCTAGGTATATTCCCTAGACTGGAAGTGCCCCTGGCTCTGTAGCTCTGTTGTTTACTTGTTTTAGGGAACACAATGCACTCCTCCAGAGAGGCAGTTGGCAATTTACATCCCGCCCATCAGCATAACAAGGCTCCCTGTTCTCCAGGGCCTGTCTTGCCTTTCAGGTTTTTACACATTTTGTGGATGTCCCTTTTGACCGGTGGGAAGTGATACTTCTTTGTAGTGCAGATTTGCATTGCCTGCTTGCTTGCTTGGCCAAAAAGGGCGTATGCATTTTCTCCTGAATATATTCAGGAGAAAACGAATACACCCTTTTTGGCCAAGTGCATCATTGTCGAAGTTGTGCCCCTCTTCCTGTGCTTTAAAGGTGATTCCAACGTACCTCTTGAAATCTGTTTCCTGCTATTCTGCCTCGCTTTCAAATCCGCCTCATTGCCTTCCCTCAACAGATTTTTGGACGATAGTTGTCCTTTATTACTCGGCCAGTTGGTGAATTGCTGTGCCCCTGAGCTCCATTTTTCAACTCGTTTTCTGTGAGCTGACCGCAAGTGCAAAATTTTGGTTCAGAACCTAAACTGGTTCCCGGGGGGTGGCTGAGACATTGGTTAATTCTTCTTCCTGCCTGGAAATTAGAGTGATATGTGCCCGTCCAAATGCCTAACAGCTACTCTCTCATTGGTTCTCCCTCTTCCCTTTCATCCTCTGCCAAATTGGAAACCGGTGCGAACCAGGAGGTTAAAGGGGCTGTCGCTCCAATTTGGGAGGTTGACAGTAAAGCAGATGGAAAGTCAAACCCGAGCACCAGGAGAGGGACTATTCGTTGAGTTTTAGAAACCTTTCATATTCACAGTGTGTCTGTTCTCTAGGTTTCCTGTACATGTTATAGCTGTAGTAATATTCCCTTTAACCTGGAGAGTTGGGACCCATGGAATGGGTGCCAGGCATTTGTGCTTTAAAGGGTCTGCATTTGCTCACCCAATCTCACCAATCCTCTCAGTCCCAAGTGTCCAGCCTTATGCCTCATCCAGCCGTCGTTGTACATAGGGTCTTTCCAGGTTTCATCAGTGACCCTGAAGGAATTGTAAAGAATTTCCCAGTTTTTTTGTTTTGATTTTGAAATTCCTTTTTATAGTGGGTTTGAGCTGATTCTCGCTGCCATGTTTATGCCAGTCTAGACACACTTGTTTCCCTTACGGAGACATATCAATACATAGGTTTTAAGATTCTTACTAGTCAGATATATTCCTCTGCGGGAACTATGGGGTTTTGAGTCCCTTTCACTGAGGAAGGTGTAGGTCTTGTCTATACCATAGTTGGTTTTTGGAACGGTACCTGTGCTTATATCAAACTCTGGTTTTATGCACCACCCCACCTCTCCTTCCCCCTTAAGCAGGCATTAGAGTGTTTTCTAAATGTGAGACACTGTTCTCTTTCCTAACTCAGTTCAAGTGTAGCCATGTTTACAGGATCTTTATAAGTGATATCTTATGATAAGTTTCTTTTTCTCTGTGACTTATTTCACTTAGAATCATCGTACCTGAATCCACCCATTTTGCTGCTACTGGGCTTATGACATTGATTTCATGGCTGAGGGATATTCCATCGTACGTAAGTACCACAATTTTTCGAAGCATTTTTATATTTCCTGGGATACTTAACGTGTACCCAAGTTGAGGTCCTTGTAAGCAGTGCAGCCCTAAATTTTGGGGTGGCTCTGTCTTATTGATTTTCAGTTTACCCAAGGTATATTCCCTAGACTGGAAGTGCCCTTGGCTCTGTAGCTCTGTTGTTTACTTGTTTTAGGGAACACAATGCACTCCCCCAGAGAGGCAGTTGGCAATTTACATCCCGCCCATCAGCATAACAAGGCTCCCTATTCTCCAGGGCCTGTCTTGCCTTTCTGGTTTTTACACATTTTGTGGATGTCCCTTTTGACCGGTGGGAAGTGATACTTCTTTGTAGTGCAGATTTGCATTGCCCGCTTGATTGCTTGGCCAAAAAGGGCGTATGCGTTTTCTCCTGAATATATTCAGGAGAAAACGCATACGCCCTTTTTGCCCAAGTGCATCATTGTCGAAGTTGTGCCCCTCTTCCTGTGCTTTAAAGGCGATTCCAAAGTACCTCTTGAAATCTGTTTCCTGCTATTCTGCCTCGCTTTCAAGTCTGCCTCGTTGCCTTCCCTCAACAGATTTTTGGACGATAGTTGTCCTTTATTACTCGGCCAGTTTGTGAATTGCTGTGCCCCTCAGCTCCATTTTTCAACTCGTTTTTTGTTAGCTGACCGCATGTCCAAAATTTTGGTTCAGGACCTATGCTGGTTCCCGGTGGGTGGCTGAGACGTTGGTTAATTCTTCTTCCTGCCAGGAAATTACAGTGATATGTCCCCGTCAAAATGCCTAACAGCTACTCTCTCATTGGTTCTCCCTCTTCCCTTTCATCCTCCGCCAAATTAGAAAACTGTGCGAACCAGGAGGTTAAAGGGGCTGTCTCTCCAAGTTGGGAGGTTGATAGTAAAGCAGATGGCAAGTCAAACTGGAGCACCAGGAGAGGGACTATTCGTTGAGTTTTAGAAACCTTTCGTATTCACAGTGTGTCTGTTCTCTAGGTTTCCTGTACATGTTATAGCTGTAGTAATATTCCCTTTAACCTGGAGAGTTGGGACCCATGGAATGGGTGCCATGCATTATTGATTTCAAGGGTCTGCATTTGCCCACCCAATCTCACCAATCCTCTCAGTCCCAAGTGTCCAGCCTTATGCCACATCCAGCTGTCGTTGTAGAATAGGTCATTCCAGGTTTCATTAGAGACCCTGAAGGAATTGTAAAGAATTTCCCTTTTTTTTTTTTTGTTTTTGAAATTCCTTTTTATAGTGGGTTTGAGCTGATTCTCGCTGCCATCTTTAGGCCAGTCTAGACACACTTGATTCCCTTACGGAGACATATCAATACATAGGTTTTAAGATTCTTACTAGTCAGATATATTCCTCTGCGGGAAATATGGGGTTTTGAGTCCCTTTCACTGAGGAAGGTGTAGGCCTTGTCTCTTCCATACTTGGTTTTTGGAACGGTACTTGTGCTTATGTCAAACTCTGGTTTTATGCATCACCCCACCTCTCCTTCACCCTTAAACAGGCATAAGAGTGTTTTCTAAATGTGAGACACTGTTCTCTTTCCTAACTCAGTTCAAGTGTAGCCATGTTTACAGGATCTTCATAAGTGATATCTTATGATAAGTTTCTTTTTCTCTGTGACTTATTTCACTTAGAATCATCATACCAGAATCCACCCATTTTGTTGCTACTGGTCTTATGACATTGATTTCATGGCTGAGGGATATTCAATCGTACGTAAGTACCACAATTTTCTGAACCATTTTTATATTTCCTGGGACACGTAAGGTGTACCCAAGTTGAGGTCCTTTTAAGCAGTGCAGCCCTAAATTTTGGGGTGGCTGTGTCTTATTGATTTTCAATTTTCCCTAGGTATATTCCCTAGACTGGAAGTGCCCCTGGTTCTGTAGCTCTGTTGTTTATTTGTTTTAGGGAACACAATGCACTCCTCCAGAGAGGCAGTTGGCAATTTACATCCCACCCATCAGCATAACAAGGCTCCCTGTTCTCCAGGGCCTATCTTACCTTTCTGGTTTTTACACATTTTGTGGATGTCCCTTTTGACCGGTGGGAAGTGATACTTCTTTGTAGTGCAGATTTGCATTGCCCGCTTGCTTGCTTGACCAAAATGGGCGTATGCATTTTCTCCTGAATATATTCAGGAGAAAACGCATACGCCCTTTTTGGCCAAGTGCATCATTGTCGAAGTTGTGCCCCTCTTCCTGTGCTTTAAAGGTGATTCCAACGTACCTCTTGAAATCTGTTTCCTGCTATTCTGCCTCCTTTTCAAGTCCGCCTCGTTGCCTTCCCTCAACAGATTTTTGGACGATAGTTGTCCTTTATTACTCGGCCAGTTTGTGAATTGCTGTGCCCCTGAGCTCCATTTTTCAACTCGTTTTCTGTGAGCTGACCGCAAGTCCAAAATTTTGGTTCAGGATCTATACTGATTCCTGGTGGGTGGCTGAGACTTTGGTTAATTCTTCTTCCTGCCGGGAAATTACAGTGATATGTGCCTGTCCAAATACCTAACAGCTACTCTCTCATTGGTTCTCCCTCTTCCCTTTCATCCTCTGCCAAATTGGCAACCTGTGCGAACCAGGAGGTTAAAGGGGCTGTCTCTCCAATTTGGGAAGTTGACAGTAAAGCAGATGGAAAGTCAAACCCGAGCACCAGGAGAGGGACTATTCGTTGAGTTTTAGAAACCTTTCGTATTCACAGTGTGTCCGTTCTCTAGGTTTCCCGTACATGTTATAGCTGTAGTAATATTCCCTTTAACCTGGAGAGTTGGGACCAATGGAATGGGTGCCAGACATTTGTGCTTTGAAGGGTCTGCATTTGCTCACCCAATCTCACCAATCCTCTCAGTCCCAAGAGTCCAGCCTTATGCCTCATCCAGCTGTCGTTTTACATAGGGTCATTCCAGGTTTCATCAATGACCCTGAAGGAATTGTAAACAATTTCCCAGTTTTTTTGTTTTGTTTGTGAAATTCCTTTTTATAGTGGGTTTGAGCTGATTCTCACTGCCATGTTTATGCCAGTCTAGACACACTTGATTCCCTTACGGAGACATATCAATACATAGGTTTTAAGATTCTTACTAGTCAGATATATTCCTCTGCGGGAACTAAGGGGTTTTGAGTCCCTTTCACTGAGGAAGGTGTAGGTCTTGTCTATTCCATAGTTGGTTTTTGGAACGGTACCTGTGCTTATATCAAACTCTGGTTTTATGCATCACCCCACCTCTCCTTCCCCCTTAAGCAGGCATAAGAGTGTTTTCTATATGTGAGACACTGCTCTCTTTCCTAACTCACTTAAAGTGTAGCCATGTTTACAGGATCTTCATAAGTGATATCTTATGATAAGTTTCTTTTTCTCTGTGACTTATTTCACTTAGAATCATCGTACCTGAATCCACCCATTTTGCTGCTACTGGTCTTATGACACTGATTTCATGGCTGAGGGATATTCCATCGTACATAAGTACCACGATTTTTTGAACCATTTTTATATTTCCTGGGATATTTAAGGTGTACCCAAGTTGAGGTCCTTGTAAGCAGTGCAGCCCTAAATTTTGGGGTGGCTCTGTCTTATCGATTTTCAGTTTTCCCAAGGTATATTCCCTAGACTGGAAGTGCCCTTGGCTCTGTAGCTCTGTTGTTTACTTGTTTTAGGGAACACAATGCACTACTCCAGAGAGGCAGTTGACAATTTACATCCCGCCCATCAGCATAACAAGGCTCCCTGTTCTCCAGGGCCTGTCTTGCCTTTCTGGTTTTTACACATTTTGTGGATGTCCCTTTTGACCGGTGGGAAGTGATACTTCTTTGTAGTGCAGATTTGCATTGCCCGCTTGCTTGCTTGGCCAAAAAGGGCGTATCCGTTTTCTCCTGAATATATTCAGGAGAAAACGCATACGCCCTTTTTGGCCAAGTGCATCATTGTCGAAGTTTTGCCCCTCTTCCTGTGCTTTAAAGGCGATTCCAACGTACCTCTTGAAATCTGTTTTCTGCTATTCTGCCTCGCTTTCAGGTCCGCCTCGCTGCCTTCCCTCAACAGATTTTTGGACGATAGTTGTCCTTTATTACTCTGCCAGTTTGTGAATTGCTGTGCCCTTGAGCTCCATTTTTCAACTCGTTTTTTGTGAGCTGACCGCAAGTCCAGAATTTTGGTTCAGGACATATGCTGATTCCCGGTGGGGGGCTGAGACTTTGGTTAATTCTTCTTCCTGCCGGGAAGGTAAGTGATATGTGCCCGTCCAAATGCCTGACAGCTACTCTCTCATTTGTTCTCCCTCTTCCCTTTCATCCTCTGCCACATTGGAAACCTGTGCGACCCAGGAGGTTAAAGGGGCTGTCTCTCCAAGTTTGGAGATTGATAGTAAAGCAGATGGAAAGTCAAACCGGAGCACCAGGAGATGGACTATTCGTTGAGTTTTAGAAACCTTTCGTATTCACAGTGTTTCCGTTCTCTAGGTTTCCCGTACATGTTATAACTGTAGTAATATTCCCTTCAACCTGGAGAGTTGGGACCCATGGAATGGGTGCCATGCATTATTGCTTTAAAGGGTCTGCATTTGCTCACCCAATCTCACCAATCCTCTCAGTCCCAAGTGTCCAGCCTTATGCCACATCCAGCTTTCGTTGTAGATAGGGTCATTCCAGGTTTCATCACAGACCCTGAAGGAATTGTAAAGAATTTCCCAGTTTTTTTGTTTTGTTTTTGAAATTCCTTTTTATAGTGGGTTTGAGCTGATTCTCGATGCCATGTTTATGCCAGTCTAAACACAATTGATTCCCTTATGGAGACATATCAATACATATGTTTTAAGATTCTTACTAGTCAGATATATTCCTCTGCGGGAAATATGGGGTTTTGAGTCCCTTTCACTGAGGAATTTGTAGGTCTTGTCTATTCCATAGTTGGTTTTTGGAACGGTACCTGTGCTTATATCAAACTCTGGTTTTATGCATCACCCCACCTCTCCTTCCCCCTTAAGCAGGCATAAGAGTGTTTTCTAAATGTGAGGCACTGTTCTCTTTCCTAACTCAGTTCAAGTGTAGCCATGTTTACAGGATCTTCATAAGTGATATCTTATGATAAGTTTCTTTTTCCCTGTGACTTATTTCACTTAGAATCATCGTACCTGAATCCACCCATTTTGCTGCTACTGGTCTTATGACATTGATTTCATGGCTGAGGGATATTCCATCGTAGGTATGTACCAAAATTTTTGAACCATTTTTATATTTCCTGGGATATTTAAGGTGTACCCAAGTTGAGGTCCTTGTAAGCAGTGCAGCCCTAAATTTTGGGGTGGCTGTGTCTTTTTGATTTTCAGTTTTCCCAAGGTATATTCCCTAGACTGGAAGTGCCCTTGGCTCTGTAGCTCTGTTTTTTACTTGTTTTAGGGAACACAATGCACTCCTCCAGAGAGGCAGTTGGCAATTTACATCCCGCCCATCAGCATAACAAGGCTCCCTGTTCTCCAGGGCCTGTCTTGCCTTTCTGGTTTTTACACATTTTGTGGATGTCCCTTTTGACCGGTGGGAAGTGATACTTCTCTGTCGTGCAGATTTGCATTGCGCGCTTGCTTGCTTGGCCAAAAAGGGCGTATGCGTTTCCTCCTGAATATATTCAGGAGAAAACGCATACGCCGTTTTTGGCCAAGTGCATCATAGTCGAAGTTGAGCCCCTCTTCCTGTGCTTTAAAGGCGATTCCAACGTACCTCTTGAAATCTGTTTCCTGCTATTCTGCCTCGCTTTCAAGTCCGCCTCGTTGCCTTCCCTAAACAGATTTTTGGACGATAGTTGTCCTTTATTACTCGGCCAGTTTGTGAATTGCTGTGCCCCTGAGCTCCATTTTTCAACTCGTTTTTCGTGAGCTGACCGCAAGTCCAAAATATTGGTTCAGGACCTATGCTGGTTCCCAGTGGGTGGCTTAGACTTTGGTTAATTCCTCTTCCTGCCGGGAAATTACAGTGATATGTGCCCGTCCAAATGCCTAACAGCTACTCTCTCATTGGTTCTCCCTCTTCCCTTTCATCCTCTGCCAAATTGGCAAGCTGTGCGAACCAGTAGGTTAAAGGGGCTGTCTCTCCAAGTTGGGAGATTGATAGGAAAGCAGATGGAAAGTCAAACCGGAGCACTAGGAGAGGTACTATTCGTTGAGTTTTACAATCCTTTCGTATTCACATTGGTTCCGTTCTCTAGGTTTCCAGTACATGTTATAACTGTATTAATATTCCCTTCAACCTGGAGAGTTGGGACCTATGGAATGGGTGCCATGCATTATTGCTTTAAAGGGTCTGCATTTGCTCACCCAATCTCACCAATCCTCTCAGTCCCAAGTGTCCAGCCTTATGCCACATCCAGCTGTCGTTGTAGATAGGGTCATTCCAGGTTTCATCAGAGACCCTGAAGGAATTGTAAAGAATTTCCCAGTTTTTTTGTTTTGTTTTTGAAATTCCTTTTTATAGTGGGTTTGAGCTGATTCTCGCTGCCATGTTTATGCCAGTCTAGACACACTTGATTCCCTTACGGAGACATATCAATACATAGGTTTTAAGATTCTTACTAGTCAGATATATTCCTCTGTGGGAAATATGGGGTTTGGAGTCCCTTTCACTGAGGAAGGTGTAGGTCTTGTCTATTCCATAGTTGGTTTTTGGAACGGTACCTGTGCTTATATCAAACTCTGGTTTTATGCATCACCCCACCTCTCCTTCCCCCTTAAGCAGGCATAAGAGTGTTTTCTAAATGTGAGACACTGTTCTCTTTCCTAACTCAGTTCAAGTGTAGCCATGTTTACAGGATCTTCATAAGTGATATCTTATGATAAGTTTCTTTTTCTCTGTGACTTATTTCACTTAGAATCATCGTACCTGAATCCACCCATTTTGCTGCTACTGGTCTTATGTCATTGATTTCATGGCTGAGGGATATTCCATCGTACGTAAGCACCACAATTTTTTGAACCATTTTTATATTTCCTGGGATATTTAAGGAGTACCCAAGTTGAGGTCCTTGTAAGCAGTGCAGCCCTAAATTTTGGGGTGGCTCTGTCTTATTGATTTTCAGTTTTCCCAAGGTATATTCCCTAGACTGGAAGTGCCCTTGGCTCTGTAGCTCTGTTGATTACTTGTTTTAGGGAACACAATGTACTCCTCCAGAGAGGCAGTTGGCAATTTACGTCCCGCCCATCAGCATAACAAGGCTCCCTGTTCTCCAGGGCCTGTCTTGCCTTTCTGGTTTTTACACATTTTGTGGATGTCCCTTTTGACCGGTGGGAAGTGATACTTCTTTGTAGTGCAGATTTGCATTGCCCGCTTGCTTGCTTGGCCTAAAAGGGCGTATGCGTTTTCTCCTGAATATATTCAGGAGAAAACGCATACGCCCTTTTTGGCCAAGTGCATCATTGTCGAAGTTGTGCCCCTCTTCCTGTGCTTTAAAGGTGATTCCAACGTACCTCTTGAAATCTGTTTCCTGCTATTCTGCCTCGCTTTCAAGTCCGCCTCGTTGCCTTCCCTCAACAGATTTTTGGACGATAGTTGTCCTTTATTACTCGGCCAGTTTGTGAATTGCTGTGCCCCTGAGCTCCATTTTTCAACTCGTTTTTGGTGAGCTGACCGCAAGTCCAAAATTTTGGTTCAGGATCTATACTGATTCCCGGTGGGTGGCTGAGACTTTGGTTAATTCTTCTTCCTGCCGGGAAATTACAGTGATATGTGCCCGTCCAAATGCCTAACAGCTACTCTCTCATTGGTTCTCCCTCTTCCCTTTCATCCTCTGCCAAATTGGCAACCTGTGCGAACCAGGAGGTTAAAGGGGCTGTCTCTCCAAGTTGGGAGGTTGATAATAAAGCAGATGGAAAGTCAAACCGGAGCACCAGGAGAGGGACTATTCGTTGAGTTTTAGAAACCTTTCGTATTCACAGTGTGTCCGTTCTCTAGGATTCCCGTACATGTTATATCTGTAGTAATATTCCCTTCAACCTGGAGAGTTGGGACCCATGGAATGTGTGCCATGCATTATTGCTTTAAAGGGTCTGCATTTGCTCACCCAATCTCACCAATCCTCTCAGTCCCAAGTGTCCAGCCTTATGCCACATCCAGCTGTCATTGTAGATAGGGTCATTTCAGGTTTCATCAGAGACCCTGAAGGAATTGTAAAGAATTTCCCAGTTTTTTTGTTTTATTTTTGAAATTCCTTTTTATAGTGGGTTTGAGCTGATTCTCACTGCCATATTTATCCCAGTCTAGACACACTTGATTCCCTTATGGTGACATATCAATACATAGGTTTTAAGATTCTTTCTAGTCAGATATATTCCTCTGTGGGAAATATGGGGTTTTGAGTCCCTTTCACTGAGGAAGGTGTAGGTCTTGTCTATTCCATAGTTGGTTTTTGGAACGGTCCCTGTGCTTATATCAAACTCTGGTTTTATGCATCACCCCACCTCTCCTTCCCCCTTAAGCAGGCATAAGAGTGTTTTCTAAATGTGAGACACTGTTCTCTTTCCTAACTCAGTTCAAGTGTAGCCATGTTTACAGGATCTTCATAAGTGATAACTTATGATAAGTTTCTTTTTCTCTGTGACTTATTTCACTTAGAATCATCGTACCTGAATCCACCCATTTTGCTGCTACTGGTCTTATGACATTGATTTCATGGCTGAGGGATATTCCATCGTACGTAAGTACCACAATTTTTTGAACCATTTTTATATTTCCTGGGATATTTAAGGTGTACCCAAGTTGAGGTCCTTGTAAGCAGTGCAGCCCTAAATTTTGGGGTGGCTGTGTCTTTTTGATTTTCAGTTTTCCCAAGGTATATTCCCTAGACTGGAAGTGCCCTTGGCTCTGTAGCTCTGTTGTTTACTTGTTTTAGGGAACACAATGCACTCCTCCAGAGAGGCAGTTGGCAATTTAAATCCCGCGCATCAGCATAACAAGGCTCCCTGTTCTCCAGGGCCTGTCTTGCCTTTCTGGTTTTTACACATTTTGTGGATGTCCCTTTTGACCGGTGGGAAGTGATACTTCTTTGTAGTGCAGATTTGCATTGCCCGCTTGCTTGCTTGGCCAAAAAGGGCGTATGCGTTTTCTCCTGAATATATTCAGGAGAAAACGCATACGCCCTTTTTGGCCAAGTGCATCATTGTCGAAGTTGTGCCCCTCTTCCTGTGCTTTAAAGGCGATTCCAACGTACCTCTTGAAATCTGTTTCCTGCTATTCTGCCTCGCTTTCAAGTCCGCCTCATTGCCTTCCCTCAACAGATTTTTGGACGATAGTTGTCCTTTATTACTCGGCCAGTTTGTGAATTGCTGTGCCCCTGAGCTCCATTTTTCAACTCGTTTTTGGTGAGCTGACCGCAAGTCCAAAATTTTGGTTCAGGATCTATACTGATTCCCGGTGGGTGGCTGAGACTTTGGTTAATTCTTCTTCCTGCCGGGAAATTACAGTGATATGTGCCCGTCCAAATGCCTAACAGCTACTCTCTCATTGGTTCTCCCTCTTCCCTTTCATCCTCTGCCAAATTGGCAACCTGTGCGAACCAGGAGGTTAAAGGGGCTGTCTCTCCAAGTTGGGAGGTTGATAATAAAGCAGATGGAAAGTCAAACCGGAGCACCAGGAGAGGGACTATTCGTTGAGTTTTAGAAACCTTTCGTATTCACAGTGTGTCCGTTCTCTAGGATTCCCGTACATGTTATAACTGTAGTAATATTCCCTTCAACCTGGAGAGTTGGGACCCATGGAATGTGTGCCATGCATTATTGCTTTAAAGGGTCTGCATTTGCTCACCCAATCTCACCAATCCTCTCAGTCCCAAGTGTCCAGCCTTATGCCACATCCAGCTGTCATTGTAGATAGGGTCATTTCAGGTTTCATCAGAGACCCTGAAGGAATTGTAAAGAATTTCCCAGTTTTTTTGTTTTATTTTTGAAATTCCTTTTTATAGTGGGTTTGAGCTGATTCTCGCTGCCATATTTATCCCAGTCTAGACACACTTGATTCCCTTACGGAGACATATCAATACATAGGTTTTAAGATTCTTACTAGTCAGATATATTCCTCTGCGGGAAATATGGGGTTTTGAGTCCCTTTCACTGAGGAAGGTGTAGGTCTTGTCTATTCCATAGTTGGTTTTTGGAACGGTACCTGTGCTTATATCAAACTCTGGTTTTATGCATCACCCCACCTCTCCTTCCCCCTTAAGCAGGCATAAGAGTGTTTTCTAAATGTGAGACACTGTTCTCTTTCCTAACTCAGTTCAAGTGTAGCCATGTTTACAGGATCTTCATAAGTGATATCTTATGATAAGTTTCTTTTTCTCTGTGACTTATTTCACTTAGAATCATCGTACCTGAATCCACCCATTTTGCTGCTACTGGTCTTATGACATTGATTTCATGGCTGAGGGATATTCCATCGTACGTAAGTACCACAATTTTTTGAACCATTTTTATATTTCCTGGGATATTTAAGGTGAACCCAAGTTGAGGTCCTTGTAAGCAGTGCAGCCCTAAATTTTGGGGTGGCTGTGTCTTTTTGATTTTCAGTTTTCCCAAGGTATATTCCCTAGACTGGAAATGCCCTTGGCTCTGTAGCTCTGTTGTTTACTTGTTTTAGGGAACACAATGCACTCCTCCAGAGAGGCAGTTGGCAATTTACATCCCGCCCATCAGCATAACAAGGCTCCCTGTTCTCCAGGGCCTGTCTTGCCTTTCTGGTTTTTACACATTTTGTGGATGTCCCTTTTGACCGGTGGGAAGTGATACTTCTTTGTAGTGCAGATTTGCATTGCCCGCTTGCTTGCTTGGCCAAAAAGGGCGTATGCGTTTTCTCCTGAATATATTCAGGAGAAAACGCATACGCCCTTTTTGGCCAAGTGCATCATTGTCGAAGTTGTGCCCCTCTTCCTGTGCTTTAAAGGCGATTCCAACGTACCTCTTGAAATCTGTTTCCTGCTATTCTGCCTCGCTTTCAAGTCCGCCTCGTTGCCTTCCCTCAACAGATTTTTGGACGATAGTTGTCCTTTATTACTCGGCCAGTTTGTGAATTGCTGTGCCCCTGAGCTCCATTTTTCAACTCGTTTTTGGTGAGCTGACCGCAAGTCCAAAATTTTGGTTCAGGATCTATACTGATTCCCGGTGGGTGGCTGAGACTTTGGTTAATTCTTCTTTCTGCCGGGAAATTACAGTGATATGTGCCCGTCCAAATGCCTAACAGCTACTCTCTCATTGGTTCTCCCTCTTCCCTTTCATCCTCTGCCAAATTGGCAACCTGTGCGAACCAGGAGGTTAAAGGGGCTGTCTCTCCAAGTTGGGAGGTTGATAGTAAAGCAGATGGAAAGTCAAACCGGAGCACCAGGAGAGGGACTATTCGTTGAGTTTTAGAAACCTTTCGTATTCACAGTGTGTCCGTTCTCTAGGTTTCCCGTACATGTTATAACTGTAGTAATATTCCCTTCAACCTGGAGAGTTGGGACCCATGGAATGGGTGCCATGCATTAATGCTTTAAAGGTTCTGCATTTGTTCACCCAATCTCACCAATCCTCTCAGTCCAAGTGTCCCGCCTTATGCCACATCCAGCTGTCGTTGTAGATAGGGTCAGTCCAGGTTTCATCAGAGACTCTGAATGAATTGTAAAGAATTTCCCAGTTTTTTGTTTTGTTTTTGAAATTCCTTTTTATAGTGGGTTTGAGCTGATTCTCGCTGCCATGTTTATGCCAGTCTAGACACACTTGGTTCCCTTACGGAGACATATCAATACATAGGTTTTAAGATTCTTACTAGTCAGATATATTCCTCTGCGGGAAATATGGGGTTTTGAGTCCCTTTCACTGAGGAAGGTGTAGGTCTTGCCTATTCCATAGTTGGTTTTTGGAACGTTACCTGTGCTTATATCAAACTCTGGTTTTATGCATCACCCCACCTCTCCTTCCCCCTTAAGCAGGCATAAGATTGTTTTCTAAATGTGAGGCACTGTTCTCTTTCCTAACTCAGTTCAAGTGTAGCCATGTTTACAGGATCTTCATAAGTGATATCTTATGATAAGTTTCTTTTTCTCTGTGACTTATTTCACTTAGAATCATCGTACCTGAATCCACCCATTTTGCTGCTACTGGTCTTATGTCATTGATTTCATGGCTGAGGGATATTCCATCGTACGTAAGCACCACAATTTTTTGAACCATTTTTATATTTCCTGGGATATTTAAGGAGTACCCAAGTTGAGGTCCTTGTAAGCAGTGCAGCCCTAAATTTTGGGGTGGCTCTGTCTTATTGATTTTCAGTTTTCCCAAGGTATATTCCCTAGACTGGAAGTGCCCTTGGCTCTGTAGCTCTGTTCATTACTTGTTTTAGGGAACACAATGTACTCCTCCAGAGAGGCAGTTGGCAATTTACGTCCCGCCCATCAGCATAACAAGGCTCCCTGTTCTCCAGGGCCTGTCTTGCCTTTCTGGTTTTTACACATTTTGTGGATGTCCCTTTTGACCGGTGGGAAGTGATACTTCTTTGTAGTGCAGATTTGCATTGCCCGCTTGCTTGCTTGGCCTAAAAGGGCGTATGCGTTTTCTCCTGAATATATTCAGGAGAAAACGCATACGCCCTTTTTGGCCAAGTGCATCATTGTCGAAGTTGTGCCCCTCTTCCTGTGCTTTAAAGGTGATTCCAACGTACCTCTTGAAATCTGTTTCCTGCTATTCTGCCTCGCTTTCAAGTCCGCCTCGTTGCCTTCCCTCAACAGATTTTTGGACGATAGTTGTCCTTTATTACTCGGCCAGTTTGTGAATTGCTGTGCCCCTGAGCTCCATTTTTCAACTCGTTTTTGGTGAGCTGACCGCAAGTCCAAAATTTTGGTTCAGGATCTATACTGATTCCCGGTGGGTGGCTGAGACTTTGGTTAATTCTTCTTCCTGCCGGGAAATTACAGTGATATGTGCCCGTCCAAATGCCTAACAGCTACTCTCTCATTGGTTCTCCCTCTTCCCTTTCATCCTCTGCCAAATTGGCAACCTGTGCGAACCAGGAGGTTAAAGGGGCTGTCTCTCCAAGTTGGGAGGTTGATAATAAAGCAGATGGAAAGTCAAACCGGAGCACCAGGAGAGGGACTATTCGTTGAGTTTTAGAAACCTTTCGTATTCACAGTGTGTCCGTTCTCTAGGATTCCCGTACATGTTATATCTGTAGTAATATTCCCTTCAACCTGGAGAGTTGGGACCCATGGAATGTGTGCCATGCATTATTGCTTTAAAGGGTCTGCATTTGCTCACCCAATCTCACCAATCCTCTCAGTCCCAAGTGTCCAGCCTTATGCCACATCCAGCTGTCATTGTAGATAGGGTCATTTCAGGTTTCATCAGAGACCCTGAAGGAATTGTAAAGAATTTCCCAGTTTTTTTGTTTTATTTTTGAAATTCCTTTTTATAGTGGGTTTGAGCTGATTCTCACTGCCATATTTATCCCAGTCTAGACACACTTGATTCCCTTATGGTGACATATCAATACATAGGTTTTAAGATTCTTTCTAGTCAGATATATTCCTCTGTGGGAAATATGGGGTTTTGAGTCCCTTTCACTGAGGAAGGTGTAGGTCTTGTCTATTCCATAGTTGGTTTTTGGAACGGTCCCTGTGCTTATATCAAACTCTGGTTTTATGCATCACCCCACCTCTCCTTCCCCCTTAAGCAGGCATAAGAGTGTTTTCTAAATGTGAGACACTGTTCTCTTTCCTAACTCAGTTCAAGTGTAGCCATGTTTACAGGATCTTCATAAGTGATAACTTATGATAAGTTTCTTTTTCTCTGTGACTTATTTCACTTAGAATCATCGTACCTGAATCCACCCATTTTGCTGCTACTGGTCTTATGACATTGATTTCATGGCTGAGGGATATTCCATCGTACGTAAGTACCACAATTTTTTGAACCATTTTTATATTTCCTGGGATATTTAAGGTGTACCCAAGTTGAGGTCCTTGTAAGCAGTGCAGCCCTAAATTTTGGGGTGGCTGTGTCTTTTTGATTTTCAGTTTTCCCAAGGTATATTCCCTAGACTGGAAGTGCCCTTGGCTCTGTAGCTCTGTTGTTTACTTGTTTTAGGGAACACAATGCACTCCTCCAGAGAGGCAGTTGGCAATTTAAATCCCGCGCATCAGCATAACAAGGCTCCCTGTTCTCCAGGGCCTGTCTTGCCTTTCTGGTTTTTACACATTTTGTGGATGTCCCTTTTGACCGGTGGGAAGTGATACTTCTTTGTAGTGCAGATTTGCATTGCCCGCTTGCTTGCTTGGCCAAAAAGGGCGTATGCGTTTTCTCCTGAATATATTCAGGAGAAAACGCATACGCCCTTTTTGGCCAAGTGCATCATTGTCGAAGTTGTGCCCCTCTTCCTGTGCTTTAAAGGCGATTCCAACGTACCTCTTGAAATCTGTTTCCTGCTATTCTGCCTCGCTTTCAAGTCCGCCTCATTGCCTTCCCTCAACAGATTTTTGGACGATAGTTGTCCTTTATTACTCGGCCAGTTTGTGAATTGCTGTGCCCCTGAGCTCCATTTTTCAACTCGTTTTTGGTGAGCTGACCGCAAGTCCAAAATTTTGGTTCAGGATCTATACTGATTCCCGGTGGGTGGCTGAGACTTTGGTTAATTCTTCTTCCTGCCGGGAAATTACAGTGATATGTGCCCGTCCAAATGCCTAACAGCTACTCTCTCATTGGTTCTCCCTCTTCCCTTTCATCCTCTGCCAAATTGGCAACCTGTGCGAACCAGGAGGTTAAAGGGGCTGTCTCTCCAAGTTGGGAGGTTGATAATAAAGCAGATGGAAAGTCAAACCGGAGCACCAGGAGAGGGACTATTCGTTGAGTTTTAGAAACCTTTCGTATTCACAGTGTGTCCGTTCTCTAGGATTCCCGTACATGTTATAACTGTAGTAATATTCCCTTCAACCTGGAGAGTTGGGACCCATGGAATGTGTGCCATGCATTATTGCTTTAAAGGGTCTGCATTTGCTCACCCAATCTCACCAATCCTCTCAGTCCCAAGTGTCCAGCCTTATGCCACATCCAGCTGTCATTGTAGATAGGGTCATTTCAGGTTTCATCAGAGACCCTGAAGGAATTGTAAAGAATTTCCCAGTTTTTTTGTTTTATTTTTGAAATTCCTTTTTATAGTGGGTTTGAGCTGATTCTCGCTGCCATATTTATCCCAGTCTAGACACACTTGATTCCCTTACGGAGACATATCAATACATAGGTTTTAAGATTCTTACTAGTCAGATATATTCCTCTGCGGGAAATATGGGGTTTTGAGTCCCTTTCACTGAGGAAGGTGTAGGTCTTGTCTATTCCATAGTTGGTTTTTGGAACGGTACCTGTGCTTATATCAAACTCTGGTTTTATGCATCACCCCACCTCTCCTTCCCCCTTAAGCAGGCATAAGAGTGTTTTCTAAATGTGAGACACTGTTCTCTTTCCTAACTCAGTTCAAGTGTAGCCATGTTTACAGGATCTTCATAAGTGATATCTTATGATAAGTTTCTTTTTCTCTGTGACTTATTTCACTTAGAATCATCGTACCTGAATCCACCCATTTTGCTGCTACTGGTCTTATGACATTGATTTCATGGCTGAGGGATATTCCATCGTACGTAAGTACCACAATTTTTTGAACCATTTTTATATTTCCTGGGATATTTAAGGTGAACCCAAGTTGAGGTCCTTGTAAGCAGTGCAGCCCTAAATTTTGGGGTGGCTGTGTCTTTTTGATTTTCAGTTTTCCCAAGGTATATTCCCTAGACTGGAAATGCCCTTGGCTCTGTAGCTCTGTTGTTTACTTGTTTTAGGGAACACAATGCACTCCTCCAGAGAGGCAGTTGGCAATTTACATCCCGCCCATCAGCATAACAAGGCTCCCTGTTCTCCAGGGCCTGTCTTGCCTTTCTGGTTTTTACACATTTTGTGGATGTCCCTTTTGACCGGTGGGAAGTGATACTTCTTTGTAGTGCAGATTTGCATTGCCCGCTTGCTTGCTTGGCCAAAAAGGGCGTATGCGTTTTCTCCTGAATATATTCAGGAGAAAACGCATACGCCCTTTTTGGCCAAGTGCATCATTGTCGAAGTTGTGCCCCTCTTCCTGTGCTTTAAAGGCGATTCCAACGTACCTCTTGAAATCTGTTTCCTGCTATTCTGCCTCGCTTTCAAGTCCGCCTCGTTGCCTTCCCTCAACAGATTTTTGGACGATAGTTGTCCTTTATTACTCGGCCAGTTTGTGAATTGCTGTGCCCCTGAGCTCCATTTTTCAACTCGTTTTTGGTGAGCTGACCGCAAGTCCAAAATTTTGGTTCAGGATCTATACTGATTCCCGGTGGGTGGCTGAGACTTTGGTTAATTCTTCTTTCTGCCGGGAAATTACAGTGATATGTGCCCGTCCAAATGCCTAACAGCTACTCTCTCATTGGTTCTCCCTCTTCCCTTTCATCCTCTGCCAAATTGGCAACCTGTGCGAACCAGGAGGTTAAAGGGGCTGTCTCTCCAAGTTGGGAGGTTGATAGTAAAGCAGATGGAAAGTCAAACCGGAGCACCAGGAGAGGGACTATTCGTTGAGTTTTAGAAACCTTTCGTATTCACAGTGTGTCCGTTCTCTAGGTTTCCCGTACATGTTATAACTGTAGTAATATTCCCTTCAACCTGGAGAGTTGGGACCCATGGAATGGGTGCCATGCATTAATGCTTTAAAGGTTCTGCATTTGTTCACCCAATCTCACCAATCCTCTCAGTCCAAGTGTCCCGCCTTATGCCACATCCAGCTGTCGTTGTAGATAGGGTCAGTCCAGGTTTCATCAGAGACTCTGAATGAATTGTAAAGAATTTCCCAGTTTTTTGTTTTGTTTTTGAAATTCCTTTTTATAGTGGGTTTGAGCTGATTCTCGCTGCCATGTTTATGCCAGTCTAGACACACTTGGTTCCCTTACGGAGACATATCAATACATAGGTTTTAAGATTCTTACTAGTCAGATATATTCCTCTGCGGGAAATATGGGGTTTTGAGTCCCTTTCACTGAGGAAGGTGTAGGTCTTGCCTATTCCATAGTTGGTTTTTGGAACGTTACCTGTGCTTATATCAAACTCTGGTTTTATGCATCACCCCACCTCTCCTTCCCCCTTAAGCAGGCATAAGATTGTTTTCTAAATGTGAGGCACTGTTCTCTTTCCTAACTCAGTTCAAGTGTAGCCATGTTTACAGGATCTTCATAAGTGATATCTTATGATAAGTTTCTTTTTCTCTGTGACTTATTTCACTTAGAATCATCGTACCTGAATCCACCCATTTTGCTGCTACTGGTCTTATGTCATTGATTTCATGGCTGAGGGATATTCCATCGTACGTAAGCACCACAATTTTTTGAACCATTTTTATATTTCCTGGGATATTTAAGGAGTACCCAAGTTGAGGTCCTTGTAAGCAGTGCAGCCCTAAATTTTGGGGTGGCTCTGTCTTATTGATTTTCAGTTTTCCCAAGGTATATTCCCTAGACTGGAAGTGCCCTTGGCTCTGTAGCTCTGTTCATTACTTGTTTTAGGGAACACAATGTACTCCTCCAGAGAGGCAGTTGGCAATTTACGTCCCGCCCATCAGCATAACAAGGCTCCCTGTTCTCCAGGGCCTGTCTTGCCTTTCTGGTTTTTACACATTTTGTGGATGTCCCTTTTGACCGGTGGGAAGTGATACTTCTTTGTAGTGCAGATTTGCATTGCCCGCTTGCTTGCTTGGCCAAAAAGGGCGTATGCGTTTTCTCCTGAATATATTCAGGAGAAAACGCATACGCCCTTTTTGGCCAAGTGCATCATTGTCGAAGTTGTGCCCCTCTTCCTGTGCTTTAAAGGTGATTCCAACGTACCTCTTGAAATCTGTTTCCTGCTATTCTGCCTCACTTTCAAGTCCGCCTCGTGGCCTTCCCTCAACAGATATTTGGACGATAGTTGTCCTTTATTACTCGGCCAGTTTGTGAATTGCTGTGCCCCTGAGCTCCATTTTTCAACTCGTTTTACGTGAGCTGACCGCAAGTCCAAAATTTTGGTTCAGGACCTATGCTGGTTCCCGGTGGGGGGCTGAGACTTTGGTTAATTCTTCTTCCTGCCGGGAAATTACAGTGATATGTGCCCGTCCAAATGCCTAACAGCTACTCTCTCATTGGTTCTCCCTCTTCCCTTTCATCCTCTGCCAACTTGGCAACCTGTGCGAACCAGGAGGTTAAAGGGGCTGTCTCTCCAAGTTGGGAGGTTGATAGTAAAGCAGATGGAAAGTCAAACCGGAGCACCAGGAGAGGGACTATTCGTTGAGTTTTAGAAACCTTTCGTATTCACAGTGTGTCCGTTCTCTAGGTTTCCCGTACATGTTATAACTGTAGTAATATTCCCTTCAACCTGGAGAGTTGGGACCCATGGAATGTGTGCCATGCATTATTGCTTTAAATGGTCTGCATTTGTTCACCCAATCTCACCTATCCTCTCAGTCCAAAGTGTCCAGCCTTATGCCACATCCAGCTGTCGTTGTAGATAGGGTCATTCCAGGTTTCATCAGAGACCCTGAAGGAATTGTAAAGAATTTCCCAGGTTTTTTGTTTTGTTTTTGAAATTCCTTTTTATAGTGGGTTTGAGCTGATTCTCGCTGCCATATTTATCCCAGTCTAGACACACTTGATTCCCTTACGGAGACATATCAATACATAGGTTTTAAGATTCTTACTAGTCAGATATATTCCTCTGCGGGAAATATGGGGTTTTGAGTCCCTTTCACTGAGGAAGGTGTAGGTCTTGTCTATTCCATAGTTGGTTTTTGGAACGGTACCTGTGCTTATATCAAACTCTGGTTTTATGCATCACCCCACCTCTCCTTTCCCCTTAAGCAGGCATAAGAGTGTTTTCTAAATGTGAGACACTGTTCTCTTTCCTAACTCAGTTCAAGTGTAGCCATGTTTACAGGATCTTCATAAGTGATATCTTATGATAAGTTTCTTTTTCTCTGTGACTTATTTCACTTAGAATCATCGTACCTGAATCCACCCATTTTGCTGCTACTGGTCTTATGACATTGATTTCATGGCTGAGGGATATTCCATCGTACGTAAGTACCACAATTTTTTGAACCATTTTTATATTTCCTGGGATATTTAAGGTGTACCCAAGTTGAGGTCCTTGTAAGCAGTGCAGCCCTAAATTTTGGGGTGGCTGTGTCTTTTTGATTTTCAGTTTTCCCAAGGTATATTCCCTAGACTGGAAGTGCCCTTGGCTCTGTAGCTCTGTTGTTTACTTGTTTTAGGGAACACAATGCACTCCTCCAGGGAGGCAGTTGGCAATTTACATCCCGCCCATCAGCATAACAAGGCTCCCTGTTCTCCAGGGCCTGTCTTGCCTTTCTGGTTTTTACACATTTTGTGGATGTCCCTTTTGACCGGTGGGAAGTGATACTTCTTTGTAGTGCAGATTTGCATTGCCCGCTTGCTTGCCTGGCCAAAAAGGGCGTATGCGTTTTCTCCTGAATATATTCAGGAGAAAACGCATACGCCCTTTTGGGCCAAGTGCATCATTGTCGAAGTTGTGCCCCTCTTCCTGTGCTTTAAAGGCGATTCCAACGTACCTCTTGAAATCTGTTTCCTGCTATTCTGCCTCGCATTCAAGTCCGCCTCGTTGCCTTCCCTCAACAGATTTTTGGACGATAGTTGTCCTTTATTACTCGGCCAGTTTGTGAATTGCTGTGCCCCTGAGCTCCATTTTTCAACTCGTTTTTGGTGAGCTGACCGCAAGTCCAAAATTTTGGTTCAGGATCTATACTGATTCCCGGTGCGTGGCTGAGACTTTGGTTAATTCTTCTTCCTGCCGGGAAATTACAGTGATATGTGCCCGTCCAAATGCCTAACAGCTACTCTCTCATTGGTTCTCCCTCTTCCCTTTCATCCTCTGCCAAATTGGCAACCTGTGCGAACCAGGAGGTTAAAGGGGCTGTCTCTCCAAGTTGGGAGGTTGATAATAAAGCAGATGGAAAGTCAAACCGGAGCACCAGGAGAGGGACTATTCGTTGAGTTTTAGAAACCTTTCGTATTCACAGTGTGTCCGTTCTCTAGGATTCCTGTACATGTTATATCTGTAGTAATATTCCCTTCAACCTGGAGAGTTGGGACCCATGGAATGTGTGCCATGCATTATTGCTTTAAAGGGTCTGCATTTGCTCACCCAATCTCACCAATCCTCTCAGTCCCAAGTGTCCAGCCTTATGCCACATCCAGCTGTCATTGTAGATAGGGTCATTTCAGGTTTCATCAGAGACCCTGAAGGAATTGTAAAGAATTTCCCAGTTTTTTTGTTTTATTTTTGAAATTCCTTTTTATAGTGGGTTTGAGCTGATTCTCGCTGCCATATTTATCCCAGTCTAGACACACTTGATTCCCTTACGGAGACATATCAATACATAGGTTTTAAGATTCTTACTAGTCAGATATATTCCTCTGCGGGAAATATGGGGTTTTGAGTCCCTTTCACTGAGGAAGGTGTAGGTCTTGTCTATTCCATAGTTGGATTTTGGAACGGTACCTGTGCTTATATCAAACTCTGGTTTTATGCATCACCCCACCTCTCCTTCCCCCTTAAGCAGGCATAAGAGTGTTTTCTAAATGTGAGACACTGTTCTCTTTCCTAACTCAGTTCAAGTGTAGCCATGTTTACAGGATCTTCATAAGTGATATCTTATGATAAGTTTCTTTTTCTCTGTGACTTATTTCACTTAGAATCATCGTACCTGAATCCACCCATTTTGCTGCTACTGGTCTTATGACATTGATTTCATGGCTGAGGGATATTCCATCATACGTAAGTACCACAATTTTTTGAACCATTTTTATATTTCCTGGGATATTTAAGGTGAACCCAAGTTGAGGTCCTTGTAAGCAGTGCAGCCCTAAATTTTGGGGTGGCTGTGTCTTTTAGATTTTCAGTTTTCCCAAGGTATATTCCCTAGACTGGAAATGCCCTTGGCTCTGTAGCTCTGTTGTTTACTTGTTTTAGGGAACACAATGCACTCCTCCAGAGAGGCAGTTGGCAATTTACATCCCGCCCATCAGCATAACAAGGCTCCCTGTTCTCCAGGGCCTGTCTTGCCTTTCTGGTTTTTACACATTTTGTGGATGTCCCTTTTGACCGGTGGGAAGTGATACTTCTTTGTAGTGCAGATTTGCATTGCCCGCTTGCTTGCTTGGCCAAAAAGGGCGTATGCGTTTTCTCCTGAATATATTCAGGAGAAAATGCATACGCCCTTTTTGGCCAAGTGCATCATTGTCGAAGTTGTGCCCCTCTTCCTGTGCTTTAAAGGCGATTCCAACGTACCTCTTGAAATCTGTTTCCTGCTATTCTGCCTCGCTTTCAAGTCCGCCTCGTTGCCTTCCCTCAACAGATTTTTGGACGATAGTTGTCCTTTATTACTCGGCCAGTTTGTGAATTGCTGTGCCCCTGAGCTCCATTTTTCAACTCGTTTTTGGTGAGCTGACCGCAAGTCCAAAATTTTGGTTCAGGATCTATACTGATTCCCGGTGGGTGGCTGAGACTTTGGTTAATTCTTCTTCCTGCTGGGAAATTACAGTGATATGTGCCCGTCCAAATGCCTAACAGCTACTCTCTCATTGGTTCTCCCTCTTCCCTTTCATCCTCTGCCAAATTGGCAACCTGTGCGAACCAGGAGGTTAAAGGGGCTGTCTCTCCAAGTTGGGAGGTTGATAGTAAAGCAGATGGAAAGTCAAACCGGAGCACCAGGAGAGGGACTATTCGTTGAGTTTTAGAAACCTTTCGTATTCACAGTGTGTCCGTTCTCTAGGTTTCCCGTACATGTTATAACTGTAGTAATATTCCCTTCAACCTGGAGAGTTGGGACCCATGGAATGGGTGCCATGCATTAATGCTTTAAAGGTTCTGCATTTGTTCACCCAATCTCACCAATCCTCTCAGTCCAAGTGTCCCGCCTTATGCCACATCCAGCTGTCGTTGTAGATAGGGTCAGTCCAGGTTTCATCAGAGACTCTGAATGAATTGTAAAGAATTTCCCAGTTTTTTGTTTTGTTTTTGAAATTCCTTTTTATAGTGGGTTTGAGCTGATTCTCGCTGCCATGTTTATGCCAGTCTAGACACACTTGGTTCCCTTACGGAGACATATCAATACATAGGTTTTAAGATTCTTACTAGTCAGATATATTCCTCTGCGGGAAATATGGGGTTTTGAGTCCCTTTCACTGAGGAAGGTGTAGGTCTTGCCTATTCCATAGTTGGTTTTTGGAACGTTACCTGTGCTTATATCAAACTCTGGTTTTATGCATCACCCCACCTCTCCTTCCCCCTTAAGCAGGCATAAGAGTGTTTTCTAAATGTGAGGCACTGTTCTCTTTCCTAACTCAGTTCAAGTGTAGCCATGTTTACAGGATCTTCATAAGTGATATCTTATGATAAGTTTCTTTTTCCCTGTGACTTATTTCACTTAGAATCATCGTACCTGAATCCACCCATTTTGCTGCTACTGGTCTTATGACATTGATTTCATGGCTGAGGGATATTCCATCGTATGTATGTACCAAAATTTTTTGAACCATTTTTATATTTCCTGGGATATTTAAGGTGTACCCAAGTTGAGGTCCTTGTAAGCAGTGCAGCCCTAAATTTTGGGGTGGCTGTGTCTTTTTGATTTTCAGTTTTCCCAAGGTATATTCCCTAGACTGGAAGTGCCCTTGGCTCTGTAGCTCTGTTTTTTACTTGTTTTAGGGAACACAATGCACTCCTCCAGAGAGGCAGTTGGCAATTTACATCCCGCCCATCAGCATAACAAGGCTCCCTGTTCTCCAGGGCCTGTCTTGCCTTTCTGGTTTTTACACATTTTGTGGATGTCCCTTTTGACCGGTGGGAAGTGATACTTCTTTGTAGTGCAGATTTGCATTGCCTGCTTGCTTGCTTGGCCAAAAAGGGCGTATGCGTTTTCTCCTGAATATATTCAGGAGAAAACGCATACGCCCTTTTTGGCCAAGTGCATCATTGTCGAAGTTGTGCCCCTCTTCCTGTGCTTTAAAGGCGATTCCAACGTACCTCTTGAAATCTGTTTCCTGCTATTCTGCCTCACTTTCAAGTCCGCCTCGTGGCCTTCCCTCAACAGATATTTGGACGATAGTTGTCCTTTATTACTCGGCCAGTTTGTGAATTGCTGTGCCCCTGAGCTCCATTTTTCAACTCGTTTTAGGTGAGCTGACCGCAAGTCCAAAATTTTGGTTCAGGACCTATGCTGGTTCCCGGTGGGGGGCTGAGACTTTGGTTAATTCTTCTTCCTGCCGGGAAATTACAGTGATATGTGCCCGTCCAAATGCCTAACAGCTACTCTCTCATTGGTTCTCCCTCTTCCCTTTCATCCTCTGCCAAATTGGCAACCTGTGCGAACCAGGAGGTTAAAGGGTCTGTCTCTCCAAGTTGGGAGGTTGATAGTAAAGCAGATGGAAAGTCAAACCGGAGCACCAGGAGAGGGACTATTCGTTGAGTTTTAGAAACCTTTCGTATTCACAGTGTGTCCGTTCTCTAGGTTTCCCGTACATGTTATAACTGTAGTAATATTCCCTTCAACCTGGAGAGTTGGGACCCATGGAATGTGTGCCATGCATTATTGCTTTAAATGGTCTGCATTTGTTCACCCAATCTCACCCATCCTCTCAGTCCAAAGTGTCCAGCCTTATGCCACATCCAGCTGTCGTTGTAGATAGGGTCATTCCAGGTTTCATCAGAGACCCTGAAGGAATTGTAAAGAATTTCCGAGGTTTTTTGTTTTGTTTTTGAAATTCCTTTTTATAGTGGGTTTGAGCTGATTCTCGCTGCCATGTTTATGCCATTCTAGACACACTTGATTCCCTTACGGAGACATATCAATACATAGGTTTTAAGATTCTTACTAGTCAGATATATTCCTCTGCGGGAAATATGGGGTTTTGAGTCCCTTTCACTGAGGAAGGTGTAGGTCTTGTCTATTCCATAGTTGGTTTTTGGAACGGTACCTGTGCTTATATCAAACTCTGGTTTTATGCATCACCCCACCTCTCCTTCCCCCTTAAGCAGGCATAAGAGTCTTTTCTAAATGTGAGGCACTGTTCTCTTTCCTAACTCAGTTCAAGTGTAGCCATGTTTACAGGATCTTCATAAGTGATATCTTATGATAAGTTTCTTTTTCTGTGTGACTTATTTCACTTAGAATCATCGTACCTGAATCCACCCATTTTGCTGCTACTGGTCTTATGACATTGATTTCATGGCTGAGGGATATTCCATCGTACGTAAGTACCACAATTTTTTGAACCATTTTTATATTTCCTGGGATATTTAAGGTGTACCCAAGTTGAGGTCCTTGTAAGCAGTGCAGCCCTAAATTTTGGGGTGGCTGTGTCTTTTTGATTTTCAGTTTTCCCAAGGTATATTCCCTAGACTGGAAGTGCCCTTGGCTCTGTAGCTCTGTTCTTTACTTGTTTTAGGGAACACAATGCACTCCTCGAGAGAGGCAGTTGGCAATTTACATCCCGCCCATCAGCATAACAAGGCTCCCTGTTCTCCAGGGCCTGTCTTGCCTTTCTGGTTTTTACACATTTTGTGGATGTCCCTTTTGACCGGTGGGAAGTGATACTTCTTTGTAGTGCAGATTTGCATTGCCCGATTGCTTGCTTGGCCAAAAAGGGCGTATGCGTTTTCTCCTGAATATATTCAGGAGAAAACGCATACGCCCTTTTTGGCCAAGTGCATCATTGTCGAAGTTGTGCCCCTCTTCCTGTGCTTTAAAGGCGATTCCAACGTACCTCTTGAAATCTGTTTCCTGCTATTCTGCCTCGCTTTCAAGTCCGCCTCGTTGCCTTCCCTCAACAGATTTTTGGACGATAGTTGTCCTTTATTACTCGGCCAGTTTGTGAATTGCTGTGCCCCTGAGCTCCATTTTTCAACTCGTTTTTGGTGAGCTGACCGCAAGTCCAAAATTTTGGTTCAGGATCTATACTGATTCCCGGTGCGTGGCTGAGACTTTGGTTAATTCTTCTTCCTGCCGGGAAATTACAGTGATATGTGCCCGTCCAAATGCCTAACAGCTACTCTCTCATTGGTTCTCCCTCTTCCCTTTCATCCTCTGCCAAATTGGCAACCTGTGCGAACCAGGAGGTTAAAGGGGCTGTCTCTCCAAGTTGGGAGGTTGATAGTAAAGCAGGTGGAAAGTCAAACCGGAGCACCAGGAGAGGGACTATTCGTTGAGTTTTAGAAACCTTTCGTATTCAGTGTGTCCGTTCTCTAGGTTTCCCGTACATGTTATAACTGTAGTAATATTCCCTTCAACCTGGAGAGTTGGGACCCATGGAATGGGTGCCATGCACTAATGCTTTAAAGGTTCTGCATTTGTTCACCCAATCTCACCAATCCTCTCAGTCCAAGTGTCCCGCCTTATGCCACATCCATCTGTCGTTGTAGATAGGGTCAGTCCAGGTTTCATCAGAGACTCTGAATGAATTGTAAAGAATTTCCCAGTTTTTTGTTTTGTTTTTGAAATTCCTTTTTATAGTGGGTTTGAGCTGATTCTCGCTGCCATGTTTATGCCAGTCTAGACACACTTGGTTCCCTTACGGAGACATATCAATACATAGGTTTTAAGATTCTTACTAGTCAGATATATTCCTCTGCGGGAAATATGGGGTTTTGAGTCCCTTTCACTGAGGAAGGTGTAGGTCTTGCCTATTCCATAGTTGGTTTTTGGAACGGTACCTGTGCTTATATCAAACTCTGGTTTTATGCATCACCCCACCTCTCCTTCCCCCTTAAGCAGGCATAAGAGTGTTTTCTAAATGTGAGACACTGTTCTCTTTCCTAACTCAGTTCAAGTGTAGCCATGTTTACAGGATCTTCATAAGTGATATCTTATGATAAGTTTCTTTTTCTGTGTGACTTATTTCACTTAGAATCATCATACCTGAATCCACCCATTTTGCTGCTACTGGTCTTATGACATTGATTTCATGGCTGAGGGATATTCCATCGTATGTAAGTACCAAAATTTTTTGAACCATTTTTATATTTCCTGGGATATTTAAGGTGTACCCAAGTTGAGGTCCTTGTAAGCAGTGCAGCCCTAAATTTTGGGGTGGCTGTGTCTTTTTGATTTTCAGTTTTCCCAAGGTATATTCCCTAGACTGGAAGTGCCCTTGGCTCTGTAGCTCTGTTTTTTACTTGTTTTAGGGAACACAATGCACTCCTCCAGAGAGGCAGTTGGCAATTTACATCCCGCCCATCAGCATAACAAGGCTCCCTGTTCTCCAGGGCCTGTCTTGCCTTTCTGGTTTTTACACATTTTGTGGATGTCCCTTTTGACCGGTGGGAAGTGATACTTCTTTGTAGTGCAGATTTGCATTGCCTGCTTGCTTGCTTGGCCAAAAAGGGCGTATGCGTTTTCTCCTGAATATATTCAGGAGAAAACGCATACGCCCTTTTTGGCCAAGTGCATCATTGTCGAAGTTGTGCCCCTCTTCCTGTGCTTTAAAGGCGATTCCAACGTACCTCTTGAAATCTGTTTCCTGCTATTCTGCCTCACATTCAAGTCCGCCTCGTGGCCTTCCCTCAACAGATATTTGGACGATAGTTGTCCTTTATTACTCGGCCAGTTTGTGAATTGCTGTGCCCCTGAGCTCCATTTTTCAACTCGTTTTAGGTGAGCTGACCGCAAGTCCAAAATTTTGGTTCAGGACCTATGCTGGTTCCCGGTGGGGGGCTGAGACTTTGGTTAATTCTTCTTCCTGCCGGGAAATTACAGTGATATGTGCCCGTCCAAATGCCTAACAGCTACTCTCTCATTGGTTCTCCCTCTTCCCTTTCATCCTCTGTCAAATTGGCAACCTGTGCGAACCAGGAGGTTAAAGGGTCTGTCTCTCCAAGTTGGGAGGTTGATAGTAAAGCAGATGGAAAGTCAAACCGGAGCACCAGGAGAGGGACTATTCGTTGAGTTTTAGAAACCTTTCGTATTCACAGTGTGTCCGTTCTCTAGGTTTCCCGTACATGTTAAAACTGTAGTAATATTCCCTTCAACCTGGAGAGTTGGGACCCATGGAATGTGTGCCATGCATTATTGCTTTAAATGGTCTGCATTTGTTCACCCAATCTCACCCATCCTCTCAGTCCAAAGTGTCCAGCCTTATGCCACATCCAGCTGTCGTTGTAGATAGGGTCATTCCAGGTTTCATCAGAGACCCTGAAGGAATTGTAAAGAATTTCCCAGGTTTTTTGTTTTGTTTTTGAAATTCCTTTTTATAGTGGGTTTGAGCTGATTCTCGCTGCCATGTTTATGCCATTCTAGACACACTTGATTCCCTTACGGTGACATATCAATACATAAGTTTTAAGATTCTTACTAGTCAGATATATTCCTCTGCGGGAAATATGGGGTTTTGAGTCCATTTCACTGAGGAAGGTGTAGGTCTTGTCTATTCCATAGTAGGTTTTGGAACGGTACCTGTGCTTATATCAAACTCTGGTTTTATGCATCACCCCACCTCTCCTTCCCACTTAAGCAGGCATAAGAGTCTTTTCTAAATGTGAGGCACTGTTCTCTTTCCTAACTCAGTTCAAGTGTAGCCATGTTTACAGGATCTTCATAAGTGATAACTTATGATAAGTTTCTTTTTCTCTGTGACTTATTTCACTTAGAATCATCGTACCTGAATCCACCCATTTTGCTGCTACTGGTGTTATGACATTGATTTCATGGCTGAGGGATATTCCATCGTACGTAAGTACCACAATTTTTTGAACCATTTTTATATTTCCTGGGATATTTAAGGTGTACCCAAGTTGAGGTCCTTGTAAGCAGTGCAGCCCAAAATTTTGGGGTGGCTCTGCCTTACTGATTTTCAGTTTTTCCCAGGTATATTCCCTAGACTGGAAGTGCCCTTGGCTCTGTAGCTCTGTTGTTTACTTGTTTTAGGGAACAAAATGCATTCCTCCAGAGAGGCAGTTGGCAATTTACATCCCGTCCATCAGCATAACAAGGCTCCCTGTTCTCCAGGACCAGTCTTGCCTTTCTGGTTTTTACACATTTTGTGGATGTCCCTTTTGACCGGTGGGAAGTGATACTTCTTTGTAGTGGAGATTTGCATTGCCCGCTTGCTTGCTTGGCCAAAAAGGGCGTATGCGTTTTCTCCTGAATATATTCAGGAGAAAACGCATATGCCCTTTTTGGCCAAGTGCATCATTGTCGAAGTTGTGTCCCTCTTCCTGAGCTTTAAAGGCGATTCCCACGTACCTCTTGAAATCTGTTTCCTGCTATTCTGCCTCGCTTTCAAGTCCGCCTCGTTGCCTTCCCTCAACAGATTTTTGGACGATAGTTGTCCTTTATTACTCGGCCAGTTTGTGAATTGCTGTGCCCCTGAGCTGCATTTTTCAACTCGTTTTTGGTGAGCTGACCGCAAGTCCAAAATTTTGGTTCCGGATCTATACTGATTCCCGGTGGGTGGCTGAGACTTTGGTTAATTCTTCTTCCTGCCGGGAAATTACAGTGATATGTGCCCGTCCAAATGCCTAACAGCTACTCTCTCATTGGTTCTCCCTCTTCCCTTTCATCCTCTGCCAAATTGGCAACCTGTGCGAACCAGGAGGTTAAAGGGGCTGTCTCTCCAAGTTGTGAGGTTGATAATAAAGCAGATGGAAAGTCAAACCGGAGCACCAGGAGAGGGACTATTCGTTGAGTTTTAGAAACCTTTCGTATTCACAGTGTGTCCGTTCTCTAGGATTCCCGTACATGTTATATCTGTAGTAATATTCCCTTCAACCTGGAGAGTTGGGACCCATGGAATGTGTGCCATGCATTATTGCTTTAAAGGGTCTGCATTTGCTCACCCAATCTCACCAATCCTCTCAGTCCCAAGTGTCCAGCCTTATGCCACATCCAGCTGTCATTGTAGATAGGGTCATTTCAGGTTTCATCAGAGACCCTGAAGGAATTGTAAAGAATTTCCCAGTTTTTTTGTTTTATTTTTGAAATTCCTTTTTATAGTGGGTTTGAGCTGATTCTCACTGCCATATTTATCCCAGTCTAGACACACTTGATTCCCTTACGGAGACTTATCAATACATAGGTTTTAAGATTCTTACTAGTCAGATATATTCCTCTGCGGGAAATATGGGGTTTTGAGTCCCTTTCACTGAGGAAGGTGTAGGTCTTGGCTATTCCATAGTTGGTTTTTGGAACGGTACCTGTGCTTATATCAAACTCTGGTTTTATGCATCACCCCACCTCGCCTTCCCCCTTAAGCAGGCATAAGAGTGTTTTCTAAATGTGAGACACTGTTCTCTTTCCTAACTCAGTTCAAGTGTAGCCATGTTTACAGGATCTTCATAAGTGATATCTTATGATAAGTTTCTTTTTCTCTGTGACTTATTTCACTTAGAATCATCGTACCTGAATCCACCCATTTTGCTGCTACTGGTCTTATGACATTGATTTCATGGCTGAGGGATATTCCATCGTACGTAAGTACCACAATTTTTTGAACCATTTTTATATTTCCTGGGATATTTAAGGTGTACCCAAGTTGAGGTCCTTGTAAGCAGTGCAGCCCTAAATTTTGGGGTGGCTGTGTCTTTTTGATTTTCAGTTTTCCCAAGGTATATTCCCTAGACTGGAAGTGCCCTTGGCTCTGTAGCTCTGTTGTTTACTTGTTTTAGGGAACACAATGCACTCCTCCAGAGAGGCAGTTGGCAATTTACATCCCGCCCATCAGCATAACAAGGCTCCCTGTTCTCCAGGGCCTGTCTTGCCTTTCTGGTTTTTACACATTTTGTGGATGTCCCTTTTGACCGGTGGGAAGTGATACTTCTTTGTAGTGCAGATTTGCATTGCCCGCTTGCTTGCTTGGCCAACAAGGGCATATGCGTTTTCTCCTGAATATATTCAGGAGAAAACGCATACGCCCTTTTTGGCCAAGTGCATCATTGTCGAAGTTGTGCCCCTCTTCCTGTGCTTTAAAGGCGATTCCAACGTACCTCTTGAAATCTGTTTCCTGCTATTCTGCCTCGCTTTCAAGTCCACCTCGTTGCCTTCCCTCAACAGATTATTGGACGATAGTTGTCCTTTATTACTCGGCCAGTTTGTGAATTGCTGTGCCCCTGAGCTCCATTTTTCAACTCGTTTTTGGTGAGCTGACCCCAAGTCCAAAATTTTGGTTCAGGATCTATACTGATTCCCGGTGGGTGGCTGAGACTTTGGTTAATTCTTCTTCCTGCCGGGAAATTACAGTGATATGTGTCCGTCCAAATGCCTAACAGCTACTCTCTCATTGGTTCTCCCTCTTCCCTTTCATCCTCTGCCAAATTGGCAACCTGTGCGAACCAGGAGGTTAAAGGGGCTGTCTCTCCAAGTTGGGAGGTTGATAATAAAGCAGATGGAAAGTCAAACCGGAGCACCAGGAGAGGGACTATTCGTTGAGTTTTAGAAACCTTTCGTATTCACAGTGTGTCCGTTCTCTAGGATTCCCGTACATGTTATATCTGTAGTAATATTCCCTTCAACCTGGAGAGTTGGGACCCATGGAATGTGTGCCATGCATTATTGCTTTAAAGGGTCTGCATTTGCTCACCCAATCTCACCAATCCTCTCAGTCCCAAGTGTCCAGCCTTATGCCACATCCAGCTGTCATTGTAGATAGGGTCATTTCAGGTTTCATCAGAGACCCTGAAGGAATTGTAAAGAATTTCCCAGTTTTTTTGTTTTAGTTTTGAAATTACTTTTTATAGTGGGTTTGAGCTGATTCTCACTGCCATATTTATCCCAGTCTAGACACACTTGATTCCCTTACGGAGACTTATCAATACATAGGTTTTAAGATTCTTACTAGTCAGATATATTCCTCTGCGGGAAATATGGGGTTTTGAGTCCCTTTCACTGAGGAAGGTGTAGGTCTTGTCTATTCCATAGTTGGTTTTTGGAACGGTACCTGTGCATATATCAAACTCTGGTTTTATGCATCACCCCACCTCGCCTTCCCCCTTAAGCAGGAATAAGAGTGTTTTCTAAATGTGAGACACTGTTCTCTTTCCTAACTCAGTTCAAGTGTAGCCATGTTTACAGGATCTTCATAAGTGATATCTTATGATAAGTTTCTTTTTCTCTGTGACTTATTTCACTTAGAATCATCGTACCTGAATCCACCCATTTTGCTGCTACTGGTCTTATGACATTGATTTCATGGCTGAGGGATATTCCATCGTACGTAAGTACCACAATTTTTTGAACCATTTTTATATTTCCTGGGATATTTAAGGTGTACCCAAGTTGAGGTCCTTGTAAGCAGTGCAGCCCTAAATTTTGGGGTGGCTGTGTCTTTTTGATTTTCAGTTTTCCCAAGGTATATTCCCTAGACTGGAAGTGCCCTTGGCTCTGTATCTCTGTTCTTTACTTGTTTTAGGGAACACAATGCACTCCTCCAGAGAGGCAGTTGGCAATTTACATCCCGCCCATCAGCATAACAAGGCTCCCTGTTCTCCAGGGCCTGTCTTGCCTTTCTGGTTTTTACACATTTTGTGGATGTCCCTTTTGACCGGTGGGAAGTGATACTTCTTTGTAGTGCAGATTTGCATTGCCCGCTTGCTTGCTTGGCCAAAAAGGGCGTATGCGTTTTCTCCTGAATATATTCAGGAGAAAACGCATACGCCCTTTTTGGCCAAGTGCATCATTGTCGAAGTTGTGCCCCTCTTCCTGTGCTTTAAAGGCGATTCCAACGTACCTCTTGAAATCTGTTTCCTGCTATTCTGCCTCGCTTTCAAGTCTGCCTCGTTGCCTTCCCTCAACAGATTTTTGGACGATAGTTGTCCTTTATTACTCGGCCAGTTTGTGAATTGCTGTGCCCCTGAGCTCCATTTTTCAACTCGTTTTTGGTGAGCTGACCGCAAGTCCAAAATTTTGGTTCAGGATCTATACTGATTCCCAGTGGGTGGCTGAGACTTTGGTTAATTCTTCTTCCTGCCGGGAAATTACAGTGATATGTGCCCGTCCAAATGCCTAACAGCTACTCTCTCATTGGTTCTCCCTCTTCCCTTTCATCCTCTGCCAAATTGGCAACCTGTGCGAACCAGGAGGTTAAAGGGGCTGTCTCTCCAAGTTGGGAGGTTGATAATAAAGCAGATGGAAAGTCAAACCGGAGCACCAGGAGAGGGACTATTCGTTGAGTTTTAGAAACCTTTCGTATTCACAGTGTGTCCGTTCTCTAGGATTCCCGTACATGTTATATCTGTAGTAATATTCCCTTCAACCTGGAGAGTTGGGACCCATGGAATGTGTGCCATGCATTATTTCTTTAAAGGGTCTGCATTTGCTCACCCAATCTCACCAATCCTCTCAGTCCCAAGTGTCCAGCCTTATGCCACATCCAGCTGTCATTGTAGATAGGGTCATTTCAGGTTTCATCAGAGACCCTGAAGGAATTGTAAAGAATTTCCCAGTTTTTTTGTTTTATTTTTGAAATTCCTTTTTATAGTGGGTTTGAGCTGATTCTCGCTGCCATATTTATCCCAGTCTAGACACACTTGATTCCCTTACGGAGACATATCAATACATAGGTTTTAAGATTCTTACTAGTCAGATACATTCCTCTGCGGGAAATATGGGGTTTTGAGTCCCTTTCACTGAGGAAGGTGTAGGTCTTGTCTATTCCATAGTTGGTTTTTGGAACGGTACCTGTGCTTATATCAAACTCTGGTTTTATGCATCACCCCACCTCTCCTTCCCCCTTAAGCAGGCATAAGAGTGTTTTCTAAATGTGAGACACTGTTCTCTTTCCTAACTCAGTTCAAGTGTAGCCATGTTTACAGGATCTTCATAAGTGATATCTTATGATAAGTTTCTTTTTCTCTGTGACTTATTTCACTTAGAATCATCGTACCTGAATCCACCCATTTTGCTGCTACTGGTCTTATGACATTGATTTCATGGCTGAGGGATATTCCATCGTACGTAAGTACCACAATTTTTTGAACCATTTTTATATTTCCTGGGATATTTAAGGTGTACCCAAGTTGAGGTCCTTGTAAGCAGTGCAGCCCTAAATTTTGGGGTGGCTGTGTCTTTTTGATTTTCAGTTTTCCCAAGGTATATTCCCTAGACTGGAAGTGCCCTTGGCTCTGTATCTCTGTTCTTTACTTGTTTTAGGGAACACAATGCACTCCTCCAGAGAGGCAGTTGGCAATTTACATCCCGCCCATCAGCATAACAAGGCTCCCTGTTCTCCAGGGCCTGTCTTGCCTTTCTGGTTTTTACACATTTTGTGGATGTCCCTTTTGACCGGTGGGAAGTGATACTTCTTTGTAGTGCAGATTTGCATTGCCCGCTTGCTTGCTTGGCCAAAAAGGGCGTATGCGTTTTCTCCTGAATATATTCAGGAGAAAACGCATACGCCCTTTTTGGCCAAGTGCATCATTGTCGAAGTTGTGCCCCTCTTCCTGTGCTTTAAAGGCGATTCCAACGTACCTCTTGAAATCTGTTTCCTGCTATTCTGCCTCGCTTTCAAGTCTGCCTCGTTGCCTTCCCTCAACAGATTTTTGGACGATAGTTGTCCTTTATTACTCGGCCAGTTTGTGAATTGCTGTGCCCCTGAGCTCCATTTTTCAACTCGTTTTTGGTGAGCTGACCGCAAGTCCAAAATTTTGGTTCAGGATCTATACTGATTCCCGGTGGGTGGCTGAGACTTTGGTTAATTCTTCTTCCTGCCGGGAAATTACAGTGATATGTGCCCGTCCAAATGCCTAACAGCTACTCTCTCATTGGTTCTCCCTCTTCCCTTTCATCCTCTGCCAAATTGGCAACCTGTGCGAACCAGGAGGTTAAAGGGGCTGTCTCTCCAAGTTGGGAGGTTGATAATAAAGCAGATGGAAAGTCAAACCGGAGCACCAGGAGAGGGACTATTCGTTGAGTTTTAGAAACCTTTCGTATTCACAGTGTGTCCGTTCTCTAGGATTCCCGTACATGTTATATCTGTAGTAATATTCCCTTCAACCTGGAGAGTTGGGACCCATGGAATGTGTGCCATGCATTATTGCTTTAAAGGGTCTGCATTTGCTCACCCAATCTCACCAATCCTCTCAGTCCCAAGTGTCCAGCCTTATGCCACATCCAGCTGTCATTGTAGATAGGGTCATTTCAGGTTTCATCAGAGACCCTGAAGGAATTGTAAAGAATTTCCCACTTTTTTTGTTTTATTTTTGAAATTCCTTTTTATAGTGGGTTTGAGCTGATTCTCGCTGCCATATTTATCCCAGTCTAGACACACTTGATTCCCTTACGGAGACATATCAATACATAGGTTTTAAGATTCTTACTAGTCAGATACATTCCTCTGCGGGAAATATGGGGTTTTGAGTCCCTTTCACTGAGGAAGGTGTAGGTCTTGTCTATTCCATAGTTGGTTTTTGGAACGGTACCTGTGCTTATATCAAACTCTGGTTTTATGCATCACCCCACCTCTCCTTCCCCCTTAAGCAGGCATAAGAGTGTTTTCTAAATGTGAGACACTGTTCTCTTTCCTAACTCAGTTCAAGTGTAGCCATGTTTACAGGATCTTCATAAGTGATATCTTATGATAAGTTTCTTTTTCTGTGCGACTTATTTCACTTAGAATCATCGTACCTGAATCCACCCATTTTGCTGCTACTGGTCTTATGACATTGATTTCATGGCTGAGGGATATTCCATCGTACGTAAGTACCACAATTTTTTGAACCATTTTTATATTTCCTGGGATATTTAAGGTGTACCCAAGTTGAGGTCCTTGTAAGCAGTGCAGCCCTAAATTTTGGGGTGGCTGTGTCTTTTTGATTTTCAGTTTTCCCAAGGTATATTCCCTAGACTGGAAGTGCCCTTGGCTCTGTAGCTCTGTTGTTTACTTGTTTTAGGGAACACAATGCACTCCTCCAGAGAGGCAGTTGGCAATTTACATCCCGCCCATCAGCATAACAAGGCTCCCTGTTCTCCAGGGCCTGTCTTGCCTTTCTGGTTTTTACACATTTTGTGGATGTCCCTTTTGACCGGTGGGAAGTGATACTTCTTTGTAGTGCAGATTTGCATTGCCCGCTTGCTTGCTTGGCCAAAAAGGGCGTATGTGTTTTCTCCTGAATATATTCAGGAGAAAACATATACGCCCTTTTTGGCCAAGTGCATCATTGTCGAAGTTGTGCCCCTCTTCCTGTGCTTTAAAGGCGATTCCAACGTACCTCTTGAAATCTGTTTCCTGCTATTCTGCCTCGCTTTCAAGTCCGCCTCGTTGCCTTCCCTCAACAGATTTTTGGACGATAGTTGTCCTTTATTACTCGGCCAGTTTGTGAATTGCTGTGCCCCTGAGCTCCATTTTTCAACTCGTTTTTGGTGAGCTGACCGCAAGTCCAAAATTTTGGTTCAGGATCTATACTGATTCCCGGTGGGTGGCTGAGACTTTGGTTAATTCTTCTTCCTGCCGGGAAATTACAGTGATATGTGCCCGTCCAAATGCCTAACAGCTACTCTCTCATTGGTTCTCCCTCTTCCCTTTCATCCTCTGCCAAATTGGCAACCTGTGCGAACCAGGAGGTTAAAGGGGCTGTCTCTCCAAGTTGGGAGGTTGATAATAAAGCAGATGGAAAGTCAAACCGGAGCACCAGGAGAGGGACTATTCGTTGAGTTTTAGAAACCTTTCGTATTCACAGTGTGTCCGTTCTCTAGGATTCCCGTACATGTTATATCTGTAGTAATATTCCCTTCAACCTGGAGAGTTGGGACCCATGGAATGTGTGCCATGCATTATTGCTTTAAAGGGTCTGCATTTGCTCACCCAATCTCACCAATCCTCTCAGTCCCAAGTGTCCAGCCTTATGCCACATCCAGCTGTCATTGTAGATAGGGTCATTTCAGGTTTCATCAGAGACCCTGAAGGAATTGTAAAGAATTTCCCAGTTTTTTTGTTTTATTTTTGAAATTCCTTTTTATAGTGGGTTTGAGCTGATTCTCGCTGCCATATTTATCCCAGTCTAGACACACTTGATTCCCTTATGGAGACATATCAATACATAGGTTTTAAGATTCTTACTAGTCAGATACATTCCTCTGCGGGAAATATGGGGTTTTGAGTCCCTTTCACTGAGGAAGGTGTAGGTCTTGTCTATTCCATAGTTGGTTTTTGGAACGGTACCTGTGCTTATATCAAACTCTGGTTTTATGCATCACCCCACCTCTCCTTCCCCCTTAAGCAGGCATAAGAGTGTTTTCTAAATGTGAGACACTGTTCTCTTTCCTAACTCAGTTCAAGTGTAGCCATGTTTACAGGATCTTCATAAGTGATATCTTATGATAAGTTTCTTTTTCTGTGCGACTTATTTCACTTAGAATCATCGTACCTGAATCCACCCATTTTGCTGCTACTGGTCTTATGACATTGATTTCATGGCTGAGGGATATTCCATCATACGTAAGTACCACAATTTTTTGAACCATTTTTATATTTCCTGGGATATTTAAGGTGTACCCAAGTTGAGGTCCTTGTAAGCAGTGCAGCCCTAAATTTTGGGGTGGCTCTGTCTTTTTGATTTTCAGTTTTCCCAAGGTATATTCCCTAGACTGGAAGTGCCCTTGGCTCTGTAGCTCTGTTGTTTACTTGTGTTAGGGAACACAATGCACTCCTCCAGAGAGGCAGTTGGCAATTTACATCCCGCCCATCAGCATAACAAGGCTCCCTGTTCTCCAGGGCCTGTCTTGCCTTTCTGGTTTTTACACATTTTGTGGATGTCCCTTTTGACCGGTGGGAAGTGATACTTCTTTGTAGTGCAGATTTGCATTGCCCGCTTGCTTGCTTGGCCAAAAAGGGCGTATGCATTTTCTCCTGAATATATTCAGGAGAAAACGCATACGCCCATTTTGGCCAAGTGCATCATTGTCGAAGTTGTGCCCCTCTTCCTGTGCTTTAAAGGCGATTCCAACATACCTCTTGAAATCTGTTTCCTGCTATTCTGCCTCGCTTTCAAGTCCGCCTCGTTGCCTTCCCTCAACAGATTTTTGGACGATAGTTGTCCTTTATTACTCGGCCAGTTTGTGAATTGCTGTGCCCCTGAGCTCCATTTTTCAACTCGTTTTTGGTGAGCTGACCGCAAGTCCAAAATTTTGGTTCAGGATCTATACTGATTCCTGGTGGGTGGCTGAGACTTTGGTTAATTCTTCTTCCTGCCGGGAAATTACAGTGATATGTGCCTGTCCAAATACCTAACAGCTACTCTCTCATTGGTTCTCCCTCTTCCCTTTCATCCTCTGCCAAATTGGCAACCTGTGCGAACCAGGAGGTTAAAGGGGCTGTCTCTCCAAGTTGGGAGGTTGATAATAAAGCAGATGGAAAGTCAAACCGGAGCACCAGGAGAGGGACTATTCGTTGAGTTTTAGAAACCTTTCGTATTCACAGTGTGTCCGTTCTCTAGGATTCCCGTACATGTTATATCTGTAGTAATATTCCCTTCAACCTGGAGAGTTGGGACCCATGGAATGTGTGCCATGCATTATTGCTTTAAAGGGTCTGCATTTGCTCACCCAATCTCACCAATCCTCTCAGTCCCAAGTGTCCAGCCTTATGCCACATCCAGCTGTCATTGTAGATAGGGTCATTTCAGGTTTCATCAGAGACCCTGAAGGAATTGTAAAGAATTTCCCAGTTTTTTTGTTTTATTTTTGAAATTCCTTTTTATAGTGGGTTTGAGCTGATTCTCGCTGCCATATTTATCCCAGTCTAGACACACTTGATTCCCTTACGGAGACATATCAATACATAGGTTTTAAGATCCTTACTTTACTAGTCAGATATATTCCTCTGCGGGAAATATGGGGTTTTGAGTCCCTTTCACTGAGGAAGGTGTAGGTCTTGTCTATTCCATAGTTGGTTTTTGAACAGTACCTGTGCTTATATCAAACTCTGGTTTTATGCATCACCCCACCTCTCCTTCCCCCTTAAGCAGGCATAAGAGTGTTTTCTAAATGTGAGACACTGTTCTCTTTCCTAACTCAGTTCAAGTGTAGCCATGTTTACAGGATCTTCATAAGTGATATCTTATGATAAGTTTCTTTTTCTGTATGACTTATTTCACTTAGAATCATCGTACCTGAATCCACCCATTTTGCTGCTACTGGTCTTATGACATTGATTTCATGGCTGAGGGATATTCCATCGTACGTAAGTACCACAATTTTTTGAACCATTTTTATATTTCCTGGGATATTTAAGGTGTACACAAGTTGAGGTCCTTGTAAGCAGTGCAGCCCTAAATTTTGGGGTGGCTGTGTCTTTTTGATTTTCAGTTTTCCCAAGGTATATTCCCTAGACTGTAAGTGCCCTTGGCTCTGTAGCTCTGTTGTTTACTTGTTTTAGGGAACACAATGCACTCCTCCAGAGAGGCAGTTGGCAATTTACATCCCGCCCATCAGCATAACAAGGCACCCTGTTCTCCAGGGCCTGTCTTGCCTTTCTGGTTTTTACACATTTTGTGGATGTCCCTTTTGACTGGTGGGAAGTGATACTTCTTTGTAGTGCAGATTTGCATTGCCCGCTTGCTTGCTTGGCCAAAAAGGGCGTATGCGTTTTCTCCTGAATATATTCAGGAGAAAACGCATACGCCCTTTTTGGCCAAGTGCATCATTGTCGAAGTTGTGCCCCTCTTCCTGTGCTTTAAAGGTGATTTCAACGTACCTCTTGAAATCTGTTTCCTGCTATTCTGCCACGCTTTCAAGTCCTCCTCATTGCCTTCCCTCAACAGATTTTTGGACGATAGTTGACCTTTATTACTCAGCCATTTTGTGAATTGCTGTGCCCCTGAGCTCCATTATTCAACTCGTTTTTGGTGAGCTGACCGCAAGTCCAAAATTTTGTTTCAGGATCTATACTGATTCCCGGTGGGTGGCTGAGACTTTGGTTAATTCTTCTTCCTGCCGGGAAATTACAGTGATATGTGCCCGTCCAAATGCCTAACAGCTACTCTCTCATTGGTTCTCCCTCTTCCCTTTCATCCTCTGCCAAATTGGCAACCTGTGCGAACCAGGAGGTTAAAGGGGCTGTCTCTCCAAGTTGGGAGGTTGATAATAAAGCAGATGGAAAGTCAAAACGGAGCACCAGGAGAGGGACTATTCGTTGAGTTTTAGAAACCTTTCGTATTCACAGTGTGTCCGTTCTCTAGGATTCCCGTACATGTTATATCTCTAGTAATATTCCCTTCAACCTGGAGAGTTGGTACCCATGGAATGTGTGCCATGCATTATTGCTTTAAATGGTCTGCATTTGTTCACCGAATCTCACCAATCCTTTCAGTCCAAAGTGTCCAGCCTTATGCCACATCCAGCTGTCGTTGTAGATAGGGTCATTCCAGGTTTCATCAGAGACCCTGAAAGAATTGTAAAGAATTTCCCAGTTTTTTTGTTTTGTTTTTGAAATTCCTTTTTATAGTGGGTTTGAGCTGATTCTCGCTGCCATGTTTATGCCAGTCTAGACACACTTGATTCCCTTACGGAGACATATCAATACATAGGTTTTAAGATTCTTACTAGTCAGATATATTCTTCTCCTGGAAATATGGGGTTTTGAGTCCCTTTCACTGAGGAAGGTGTAGGTCTTGTCTATTCCATAGTTGGTTTTTGGAACGGTACCTGTGCTTATATCAAATTCTGGTTTTATGCATCACCCCACCTCTCCTTCCCCCTTAAGCAGGCATAAGAGTGTTTTCTAAATGTGAGACACTGTTCTCTTTCCTAACTCAGTTCAAGTGTAGCCATGTTTACAGGATCTTCATAAGTGATATCTTATGATAAGTTTCTTTTTCTCTGTGAATTATTTCACTTAGAATCACCGTACCTGAATCCACCCATTTTACTGCTACTGGTCTTAAGACATTGATTTCATGGCTGAGGGATATTCCATCGTACGTAAGTACCACAATTTTTTGAACCATTTTTATATTTCCTGGGATATTTAAGGTGTACCCAAGTTGAGGTCCTTATAAGCAGTGCAGCCCTAAATTTTGGGGTGGCTGTGTCTTTTTGATATTCAGTTTTCCAAAGGTATATTCCTTAGACTGGAAGTGCCCTTGGCTCTGTAGCTCTGTTGTTTACTTGTTTTAGGGAACACAATGTACTCCTCCAGAGAGGCAGTTGGCAATTTACATACGCCCATCAGCATAACAAGGCTCCCTGTTCTCCAGTGCCTGTCTTGCCTTTCTGGTTTTTACACATTTTGTGGATGTCCCTTTTGACCGGTGGTAAGTGATACTTCTTTGTAATGCAGATTTGCATTGCCTGATTGCTTGCTTGGCCAAAAAGGGCGTATGCGTTTTCTCCTGAATATATTCAGGAGAAAACGCATACGCCCTTTTTGGCCACGTGCATCATTGCCGAAGTTGTGCCCCTCATCCGGTGCTTTAAAGGTGATTCCAACGTACCTCTTGAAATCTGTTTCCTGCTATTCTGCTTCGCTTTCAAGTCCGCCTCGTTGCCTTCCCTCAACAGATTTTTGGACGATAGTTGTCCTTTATTACTCGGCCAGTTTGTGAATTGCTGTGCCCCTGAGCTCCATTTTTCAACTCGTTTTTGGTGAGCTGACCGCAGGTCCAAAATTTTGGTTCAGGATCTATGCTGGTTCCCGGTGGGGGGCTGAGACTTTGGTTAATTCTTCTTCCTGCCGGGAAATTAGAGTGATATGTGCCCGTCCAAATGCCTAACAGCTACTCTCTCATTGGTTCTCCCTCTTCCCTTTCATCCTCTGCCAAATTGGCAACCTGTGCGAACCAGGAGGTTAAAGGGGCTGTCTCTCCAAGTTGGGAGGTTGATAGTAAAGCAGGTGGAAAGTCAAACCGGAGCACCAGGAGAGGGACTATTCGTTGAGTTTTAGAAACCTTTCGTATTCACAGTGTGTCCGTTCTCTAGGTTTCCCGTACATGTTATAACTGTAGTAATATTCCCTTCAACCTGGAGAGTTGGGACCCATGGAATGGGTGCCATGCATTAATGCTTTAAAGGATCTGCATTTGTTCACCCAATCTCACAAAACCTCTCAGTCCAAGTGTCCCGCCTTATGCCACATCCAGCTGTCGTTGTAGATAGGGTCAGTCCAGGTTTCATCAGAGACTCTGAAGGAATTGTAAAGAATTTCCAAGGTTTTTGTTTTGTTTTTGAAATTCCTTTTTATTGTGGGTTTGAGCTGATTCTCGCTGCCATGTTTATGCCAGTCTAGACACACTTGTTTCCCTTACGGAGACATATCAATACATAGGTTTTAAGATTCTTACTAGTCAGATATAATCCTCTGCGGGAAATATTGGGTTTTGAGTCCCTTTCACTGAGGAAGGTGTAGGTCTTGCCTATTCCATAGTTGGTTTTTGGAACGGTACCTCTGCTTATATCAAACTCTGGTTTTATGCATCACCCCACCTCTCCTTCCCCCTTAAGCAGGCATAAGAGTGTTTTCTAAATGTGAGACACTGTTCTCTTTCCTAACTCAGTTCAAGTGTAGCCATGTTTACAGGATCTTCATAAGTGATATCTTATGATAAGTTTCTTTTTCTGTGTGACTTATTTCACTTAGAATCATCGTACCTGAATCCACCCATTTTGCTGCTAATGGTCTTATGACATTGATTTCATGGCTGAGGCATATTCCATCGTATGTAAGTACCACAATTTTTTGAACCATTTTTATATTTCCTGGGATATTTAAGGTGTACCCAAGTTGAGGTCCTTGTAAGCAGTGCAGCCCTAAATTTTGGGGTGGCTGTGTCTTTTTGATTTTCAGTTTTCCCAAGGAATATTCCCTAGACTGGAAGTGCCCTTGGCTCTGTAGCTCTGTTGTTTACTTGTTTTAGGGAACACAATGCACTCCTCCAGAGAGGCAGATGGCAATTTACATCCCGCCCATCAGCATAACAAGGCTCCCTGTTCTCCAGGGCCTGTCTTGCCTTTCTGGTTTTTACACATTTTGTGGATGTCCCTTTTGACCGGTGGGAAGTGATACTTCTTTGTAGTGCAGATTTGCATTGCCCGCTTGCTTGCTTGGCCAAAAAGGGCGTATGCGTTTTCTCCTGAATATATTCAGGAGAAAACGCATACGCCCTTTTTGGCCAAGTGCATCATTGTCGAAGTTGTGCCCCTCTTCCTGTGCTTTAAAGGCGATTCCAACGTACCTCTTGAAATCTGTTTCCTGCTATTCTGCCTCGCTTTCAAGTCCGCCTCGTGGCCTTCCCTCAACAGATATTTGGACGATAGTTGTCCTTTATTACTTGGCCAGTTTGTGAATTGCTGTGCCCCTGAGCTCCATTTTTCAACTCGTTTTACGTGAGCTGACCGCAAGTCCAAAATTTTGGTTCAGGACCTATACTGGTTCCCGGTGGGGGGCTGAGACTTTGGTTAATTCTTCTTCCTGCCGGGAAATTAGAGTGATATGTGCCCGTCCAAATGCCTAACAGCTACTCTCTCATTGGTTCTCCCTCTTCCCTTTCATCCTCTGCCAAATTGGCAACCTGTGCGAACCAGGAGGTTAAAGTGGCTGTCTCTCCAAGTTGGGAGGTTGATAGTAAAGCAGATGGAAAGTCAAACCGGAGCACCAGGAGAGGGACTATTCGTTGAGTTTTAGAAACCTTTCGTATTCACAGTGTGTCCGTTCTCTAGGATTCCCGTACATGTTATATCTGTAGTAATATTCCCTTCAACCTGGAGAGTTGGGACCCATGGAATGTGTGCCATGCATTATTGCTTTAAAGGGTCTGCATTTGCTCACCCAATCTCACCAATCCTCTCAGTCCCAAGTGTCCAGCCTTATGCCACATCCAGCTGTCATTGTAGATAGGGTCATTTCAGGTTTCATCAGAGACCCTGAAGGAATTGTAAAGAATTTCCCAGTTTTTTTGTTTTATTTTTGAAATTCCTTTTTATAGTGGGTTTGAGCTGATTCTCGCTGCCATATTTATCCCAGTCTAGACACACTTGATTCCCTTACGGAGACATATCAATACATAGGTTTTAAGATTCTTACTAGTCAGATATATTCCTCTGCGGGAAATATGGGGTTTTGAGTCCCTTTGACTGAGGAAGGTGTAGGTCTTGTCTATTCCATAGTTGGTTTTTGGAACGGTACCTGTGCTTATATCAAACTCTGGTTTTATGCATCACCCCACCTCTCCTTCCCCCTTAAGCAGGCATAAGACTGTTTTCTAAATGTGAGACACTGTTCTCTTTCCTAACTCAGTTCAAGTGTAGCCATGTTTACAGGATCTTCATAAGTGATATCTTATGATAAGTTTCTTTTTCTCTGTGACTTATTTCACTTAGAATCATCGTACCTGAATCCACCCATTTTGCTGCTACTGGTCTTATGACATTGATTTCATGGCTGAGGGATATTCCATCGTACGTAAGTACCACAATTTTTTGAACCATTTTTATATTTCCTGGGATATTTAAGGTGTACCCAAGTTGAGGTCCTTGTAAGCAGTGCAGCCCTAAATTTTGGGGTGGCTGTGTCTTTTTGATTTTCAGTTTTCCCAAGGTATATTCCCTAGACTGGAAGTGCCCTTGGCTCTGTAGCTCTGTTGTTTACTTGTTTTAGGGAACACAATGCACTCCTCCAGAGAGGCAGTTGGCAATTTACATCCCGCCCATCAGCATAACAAGGCTCCCTGTTCTCCAGGGCCTGTCTTGCCTTTCTGGTTTTTACACATTTTGTGGATGTCCCTTTTGACCGGTGGGAAGTGATACTTCTTTGTAGTGCAGATTTGCATTGCCCGCTTGCTTGCTTGGCCAAAAAGGGCGTATGCGTTTTCTCCTGAATATATTCAGGAGAAAACGCATACGCCCTTTTTGGCCAAGTGCATCATTGTCGAAGTTGTGCCCCTCTTCCTGTGCTTTAAAGGCGATTCCAACGTACCTCTTGAAATCTGTTTCCTGCTATTCTGCCTCGCTTTCAAGTCCGCCTCGTTGCCTTCCCTCAACAGATTTTTGGACGATAGTTGTCCTTTATTACTCGGCCAGTTTGTGAATTGCTGTGCCCCTGAGCTCCATTTTTCAACTCGTTTTTGGTGAGCTGACCGCAAGTGCAAAATTTTGGTTCAGGATCTATACTGATTCCCGGTGGGTGGCTGAGACTTTGGTTAATTCTTCTTCCTGCTGGGAAATTACAGTGATATGTGCCCGTCCAAATGCCTAACAGCTACTCTCTCATTGGTTCTCCCTCTTTCCTTTCATCCTCTGCCAAATTGGCAACCTGTGCGAACCAGGATGTTAAAGGGGCTGTCTCTCCAAGTTGGGAGGTTGATAGTAAAGCAGATGGAAAGTCAAACCGGAGCACCAGTAGAGGGACTATTCGTTGAGTTTTAGAAACCTTTCGTATTCACAGTGTGTCTGTTCTCTAGGTTTCCCGTACATGTTATAGCTGTAGTAATATTCCCCTTAACCTGGAGAGTTGGGACCCATGGAATGGGTGCCAGGGATTTGTGCTTTAAAGGGTCTGCATTTGCTCACCCAATCTCACCAATCCTCTCAGTCCCAAGTGTGCAGCCTTATGCCACATCCAGCTGTCGTTTTATATAGGGTCATTCCAGGTTTCATCAGAGACCCTGAAGGAATTGTAAGGAATTTCCCAGTTTTTTTGTTTTGTTTTTGAAATTCCTTTTTATAGTGGGTTTGAGCTGATTCTTGCTGCCATGTTTATGCCAGTCTAGACACACTTGATTCCCTTAATGAGACATATCAATACATAGGTTTTAAGATTCTTACTAGTCAGATATATTCCTCTGCGGGAAATATGGGGTTTTGATTCCCTTTCACTGAGGAAGGTGTAGGTCTTGTCTATTCCATAGTTGGTTTTTGGAACGGTACCTGTGCTTATATCAAACTCTGGTTTTATGCATCACCCCACCTCTCCTTCCCCCTTAAGCAGGCATAAGAGTGTTTTCTAAATGTGAGCCACTGTTCTCTTTCCTAACTCAGTTCAAGTGTAGCCATGTTTACAGGATCTTCATAAGTGCTATCTTATGATAAGTTTCTTTTTCTGTGTGACTTATTTCACTTAGAATCATCGTACCTGAATCCACCCATTTTGCTGCTACTGGTCTTATGACATTTATTTCATGGCTGAGGGATATTCCATCGTACGTAAGTACCACAATTTTTTGAACCATTTTTATATTTCCTGGGATATTTAAGGTGTACCCAAGTTGAGGTCCTTGTAAGCAGTGCAGCCCTAAATTTTCGGGTGGCTCTGTCTTATTGATTTTCACTTTTCCCAAGGTATATTCCCTAGACTGGAAGTGCCCTTGGCTCTGTCGCTCTGTTGTTTACTTGTTTTAGGGAACACAATGCACTCCTCCAGAGAGGCAGTTGGCAATTTACATCCCGCCCATCAGCATAACAAGGCTCCCTGTTCTCCAGGGCCTGTCTTGCCTTTCTGGTTTTTACATATTTTGTGGATGTCCCTTTTGACCGGTGGGAAGTGATACTTCTTTGTAGTGCAGATTTGCATTGCCCGCTTGCTTGCTTGGCCAAAAAGGGCGTATGCGTTTTCTCCTGAATATATTCAGGAGAAAACGCATACGCCCTTTTTGGCCAAGTGCATCATTGTCGAAGTTGTGCCCATCTTCCTGTGCTTTTAAGGCGATTCCAATGTACCTCTTGAAATCTGTTTCCTGCTATTCTGCCTGGCTTTCAAGTCCGCCTCGTTGCCTTCCCTCAACAGATTTTTGGACGATAGTTGACCTATATTACTCGGCCAGTTTGTGAATTGCTGTGCCCCTGAGCTCCATTTTTCAACTCGTTTTCTGTGAGCTGACCGCAAGTGCAAAATTTTGGTTCAGGACCTATACTGGTTCCCGGGGGGTGGCTGAGACGTTGGTTAATTATTCTTCCTGCCGGGAAATTAGAGTGATATGTGCCCGTCCAAATGCCTAAAAGCTACTCTCTCATTGGTTCTCCCTCTTCCCTTTCATCCCCTGCCAAATTGGCAACCTTTGCGAACCAGGAGGTTAAAGGGGCTGTCTCTCCCAGTTGGGAGGTTGATAGTAAAGCAGATGGAAAGACAAACACGAGCACCAGGAGAGGGACTATTCGTTGAGTTTTAGAAACCTTTCGTGTTCACAGTGTGTCCGTTCTCTAGGTTTCCCGTACATGTTATAGCTGTAGTAATATTCCCTTTAACCTGGAGAGTTAGGACCCATGGAGTGGGTGCCAGGCATTTGTGCTTTAAAGGGTCTGCATTTGCTCACCCAATCCCACCAATCCTCTCAGTCCCATGTGTCCAGCCTTATGCCTCATCCAGCTGTCGTTGTACATAGGGTCATTCCAGGTTTCATCAGAGACCCTGAAGGAATTGTAAAGAATTTCCCAGTTTTTTCGTTTTGTTTTTGAAATTCCTTTTTATAGTCGGTTTGAGCTGATTCTCGCTGCCGTGTTTATGCCAGTCTAGACACACTTGATTCCCTTACGGAGACATATCAACACATAGGTTTTAAGATTCTTACTAGTCAGATATATTCCTCTGCGGGAAATATGGGGATTTGAGTCCCTTTCACTGAGGAAGGTGTAGGCCTTGTCTATTCCATAGTTGGTTTTTGGAACGGTACCTGTGCTTATATCAAACTCTGGTTTTATGCATCACCCCACCTCTCCTTCCCCCTTAAGCAGGCATAAGAGTGTTTTCTAAATGTGAGCCACTGTTCTCTTTCCTAACTCAGTTCAAGTGTAGCCATGTTTACAGGATCTTCATAAGTGATATCTTATAATAAGTTTCTTTTTCTGTGTGACTTATTTCACTTAGAATCATCGTACCTGAATCCACCCATTTTGCTGCTACTGGTCTTATGACATTGATTTCATGGCTGAGGGATATTCCATCGGACGTATGTACCACAATGTTTTGAACCATTTTTATATTTCCTGGGATATTTAAGGTGTACCCAAGTTGAGGTTCCTGTAAGCAGTGAAGCCCTAAATTTTGGGGTGGCTCTGTCTTATTGATTTTCAGTTTTCCCAAGGTATATTCCCTAGACTGGAAGTGCCCTTGGCTCTGTCGCTCTGTTGTTTATTTGTTTTAGGGAACACAATGCACTGCTCCAGAGAGGCAGTTGGCAATTTACATCCCGCCCATCAGCATAAGAAGGCTCCCTGTTCTCCAGGGCCTGTCTTGCCTTTCTGGTTTTTACACATTTTGTGGATGTCCCTTTTGACCGGTGGGAAGTGATACTTCTTTGTAGTGCAGATTTGCATTGCCCGCTTGCTTGCTTGGCCAAAAAGGGCGTATGCGTTTTCTCCTGAATATATTCAGGAGAAAACGCATACGCCCTTTTTGGCCAAGTGCATCATTGTCGAAGTTGTGCCCCTCTTCCTGTGCTTTAAAGGCGATTCTAACGTACCTCTTGAAATCTGTTTCCTGCTATTCTGCCTCGCTTTCAAGTCCGCCTCGTTGCCTTCCCTCAACAGATTTTTGGACGATAGTTGTCCTTTATTACTCGGCCAGTTTGTGAATTGTTGTGCCCCTGAGCTCCATTTTTCAACTCGTTTTTGGTGAGCTGACCGCAAGTCCAAAATTTTGGTTCAGGACCTATACTGGTTCCCAGTGGGTGGCTGAGACGTTGGTTAATTATTCTTCCTGCCGGGAAATTAGAGTGATATGTGCCCGTCCAAATGCCTAACAGCTACTCTCTCATTGATTCTCCCTCTTCCCTTTCATCCTCTGCCAATTGGCAACCTGTGCGAACCAGGAGGTTAAAGGGGCTGTCTCTCCAAGTTGGGAGGTTGATAGTAAAGCAGATGGAAAGTCAAACCGGAGCACCAGGAGAGGGACTATTCGTTGAGTTTTAGAAACCTTTCATATTCACAGTGTGTCTGTTCTCTAGGTTTCCCGTACATGTTATAGCTGTAGTAATGTTCCCCTTAACCTGGAGAGTTGGGACCCATGGAATGGGTGCCAGGGATTTGTGCTTTAAAGGGTCTGCATTTGCTCACCCAATCTCACCAATCCTCTCAGTCCCAAGTGTGCAGCCTTATGCCACATCCAGCTGTCGTTTTATATAGGGTCATTCCAGGTTTCATCAGAGACCCTGAAGGAATTGTAAGGAATTTCCCAGTTTTTTTGTTTTGTTTTTGAAATTCCTTTTTATAGTGGGTTTGAGCTGATTCTCGCTGCCATGTTTATGCCAGTCTAGACACACTTGATTCCCTTAATGAGACATATCAATACATAGGTTTTAAGATTCTTACTAGTCAGATATATTCCTCTGCGGGAAATATGGGGTTTTGATTCCCTTTCACTGAGGAAGGTGTAGGTCTTGTCTATTCCATAGTTGGTTTTTGGAACGGTACCTGTGCTTATATCAAACTCTGGTTTTATGCATCACCCCACCTCTCCTTCCCCCTTAAGCAGGCATAAGAGTGTTTTCTAAATGTGAGCCACTGTTCTCTTTCCTAACTCAGTTCAAGTGTAGCCATGTTTACAGGATCTTCATAAGTGCTATCTTATGATAAGTTTCTTTTTCTGTGTGACTTATTTCACTTAGAATCATCGTACCTGAATCCACCCATTTTGCTGCTACTGGTCTTATGACATTTATTTCATGGCTGAGGGATATTCCATCGTACGTAAGTACCACAATTTTTTGAACCATTTTTATATTTCCTGGGATATTTAAGGTGTACCCAAGTTGAGGTCCTTGTAAGCAGTGCAGCCCTAAATTTTCGGGTGGCTCTGTCTTATTGATTTTCACTTTTCCCAAGGTATATTCCCTAGACTGGAAGTGCCCTTGGCTCTGTCGCTCTGTTGTTTACTTGTTTTAGGGAACACAATGCACTCCTCCAGAGAGGCAGTTGGCAATTTACATCCCGCCCATCAGCATAACAAGGCTCCCTGTTCTCCAGGGCCTGTCTTGCCTTTCTGGTTTTTACATATTTTGTGGATGTCCCTTTTGACCGGTGGGAAGTGATACTTCTTTGTAGTGCAGATTTGCATTGCCCGCTTGCTTGCTTGGCCAAAAAGGGCGTATGCGTTTTCTCCTGAATATATTCAGGAGAAAACGCATACGCCCTTTTTGGCCAAGTGCATCATTGTCGAAGTTGTGCCCCTCTTCCTGTGCTTTTAAGGCGATTCCAATGTACCTCTTGAAATCTGTTTCCTGCTATTCTGCCTGGCTTTCAAGTCCGCCTCGTTGCCTTCCCTCAACAGATTTTTGGACGATAGTTGACCTATATTACTCGGCCAGTTTGTGAATTGCTGTGCCCCTGAGCTCCATTTTTCAACTCGTTTTCTGTGAGCTGACCGCAAGTGCAAAATTTTGGTTCAGGACCTATACTGGTTCCCGGGGGGTGGCTGAGACATTGGTTAATTATTCTTCCTGCCGGGAAATTAGAGTGATATGTGCCCGTCCAAATGCCTAACAGCTACTCTCTCATTGGTTCTCCCTCTTCCCTTTCATCCTCTGCCAAATTGGCAACCTTTGCGAACCAGGAGGTTAAAGGGGCTGTCTCTCCCAGTTGGGAGGTTGATAGTAAAGCAGATGGAAAGACAAACACGAGCACCAGGAGAGGGACTATTCGTTGAGTTTTAGAAACCTTTCGTGTTCACAGTGTGTCCGTTCTCTAGGTTTCCCGTACATGTTATAGCTGTAGTAATATTCCCTTTAACCTGGAGAGTTAGGACCCATGGAGTGGGTGCCAGGCATTTGTGCTTTAAAGGGTCTGCATTTGCTCACCCAATCCCACCAATCCTCTCAGTCCCAAGTGTCCAGCCTTATGCCTCATCCAGCTGTCGTTGTACATAGGGTCATTCCAGGTTTCATCAGAGACCCTGAAGGAATTGTAAAGAATTTCCCAGTTTTTTCGTTTTGTTTTTGAAATTCCTTTTTATAGTCGGTTTGAGCTGATTCTCGCTGCCGTGTTTATGCCAGTCTAGACACACTTGATTCCCTTACGGAGACATATCAACACATAGGTTTTAAGATTCTTACTAGTCAGATATATTCCTCTGCGGGAAATATGGGGATTTGAGTCCCTTTCACTGAGGAAGGTGTAGGCCTTGTCTATTCCATAGTTGGTTTTTGGAACGGTACCTGTGCTTATATCAAACTCTGGTTTTATGCATCACCCCACCTCTCCTTCCCCCTTAAGCAGGCATAAGAGTGTTTTCTAAATGTGAGCCACTGTTCTCTTTCCTAACTCAGTTCAAGTGTAGCCATGTTTACAGGATCTTCATAAGTGATATCTTATAATAAGTTTCTTTTTCTGTGTGACTTATTTCACTTAGAATCATCGTACCTGAATCCACCCATTTTGCTGCTACTGGTCTTATGACATTGATTTCATGGCTGAGGGATATTCCATCGGACGTATGTACCACAATGTTTTGAACCATTTTTATATTTCCTGGGATATTTAAGGTGTACCCAAGTTGAGGTTCCTGTAAGCAGTGAAGCCCTAAATTTTGGGGTGGCTCTGTCTTATTGATTTTCAGTTTTCCCAAGGTATATTCCCTAGACTGGAAGTGCCCTTGGCTCTGTCGCTCTGTTGTTTATTTGTTTTAGGGAACACAATGCACTCCTCCAGAGAGGCAGTTGGCAATTTACATCCCGCCCATCAGCATAAGAAGGCTCCCTGTTCTCCAGGGCCTGTCTTGCCTTTCTGGTTTTTACACATTTTGTGGATGTCCCTTTTGACCGGTGGGAAGTGATACTTCTTTGTAGTGCAGATTTGCATTGCCCGCTTGCTTGCTTGGCCAAAAAGGGCGTATGCGTTTTCTCCTGAATATATTCAGGAGAAAACGCATACGCCCTTTTTGGCCAAGTGCATCATTGTCGAAGTTGTGCCCCTCTTCCTGTGCTTTAAAGGCGATTCTAACGTACGTCTTGAAATCTGTTTCCTGCTATTCTGCCTCGCTTTCAAGTCCGCCTCGTTGCCTTCCCTCAACAGATTTTTGGACGATAGTTGTCCTTTATTACTCGGCCAGTTTTTGAATTGCTGTGCACCTGAGCTCCATTTTTCAACTCGTTTCCTGTGAGCTGACCGCAAGTCCAAAATTTTGGTTCAGGACCTATACTGGTCCCCGGTGGGTGGCTGAGACTTTGGTTAATTCTTCTTCCTGCCGGGAAATTAGAGTGATATGTGCCCGTCCAAATGCCTAACAGCTACTCTCTCATTGGTTCTCCCTCTTCCCTTTCATCCTCTGCCAAATTGGCAACCTGGGCGAACCAGGGGGTTAAAGGGGCTGTCTCTCCAAGTTGGGAGGTTGATAGTAAAGCAGATGGAAATTCAAACACGAGCACCAGGAGAGGGACTATTCGTTGAGTTTTAGAAACCTTTCGTATTCACAGTGTGTCCGTTCTCTAGGTTTCCCGTACATGTTATAGCTGTACTAATATTCACTTTAACCTGGAGAGTTGGGACCCATGGAATGGGTGCCAGGCATTTGTGCTTAAAGGGTTCTGCATTTGTTCACCCCATCTCACCAATCCTCTCAGTCCCAAGTGTCCAGCCTTATGCCTCATCCAGCTGTCGTACATATGGTCATTCCAGGTTTCATCAGTGACCCTGAAGGAATTGTAAAGAATTTCCCAGTTTTTTTGTTTTGTTTTTGAAATTCCATTTTATAGTGTGTTTGAGCTGATTCTCGCTGCCATGTTTATGCCAGTCTAGACACACTTGATTCCCTTATGGAGACATATCTATACATAGGTTTTAAGATTCTTACTAGTCAGATATATTCCTCTGCGGGAAATATGGGGTTTTGAGTCCCTTTCACTGAGGAAGGTGTAGGTCTTGTCTATTCCATAGTTGGTTTTTGGAACGGTACCTGTGCTTATATCAAACTCTGGTTTTATGCATCACCCCACCTCGCCTTCCCCCTTAAGCAGGCATAAGAGTGTTTTCTAAATGTGAGACACTGTTCTCTTTCCTAACTCAGTTCAAGTGTAGCCATGTTTACAGGATCTTCATAAGTGATATCTTATGATAAGTTTCTTTTTCTGTGTGACTTATTTCACTTAGAATCATCGTACCTGAATCCACCCATTTTGCTGCTACTGGTCTTATGACATTGATTTCATGGCTGAGGGATATTCCATCGTACGTAAGTACCACAATTTTTTGAACCATTTTTATATTTCCTGGGATATTTAAGGTATACCCAAGATGAGGTCCTTGTAAGCAGTGCAGCCCTAAATTTTGGGGTGGCTCTGTCTTATTGATTTTCAGTTTTCCCAAGGTATATTCCCTAGACTGGAAGTGCCCTTGGCTCTGTCGCTCTGTTGTTTACTTGTTTTAGGGAACACAATGCACTCCTCCAGAGAGGCAGTTGGCAATTTACATCCCGCCCATCAGCATAAAAAGGCTCCCTGTTCTCCAGGGCCTGTCTTGCCTTTCTGGTTTTTACACCTTTTGTGGATGTCCCTTTTGACCAGTGGGAAGTGATACTTCTTTGTAGTGCAGATTTGCATTGCCCGCTTGCTTGCTTGGCAAAAAAGGGCGTATGCGTTTTCTCCTGAATATATTCAGGAGAAAACGCATACGCCCTTTTTGGCCAAGTGCATCATTGTCGAAGTTGTGCCCCTCTTCCTGTGCTTTAAAGGCGATTCCAACGTATCTCTTGAAATCTGTTTCCTGCTATTCTGCCTCGCTTTCAAGTCCGCCTCGTTGCCTTCCCTCAACAGATTTTTGGACGATAGTTGTCCTTTATTACTCGGCCAGTTTGTGAATTGTTGTGCCCCTGAGCTCCATTTTTCAACTCGTTTTTGGTGAGCTGACCGCAAGTCCAAAATTTTGGTTCAGGACCTATACTGGTTCCCGGTGGGTGGCTGAGACGTTGGTTAATTATTCTTCCTGCCGGGAAATTAGAGTGATATGTGCCCGTCCAAATGCCTAACAGCTACTCTCTCATTGATTCTCCCTCTTCCCTTTCATCCTCTGCCAATTGGCAACCTGTGCGAACCAGGAGGTTAAAGGGGCTGTCTCTCCAAGTTGGGAGGTTGATAGTAAAGCAGATGGAAAGTCAAACCGGAGCACCAGGAGAGGGACTATTCGTTGAGTTTTAGAAACCTTTCGTATTCACAGTGTGTCTGTTCTCTAGGTTTCCCGTACATGTTATAGCTGTAGTAATGTTCCCCTTAACCTGGAGAGTTGGGACCCATGGAATGGGTGCCAGGGATTTGTGCTTTAAAGGGTATGCATTTGCTCACCCAATCTCACCAATCCTCTCAGTCCCAAGTGTGCAGCCTTATGCCACATCCAGCTGTCGTTGTATATTGGGTCATTCCAGGTTTCATCAGAGACCCTGAAGGAATTGTAAGGAATTTCCCCGTTTCTTTGTTTTGTTTTTGAAATTCCTTTTTATAGTGGGTTTGAGCTGATTCTCGCTGCCATGTTTTTGCCAGTCTAGACACACTTGATTCCCTTAATGAGACATATCAATACATAGGTTTTAAGATTCTTACTAGTCAGATATATTCCTCTGCGGGAAATATGGGGTTTTGATTCCCTTTCACTGAGGAAGGTGTAGGTCTTGTCTATTCCATAGTTGGTTTTTGGAACGGTACCTGTTCTTATATCAAACTCTGGTTTTATGCATCACCCCACCTCTCCTTCCCCTTCAAGCAGGCATAAGAGTGTTTTCTAAATGTGAGCCACTGTTCTCTTTCCTAACTCAGTTCAAGTGTAGCCATGTTTACAGGATCTTCATAAGTGCTATCTTATGATAAGTTTCTTTTTCTGTGTGACTTATTTCACTTAGAATCATCGTACCTGAATCCACCCATTTTGCTGCTACTGGTATTATGACATTGATTTCATGGCTGAGGGATATTCCATCGTACGTAAGTACCACAATTTTTTGAACCATTTTTATATTTCCTGGGATATTTAAGGTGTACCCAAGTTGAGGTCCTTGTAAGCAGTGCAGCCGTAAATTTTCGGGTGGCTCTGTCTTATTGATTTTCAGTTTTCCCAAGGTATATTCCCTAGACTGGAAGTGCCCTTGGCTCTGTCGCTCTGTTGTTTACTTGTTTTAGGGAACACAATGCACTCCTCCAGAGAGGCAGTTGGCAATTTACATCCCGCCCATCAGCATAACAAGGCTCCCTGTTCTCCAGGGCCTGTCTTGCCTTTCTGGTTTTTACACATTTTGTGGATGTCCCTTTTGACCGGTGGGAAGTGATACTTCTTTGTAGTGCAGATTTGCATTGCCCACTTGCTTGCTTGGCCAAAATGGGCGTATGCGTTTTCTCCTGAATATATTCAGGAGAAAACGCATACGCCCTTATTGGCCAAGTGCATCATTGTCGAAGTTGTGCCCCTCTTCCTGTGCTTTTAAGGCGATTCCAATGTACCTCTTGAAATCTGTTTCCTGCTATTCTGCCTCGCTTTCAAGTCCGCCTCGTTGCCTTCCCTCAACAGATTTTTGGACGATAGTTGACCTTTATTACTCGGCCAGTTTGTGAATTGCTGTGCCCCTGAGCTCCATTTTTCAACTCGTTTTCTGTGAGCTGACCGCAAGTGCAAAATTTTGGTTCAGGACCTATACTGGTTCCCGGTGGGGGGCTGAGACTTTGGTTATTTCTTCCTCATGCCGGGAAATTACACTGATATGTGCCCGTCCAAATGCCTAACAGCTACTCTCTCATTGGTTCTCCCTCTTCCCTTTCATCCTCTGCCAAATTGGCAACCTTTGCGAACCAGGATGTTAAAGGCGCTGTCTCTCCAAGTTGGGAGGTTGATAGTAAAGCAGATGGAAAGACAAACACGAGCACCAGGAGAGGGACTATTCGTTGAGTTTTAGAAACCTTTCGTGTTCACAGTGTGTCCGTTCTCTAGGTTTCCCGTACATGTTATAGCTGTAGTAATATTCCCTTTAACCTGGAGAGTTAGGACCCATGGAGTGGGTGCCAGGCATTTGTGCATTAAAGGGTCTGCATTTGCTCACCCAATCCCACCAATGCTTTCAGACCCAAGCGTCCAGCCTTATGTCACATCCAGCTGTCGTTTTACATAGGGTCATTCCAGGTTTCATCAGTGGCCCTGAAGGAATTGTAAAGAATTTCCCAGTTTTTTTGTTTTGTTTTTGAAATTCCTTTTTATAGTCGGTTTGAGCTGATTCTCGCTGCCATGTTTATGCCAGTCTAGACACACTTGATTCCCTTACAGAGACATATCAATACATAGGTTTTAAGATTCTTACTAGGGCTTCCCTGGTGGTGCAGTGGTTGAGAGTCCGCCTGCCGATGCAGGGGATACGGGTTCGTGCCCCGGTCTGGGAGGATCCAACATGCCGCGGAGCGACTGGGCCCGTGGGCCGTGTCCGCTGAGCCTGCGCGTCCGGAGCCTGTGCTCTGCAGCGGGAGTGGCCACAGCAGTGAGAGGCCCGCATACCGCAAAAAAAAAAAAAAAAAAAAAAAAAAAAGATTCTTACTAGTCAGATATATTCCTCTGCGGGAAATATGGGGTTTTGATACCCTTTCACTGAGGAAGGTGTAGGTCTTGTCTATTCCATAGTTGGTTTTTGGAACGGTACCTGTGCTTATATCAAACTCTGGTTTTATGCATCACCCCACCTCTCCTTCCCCCTTCAGCAGGCATAAGAGTGTTTTCTAAATGTGAGCCACTGTTCTCTTTCCTAACTCAGTTCAACTGTAGCCATGTTTACAGGATCTTCATAAGTGATATCTTATGATAAGTTTCTTTTTCTGTGTGACTTATTTCACTTAGAATCATCGTACCTGAATCCACCCATTTTGCTGCTACTGGTCTTATGACATTGATTTCATGGCTGAGGGATATTCCATCGTACGTAAGTACCACAATTTTTTGAACCATTTTTATATTTCCTGGGATATTTAAGGTGTACCCAAGTTGAGGTCCTTGTAAGCAGTGCAGCCCTAAATTTTGGGGTGGCTCTGTCTTATTGATTTTCAGTTTTCCCAAGGTATATTCCCTAGACTGGAAGTGCCCTTGGCTCTGTCGCTCTGTTGTTTACTTGTTTTAGGGAACACAATGCACTCCTCCAGAGAGCCAGTTGGCAATTTACATCCCGCCCATCAGCATAACAAGGCTCCCTGTTCTCCAGGGCCTGTCTTGCCTTTCTGGTTTTTACACATTTTGTGGATGTCCCTTTTGACCGGTGGGAAGTGATACTTCTTTGTAGTGCAGATTTGCATTGCCCGCTTGCTTGCTTGGCCAAAAAGGGCGTATGCGTTTTCTCCTGAATATATTCAGGAGAAAACGCATACGCCCTTTTTGGCCAAGTGCATCATTGTCGAAGTTGTGCACCTCTTCCTGTGCTTTTAAGGCGATTCCAATGTACCTCTTGAAATCTGTTTCTTGCTATTCTGCCTCGCTTTCAAGTCCGCCTCGTTGCCTTCCCTCAACAGATTTTTGGACGATAGTTGACCTTTATTACTCGGCCAGTTTGTGAATTGCTGTGCCCCTGAGCTCCATTTTTCAACTCGTTTTCTGTGAGCTGACCGCAAGTGCAAAATTTTGGTTCAGGACCTATACTGGTTCCCGGGGGGTGGCTGAGACTTTGGTTAATTCTTCTTCATGCCGGGAAATTAGAGTGATATGTGCCCGTCCAAATGCCTAACAGCTACTCTCTCATTGGTTCTCCCTCTTCCCTTTCATCCTCTGCCAAATTGGCAACCTGGGCGAACCAGGGGGTTAAAGGGGCTGTCTCTCCAAGTTGGGAGGTTGATAGTAAAGCAGATGGAAAGACAAACACGAGCACCAGGAGAGGGACTATTCGTTGAGTTTTAGAAAGCTTTCGTGTTCACAGTGTGTCCGTTCTCTAGGTTTCCCGTACATGTTATAGCTGTAGTAATATTCCCTTTAACCTGGAGAGTTAGGACCCATGGAGTGGGTGCCAGGCATTTGTGCTTTAAAGGGTCTGCATTTGCTCACCCAATCGCACCAATGCTCTCAAACCCAAGCGTCCAGCCTTATGTCACATCCAGCTGTCGTTGTACATAGGGTCATTCCATGTTTCATCAGTGGCCCTGAAGGAATTGTAAAGAATTTCCCAGTTTTTTTGTTTTGTTTTTGAAATTCCATTTTATAGTGGGTTTGATCTGATTCTCGCTGCCATGTTTATGCCAGTATAGACACACTTGATTCCCTTATGGACACATATCAATACATAGGTTTAAAGATTCTTACTAGTCAGATATATTCCTCTGCGGGATATATGGGGTTTTGAGTCCTTTTCACTGAGGAAGGTGTAGGTCTTGTCTATTCCATAGTTGGTTTTTGGAACGGTACCTGTGCTTATATCAAACTCTGGTTTTATGCATCACCCCACCTCTCCTTCCCCCTTAAGCAGGCATAAGAGTGTTTTCTATATGTGAGACACTGCTCTCTTCCCTAACTCAGTTCAAGTGTAGCCATGTTTACAGGATCTTCATAAGTGATATCTTATGATAAGATTCTTTTTCTGTGTGACTTATTTCACTTAGAATCATCGTACCTGAATCCACCCATTTTGCTGCTACTGGTCTTATGACATGGATTTCATGGCTGAGGGATATTCCATCGTATGTAAGTACCACAATTTTTTGAACCATTTTTATATTTCCTGGGATATTTAAGGTATACCCAAGATGAGGTCCTTGTAAGCAGTGCAGCCCTAAATTTTGGGGTGGCTCTGTCTTATTGATTTTCAGTTTTCCCAAGGTATATTCCCTAGACTGGAAGTGCCCTTGGCTCTGTCGCTCTGTTGTTTACTTGTTTTAGGGAACACAATGCACTCCTCCAGAGAGGCAGTCGGCAATTTACATCCCGCCCATCAGCATAAAAAGGCTCCCTGTTCTCCAGGGCCTGTCTTGCCTTTCTGGTTTTTACACCTTTTGTGGATGTCCCTTTTGACCGGTGGGAAGTGATACTTCTTTGTAGTGCAGATTTGCATTGCCCGCTTGCTTGCTTGGCCAAAAAGGGCGTATGCGTTTTCTCCTGAATATATTCAGAAGAAAACGCATACGCCCTTTTTGGCCAAGTGCATCATTGTCGAAGTTGTGCCCCTCTTCCTGTGCTTTAAAGACGATTCCCACGTACCTCTTGAAATCTGTTTCCTGCTATTTTGCCTCGCTATGAGGTTCGCATCGTTGCCTTCCCTTAACAGATTTTTGGACGATAGTTGTCCTTTATTACTCTGCCAATTTGTGAATTGCTGTGCCCTTGAGCTCCACTTTGCAACTCGTTTTTTGTGAGCTGACCGCAAGTCCAAAATTTTGGTTCAGGACGTATGCTGGTTCCTGGAGGGGGGCTGAGACTTTGGTTAATTCTTCTTCCTGCCGCGAAGTTAGAATGATATGTGCCCATCCAAATGCCTAACAGCTCTTCTCTCATTGGTATTCCCTCTTCCCTTTCATCCTCTGCCAAATTGGAAACCTGTGCGAACCAGGAGGTTAAAGGGGCTGTCTCTCCAAGTTGGGAGATTGATAGTAAAGCAGAGGGAAATTCAAACCGGAGCACCAAGAGAGGGATTATACGTTGAGTTTTAGAAACCTTTTGTATTCACAGTGGGTCCATTCTCTAGGTTTCCTGTACATGTTATATCTGTAGTAATATTCCCTTCAACCTGGAGAGTTGGGACCCATGGAATGGGTGCCAGGCATTTGTGCTTTAAAGGGTCTGCATTTGCTCACCCAATCTCACCAATCCTGTCAGTCCCATGTGTCCAGCCTTATGCCTCATCCAGCTGTCGTTGTACATAGGGTCATTCCAGGTTTCATCAGACACCCTGAAGGAATGGTAAAGAATTTCCCAGTTTTTTTGTTTTGTTTTTGAAATTCCTTTTTATAGTCGGTTTGAGCTGATTCTCGCTGCCGTGTTTATGCCAGTCTAGACACACTTGATTCCCTTACGGAGACATATCAATATATAGGTTTTAAGATTTTTACTAGTCAGATATATTCCTCTGCGGGAAATATGGGGATTTGATTCCCTTTCACTGAGGAAGGTGTAGGTCTTGTCTATTTCATAGTTGGTTTTTGGAACGGTACCTGTGCTTATATCAAACTCTGGGTTTATGCATCACCCCACCTCTCCTTCCCCCTTAAGCAGGCATAAGAGTGTTTTCTAAATGTGAGCCACTGTTCTCTTTCCTAACTCAGTTCAAGTGTAGCCATGTTTACAGGATCATCATAAGTGATATCTTATAATAAGTTTCTTTTTCTGTGTGACTTATTTCACTTAGAATCATCGTACCTGATTCCACCCATTTTGCTGCTACTGGTCTTATGACATTGATTTCATGGCTGAGGGATATTCCATCATACGTAAGTACCACAATGTTTAGAACCATTTTTATATTTCCTGGGATATTTAAGGTGTACCCAAGTTGAGGTTCCTTTAAGCAGTGAAGCCCTAAATTTTGGGGTGGCTCTGTCTTATTGATTTTCAGTTTTCCCAAGGTATATTCCCTAGACTGGAAGTGCCCTTGGCTCTGTCTCTCTGTTGTTTATTTGTTTTAGGGAACACAATGCACTCCTCCAGAGAGCCAGTTGGCAATTTACATCCTGCCCATCAGCATAACAAGGCTCCCTGTTCTCCAGGGCCTGTCTTGCCTTTCTGGTTTTTACACATTTTGTGGATGTCCCTTTTGACCGGTGGGAAGTGATACTTCTTTGTAGTGCAGATTTGCATTGCCCGCTTGCTTGCTTGGCCAAAAAGGGCGTATGCGTTTTCTCCTGAATATATTCAGGAGAAAACGCATACGCCCTTTTTGGGCAAGTGCATCATTGTCGAATTTGTGCCCCTCTTCCTGTGCTTTAAAGGCGATTCTAACGTACCTCTTGAAATCTGTTTCCTGCTATTCTGCCTCGCTTTCAAGTCCGCCTCGTTTCCTTCCCTCAACAGATTTTTGGACGATAGTTGTCCTTTATTACTCGGCCAGTTTTTGAATTGCTGTGCACCTGAGCTCCATTTTTCAACTCGTTTCCTGTGAGCTGACCGCAAGTCCAAAATTTTGGTTCAGGACCTATACTGGTCCCCGGTGGGTGGCTGAGACTTTGGTTAATTCTTCTTCCTGCCGGGAAATTAGAGTGATATGTGCCCGTCCAAATGCCTAACAGCTACTCTCTCATTGGTTCTCCCTCTTCCCTTTCATCCTCTGCCAAATTGGCAACCTGTGCGAACCAGGAGGTTAAAGGGGCTGTCTCTCCAAGTTGGGAGGTTGATAGTAAAGCAGATGGAAATTCAAACACGAGCACCAGGAGAGGGACTATTCGTTGAGTTTTAGAAACCTTTCGTATTCACAGTGTGTCCGTTCTCTAATTTTCCCGTACATGTTATAGCTGTACTAATATTCACTGTAACCTGGAGTGTTGGGACCCATGGAATGGGTGCCAGGCATTTGTGCTTTAATGGGTTCTGCATTTGTTCACCCCATCTCACCAATCCTCTCAGTCCCAAGTGTCCAGCCTTATGCCTCATCCAGCTGTCGTTATACATATGGTCATTCCAGGTTTCATCAGTGACCCTGAAGGAATTGTAAAGAATTTCCCACTTTTTTTGTTTTGTTTTTGAAATTCCATTTTATAGTGGGTTTGAGCTGATTCTCGCTGCCATGTTTATGCCAGTCTAGACACACTTGATTCCCTTACGGAGACATATCAATACATAGGTTTTAAGATTCTTACTAGTCAGATATATTCCTCTGCGGGAAATATGGGGTTTTGAGTCCCTTTCACTGAGGAAGGTGTAGGTCTTGTCTATTCCATAGTTGGTTTTTGGAACGGTACCTGTGCTTATATCAAACTCTGGTTTTATGCATCACCCCACCTCTCCTTCCCCCTTAAGCAGGCATAAGAGTGTTTTCTAAATGTGAGACACTGTTCTCTTTCCTAACTCAGTTCAAGTGTAGCCATGTTTACAGGATTTTCATAAGTGATATCTTATGATAAGTTTCTTTTTCTGTGTGACTTATTTCACTTAGAATCATCGTACCTGAATCCACCCATTTTGCTGCTACTGGTCTTATGACATTGATTTCATGGCTGAGGGATATTCCATCGTACGTAAGTACCACAATTTTTTGAACCATTTTTATATTTCCTGGGATATTTAAGGTGTACCCAAGTTGAGGTCCTTGTAAGCAGTGCAGCCCTAAATTTTGGGGTGGCTCTGTCTTATTGATTTTCAGTTTTCCCAAGGTATATTCCCTAGACTGGAAGTGCCCTTGGCTCTGTCGCTCTGTTGTTTACTTGTTTTAGGGAACACAATGCACTCCTCCAGAGAGGCAGTTGGCAATTTACATCCCGCCCATCAGCATAAAAAGGCTCCCTGTTCTCCAGGGCCTGTCTTGCCTTTCTGGTTTTTACACCTTTTGTGGATGTCCCTTTTGACCGGTGGGAAGTGATACTTCTATGTAGTGCAGATTTGCATTGCCCGCTTGCTTGCTTGGCCAAAAAGGGCGTATGCGTTTTCTCCTGAATATATTCAGAAGAAAACGCATACGCCCTTTTTGGCCAAGTGCATCATTGTCGAAGTTGTGCCCCTCTTCCTGTGCTTTAAAGGCGATTCCCACGTACCTCTTGAAATCTGTTTCCTGCTATTTTGCCTCGCTATGAGGTTCGCATCGTTGCCTTCCCTTAACAGATTTTTGGACGATAGTTGTCCTTTATTACTCTGCCAATTTGTGAATTGCTGTGCCCTTGAGCTCCATTTTGCAACTCGTTTTTTGTGAGCTGACCGCAAGTCCAAAATTTTGGTTCAGGACGTATGCTGGTTCCTGGAGGGGGGCTGAGACTTTGGTTAATTCTTCTTCCTGCCGCGAAGTTAAAATGATATGTGCCCATCCAAATGCCTAACAGCTCTTCTCTCATTGGTATTCCCTCTTCCCTTTCATCCTCTGCCAAATTGGAAACCTGTGCGAACCAGGAGGTTAAAGGGGCTGTCTCTCCAAGTTGGGAGATTGATAGTAAAGCAGAGGGAAATTCAAACCGGAGCACCAGGAGAGGGACTATACGTTGAGTTTTAGAAACCTTTTGTATTCACGGTGGGTCCATTCTCTACGTTTCCTGTACATGTTATATCTGTAGTAATATTCCCTTCAACCTGGAGAGTTGGGACCCATGGAATGGGTGCCAGGCATTTGTGCTTTAAAGGGTCTGCATTTGCTCACCCAATCTCACCAATCCTGTCAGTCCCATGTGTCCAGCCTTATGCCTCATCCAGCTGTCGTTGTACATAGGGTCATTCCAGGTTTCATCAGACACCCTGAAGGAATTGTAAAGAATTTCCCAGTTTTTTTGTTTTGTTTTTGAAATTCCTTTTTATAGTCGGTTTGAGCTGATTCTCGCTGCCGTGTTTATGCCAGTCTAGACACACTTGATTCCCTTACGGAGACATATCAATATATAGGTTTTAAGATTTTTACTAGTCAGATATATTCCTCTGCGGGAAATATGGGGATTTGATTCCCTTTCACTGAGGAAGGTGTAGGTCTTGTCTATTTCATAGTTGGTTTTTGGAACGGTACCTGTGCTCATATCAAACTCTGGGTTTATGCATCACCCCACCTCTCCTTCCCCCTTAAGCAGGCATAAGAGTGTTTTCTAAATGTGAGCCACTGTTCTCTTTCCTAACTCAGTTCAAGTGTAGCCATGTTTACAGGATCTTCATAAGTGATATCTTATAATAAGTTTCTTTTTCTGTGTGACTTATTTCACTTAGAATCATCGTACCTGAATCCACCCATTTTGCTGCTACTGGTCTTATGACATTGATTTCATGGCTGAGGGATATTCCATCGGACGTATGTACCACAATGTTTAGAACCATTTTTATATTTCCTGGGATATTTAAGGTGTACCCAAGTTGAGGTTCCTTTAAGCAGTGAAGCCCTAAATTTTGGGGTGGCTCTGTCTTATTGATTTTCAGTTTTCCCAAGGTATATTCCCTAGACTGGAAGTGCCCTTGGCTCTGTCTCTCTGTTGTTTATTTGTTTTAGGGAACACAATGCACTCCTCCAGAGAGGCAGATGGCAATTTACATCCCGCCCATCAGCATAACAAGGCTCCCTGTTCTCCAGGGCCTGTCTTGCCTTTCTGGTTTTTACACATTTTGTGGATGTCCCTTTTGACCGGTGGGAAGTGATACTTCTTTGTAGTGCAGATTTGCATTGCCCGCTTGCTTGCTTGGCCAAAAAGGGCGTATGCGTTTTCTCCTGAATATATTCAGGAGAAAACGCATACGCCCTTTTTGGCCAAGTGCATCATTGTCGAAGTTGTGCCCCTCTTCCTGTGCTTTAAAGGCGATTACAACGTACCTCTTGAAATCTGTTTCCTGCTATTCTGCCTCGCTTTCAAGTCCGCCTCGTTGTCTTCCCTCAACAGATTTTTGGACGATAGTTGTCCTTTATTACTCGGCCAGTTTGTGAATTGTTGTGCCCCTGAGCTCCATTTTTCAACTCGTGTTTTGTGAGCTGACCGCAAGTCCAAAATTTTGGTTCAGGACCTATACTGGTTCCCGGTGGGTGGCTGAGACGTTGGTTAATTATTCTTCCTGCCGGGAAATTAGAGTGATATGTGCCCGTCCAAATGCCTAACAGCTACTCTCTCATTGATTCTCCCTCTTCCCTTTCATCCTCTGCCAACTGGCAACCTGTGCGAACCAGGAGGTTAAAGGGGCTGTCTCTCCAAGTTGGGAGGTTGATAGTAAAGCAGATGGAAAGTCAAACCGGAGCACCAGGAGAGGGACTATTCGTTGAGTTTTAGAAACCTTTCGTATTCACAGTGTGTCTGTTCTCTAGGTTTCCCGTACATGTTATAGCTGTAGTAATGTTCCCCTTAACCTGGAGAGTTGGGACCCATGGAATGGGTGCCAGGGATTTGTGCTTTAAAGGGTCTGCATTTGCTCACCCAATCTCACCAATCCTCTCAGTCCCAAGTGTGCAGCCTTATGCCACATCCAGCTGTCGTTGTATATAGGGTCATTCCAGGTTTCATCAGAGACCCTGAAGGAATTGTAAGGAATTTCCCAGTTTTTTTGTTTTGTTTTTGAAATTCCTTTTTATAGTGGGTTTGAGCTGATTCTCGCTGCCATGTTTATGCCAGTCTAGACACACTTGATTCCCTTAATGAGACATATCAATACATAGGTTTTAAGATTCTAACTAGTCAGATATATTCCTCTGCGGGAAATATGGGGTTTTGAGTCCCTTTCACTGAGGAAGGTGTAGGTCTTGTCTATTCCATAGTTGGTTTTTGGAACGGTACCTGTGCTTATATCAAACTCTGGGTTTATGCATCACCCCACCTCTCCTTCCCCCTTAAGCAGGCATAAGAGTGTTTTCTAAATGTGACACACTGTTCTCTTTCCTAACTCAGTTCAAGTGTAGCCATGTTTACAGGATCTTCATAAGTGCTATCTTATGATAAGTTTCTTTTTCTGTGTGACTTATTTCACTTAGAATCATCGTACCTGAATCCACCCATTTTGCTGCGACTGGTCTTATGACATTTATTTCATGGCTGACGATATTCCATCGTACGTAAGTACCACAATTTTTTGAACCATTTTTATATTTCCTGGGATATTTAAGGTGTACCCAAGTTGAGGTCCTTGTAAGCAGTGCAGCCCTAAATTTTCGGGTGGCTCTGTCTTATTGATTTTCAGTTTTCCCAAGGTATATTCCCTAGACTGGAAGTGCCCTTGGCTCTGTCGCTCTGTTGTTTACTTGTTTTAGGGAACACAATGCACTCCTCCAGAGAGGCAGTTGGCAATTTACATCCCGCCCATCCGCATAAAAAGGCTCCCTTTTCTCCAGGGCCTGTCTTGCCTTTCTGGTTTTTACATATTTTGTGGATGTCCCTTTTGACCGGTGGGAAGTGATACTTCTTTGTAGTGCAGATTTGCATTGCCCGCTTGCTTGCTTGGCCAAAAAGGGCGTATGCGTTTTCTCCTGAATATATTCAGGAGAAAACGCATACGCCCTTTTTGGCCAAGTGCATCATTGTCGAAGTTGTGCCCCTCTTCCTGTGCTTTTAAGGCGATTCCAATGTACCTCTTTAAATCTGTTTCCTGCTATTCTGCCTGGCTTTCAAGTCCGCCTCGTTGCCTTCCCTCAACAGATTTTTGGACGATAGTTGTCCTTTATTACTCGGCCAGTTTGTGAATTGCTGTGCCCCTGAGCTCCATTTTTCAACTCGTTTCCTGTCAGCTGACCGCAAGTCCAAAATTTTGGTTCAGGATCTATACTGATTCCCGGTGGGTGGCTGAGACTTTGGTTAATTCTTCTTCCTGCCGGGAAATTACAGTGATATGTGCCCGTCCAAATGCCTAACAGCTACTCTCTCATTGGTTCTCCCTCTTCCCTTTCATCCTCTGCCAAATTGGCAACCTGGGCGAACCAGGAGGTTAAAGGGTCTGTCTCTCCAAGTTGGGAGGTTGATAGTAAAGCAGATGGAAATTCAAACACGAGTACCAGGAGAGGGACTATTCGTTGAGTTTTAGAAACCTTTCGTATTCACAGTGTGTCCGTTCTCTAGGTTTCCCGTACATGTTATAGCTGTACTAATATTCACTTTAACCTGGAGAGTTGGGACCCATGGAATGGGTGCCAGGCATTTGTGCTTTAAAGGGTTCTGCATTTGTTCACCCCATCTCACCAATCCTCTCAGTCCCAAGTGTCCAGCCTTATGCCTCATCCAGCTGTCGTTGTACATATGGTCATTCCAGGTTTCATCAGTGACCCTGAAGGAATTGTAAAGAATTTCCCAGTTTTTTTGTTTTGTTTTTGAAATTCCATTTTTTAGTGGGTTTGAGCTGATTCTCGCTGCCATGTTTATGCCAGTCTAGACACACTTGATTCCCTTACGGAGACATATCAATACTTAGGTTTTAAGATTCTTACTAGTCAGATATATTCCTCTGCGGGAAATATGGGGTTTTGAGTCCCTTTCACTGAGGAACGTGTAGGTCTTGTCTATTCCATAGTTGGTTTTTGGAACGGTACCTGTGCTTATATCAAACTCTGGTTTTATGCATCACCCCACCTCTCCTTCCCCCTTAAGCAGGCATAAGAGTGTTTTCTAAATGTGAGACACTGTTCTCTTTCCTAACTCAGTTCAAGTGTAGCCATGTTTACAGGATCTTCATAAGTGATATCTTATGATAAGTTTCTTTTTCTGTGTGACTTATTTCACTTAGAATCATCGTACCTGAATCCACCCATTTTGCTGCTACTGGTCTTATGACATTGATTTCATGGCTGAGGGATATTCCATCGTACGTAAGTACCACAATTTTTTGAACCATTTTTATATTTCCTGGGATATTTAAGGTATACCCAAGATGAGGTCCTTGTAAGCAGTGCAGCCCTAAATTTTGGGGTGGCTCTGTCTTATTGATTTTCAGTTTTCCCAAGGTATATTCCCTAGACTGGAAGTGCCCTTGGCTCTGTCGCTCTGTTGTTTACTTGTTTTAGGGAACACAATGCACTCCTCCAGAGAGGCAGTTGGCAATTTACATCCTGCCCATCAGCATAAAAAGGCTCCCTTTTCTCCAGGGCCTGTCTTGCCTTTCTGGTTTTTACACCTTTTGTGGATGTCCCTTTTGACCGGTGGGAAGTGATACTTCTTTGTAGTGCAGATTTGCATTGCCCGCTTGCTTGCTTGGCCAAAAAGGGCGTATGCGTTTTCTCCTGAATATATTCAGGAGAAAACGCATACGCCCTTTTTGGCCAAGTGCATCATTGTCGAAGTTGTGCCCCTCTTCCTGTGCTTTAAAGGCGATTCCAACGTACCTCTTGAAATCTGTTTCCTGCTATTCTGCCTCGCTTTCAAGTCCGCCTCGTTGTCTTCCCTCAACAGATTTTTGGACGATAGTTGTCCTTTATTACTCGGCCAGTTTGTGAATTGTTGTGCCCCTGAGCTCCATTTTTCAACTCGTTTTTGGTGAGCTGACCGCAAGTCCAAAATTTTGGTTCAGGACCTATACTGGTTCCCGGTGGGTGGCTGAGACGTTGGTTAATTATTCTTCCTGCCGGGAAATTAGAGTGATATGTGCCCGTCCAAATGCCTAACAGCTACTCTCTCATTGATTCTCCCTCTTCCCTTTCATCCTCTGCCAATTGGCAACCTGTGCTAACCAGGAGGTTAAAGGGGCTGTCTCTCCAAGTTGGGAGGTTGATAGTAAAGCAGATGGAAAGTCAAACCGGAGCACCAGGAGAGGGACTATTCGTTGAGTTTTAGAAACCTTTCGTATTCACAGTGTGTCTGTTCTCTAGGTTTCCCGTACATGTTATAGCTGTAGTAATGTTCCCCTTAACCTGGAGAGTTGGGACCCATGGAATGGGTGCCAGGGATTTGTGCTTTAAAGGGTCTGCATTTGCTCACCCAATCTCACCAATCCTCTCAGTCCCAAGTGTGCAGCCTTATGCCACATCCAGCTGTCGTTTTATATAGGGTCATTCCAGGTTTCATCAGAGACCCTGAAGGAATTGTAAGGAATTTCCCAGTTTTTTTGTTTTGTTTTTGAAATTCCTTTTTATAGTGGGTTTGAGCTGATTCTCGCTGCCATGTTTATGCCAGTCTAGACACACTTGATTCCCTTAATGAGACATATCAATACATAGGTTTTAAGATTCTTACTAGTCAGATATATTCCTCTGCGGGAAATATGGGGTTTTGATTCCCTTTCACTGAGGAAGGTGTAGGTCTTGTCTATTCCATAGTTGGTTTTTGGAACGGTACCTGTGCTTATATCAAACTCTGGTTTTATGCATCACCCCACCTCTCCTTCCCCCTTAAGCAGGCATAAGAGTGTTTTCTAAATGTGAGCCACTGTTCTCTTTCCTAACTCAGTTCAAGTGTAGCCATGTTTACAGGATCTTCATAAGTGCTATCTTATGATAAGTTTCTTTTTCTGTGTGACTTATTTCACTTAGAATCATCGTACCTGAATCCACCCATTTTGCTGCTACTGGTCTTATGACATTTATTTCATGGCTGAGGGATATTCCATCGTGCGTAAGTACCACAATTTTTTGAACCATTTTTATATTTCCTGGGATATTTAAGGTGTACCCAAGTTGAGGTCCTTATAAGCAGTGCAGCCCTAAATTTTGGGGTGGCTCTGTCTTATTGATTTTCACTTTTCCCAAGGTATATTCCCTAGACTGGAAGTGCCCTTGGCTCTGTCGCTCTGTTGTTTACTTGTTTTAGGGAACACAATGCACTGCTCCAGAGAGGCAGTTGGCAATTTACATCCCGCCCATCAGCATAACAAGGCTCCCTGTTCTCCAGGGCCTGTCTTGCCTTTCTGGTTTTTACATATTTTGTGGATGTCCCTTTTGACCGGTGGGAAGTGATACTTCTTTGTAGTGCAGATTTGCATTGCCCGCTTGCTTGCTTGGCCAAAAAGGGCGTATGCGTTTTCTCCTGAATATATTCAGGAGAAAACGCATACGCCCTTTTTGGCCAAGTGCATCATTGTCGAAGTTGTGCCCCTCTTCCTGTGCTTTTAAGGCGATTCCAATGTACCTCTTGAAATCTGTTTCCTGCTATTCTGCCTGGCTTTCAAGTCCGCCTCGTTGCCTTCCCTCAACAGATTTTTGGACGATAGTTGACCTATATTACTCGGCCACTTTGTGAATTGCTGTGCCCCTGAGCTCCATTTTTCAACTCGTTTTCTGTGAGCTGACCGCAAGTGCAAAATTTTGGTTCAGGACCTATACTGGTTCCCAGGGGGTAGCTGAGACTTTGGTTAATTCTTCTTCCTGCCTGGAAATTAGAGTGATATGTGCCTGTCCAAATGCCTAACAGCTACTCTCTCATTGGTTCTCCCTCTTCCCTTTCATCCTCTGCCAAATTGGCAACCTTTGCGAACCAGGAGGTTAAAGGGGCTGTCTCTCCCAGTTGGGAGGTTGATAGTAAAGCAGATGGAAAGACAAACACGAGCACCAGGAGAGGGACTATTCGTTGAGTTTTAGAAACCTTTCGTGTTCACAGTGTGTCCGTTCTCTAGGTTTCCCGTACATGTTATAGCTGTAGTAATATTCCCTTTAACCTGGAGAGTTAGGACCCATGGAGTGGGTGCCAGGCATTTGTGCTTTAAAGGGTCTGCATTTGCTCACCCAATCCCACCAATCCTCTCAGTCCCAAGTGTCCAGCCTTATGCCTCATCCAGCTGTCGTTGTACATAGGGTCATTCCAGGTTTCATCAGAGACCCTGAAGGAATTGTAAAGAATTTCCCAGTTTTTTTGTTTTGTTTTTGAAATTCCTTTTTATAGTCGGTTTGAGCTGATTCTCGCTGCCGTGTTTATGCCAGTCTAGACACACTTGATTCCCTTACGGAGACATATCAATACATAGGTTTTAAGATTCTTACTAGTCAGATATATTCCTCTGCGGGAAATATGGGGATTTGAGTCCCTTTCACTGAGGAAGGTGTAGGCCTTGTCTATTCCACAGTTGGTTTTTGGAACGGTACCTGTGCTTATATCAAACTCTGGGTTTATGCATCACCGCACCTCTCCTTCCCCCTTAAGCAGGCATAAGAGTGTTTTCTAAATGTGAGCCACTGTTCTCTTTCCTAACTCAGTTCAAGTGTAGCCATGTTTACAGGATCTTCATAAGTGATATCTTATAATAAGTTTCTTTTTCTGTGTGACTTATTTCACTTAGAATCATCGTACCTGAATCCACCCATTTTGCTGCTACTGGTCTTATGACATTGATTTCATGGCTGAGGGATATTCCATCGAACGTATGTACCACAATGTTTTGAACCATTTTTATATTTCCTGGGATATTTAATGTGTACCCAAGTTGAGGTTCCTGTAAGCAGTGAAGCCCTAAATTTTGGGGTGGCTCTGTCTTATTGATTTTCAGTTTTCCCAAGGTATATTCCCTAGACTGGAAGTGCCCTTGGCTCTGTCGCTCTGTTGTTTATTTGTTTTAGGGAACACAATGCACTCCTCCAGAGAGGCAGTTGGCAATTTACATCCCGCCCATCAGCATAACAAGGCTCCCTGTTCTCCAGGGCCTGTCTTGCCTTTCTGGTTTTTACACATTTCGTGGATGTCCCTTTTGACCGGTGGGAAGTGATACTTCTTTGTAGTGCAGATTTGCATTGCCCGCTTGCTTGCTTGGCTAAAAAGGGCGTATGCGTTTTCTCCTGAATATATTCAGGAGAAAACGCATACGCCCTTTTTGGGCAAGTGCATCATTGTCGAAGTTGTGCCCCTCTTCCTGTGCTTTAAAGGCGATTCTAACGTACCTCTTGAAATCTGTTTCCTGCTATTCTGCCTCGCTTTCAAGTCCGCCTCGTTGCCTTCCCTCAACAGATTTTTGGACGATAGTTGTCCTTTATTACTCGGCCAGTTTTTGAATTGCTGTGCACCTGAGCTCCATTTTTCAACTCGTTTCCTGTGAGCTGACCGCAAGTCCAAAATTTTGGTTCAGGACCTATACTGGTCCCCGGTGGGTGGCTGAAACTTTGGTTAATTCTTCTTCCTGCCAGGAAATTAGAGTGATATGTGCCCGTCCAAATGCCTAACAGCTACTCTCTCATTGGTTCTCCCTCTTACCTTTCATCCTCTGCCAAATTGGCAACCTGGGCGAACCAGGGGGTTAAAGGGGCTGTCTCTCCAAGTTGGGAGGTTGATAGTAAAGCAGATGGAAATTCAAACACTAGCACCAGGAGAGGGACTATTCGTTGAGTTTTAGAAACCCTTCGTATTCACAGTGTGTCCGTTCTCTAGGTTTCCCGTACATGTTATAGCTGTAGTAATATTCACTTTAACCTGGAGAGTTGGGACCCATGGAATGGGTGCCAGGCATTTGTGCTTTAAAGGGTTCTGCATTTGTTCACCCCATCTCACCAATCCTCTCAGTCCCAAGTGTCCAGCCTTATGCCTCATCCAGCTGTCGTTGTACATATGGTCATTCCAGGTTTCATCAGTGACCCTGAAGGAATTGTAAAGAATTTCCCAGTTTTTTTGTTTTGTTTTTGAAATTCCATTTTATAGTGGGTTTGAGCTGATTCTCGCTGCCATGTTTATGCCAGTCTAGACACACTTGATTCCCTTACGGAGACATATCAATACATAGGTTTTAAGATTCTTACTAGTCAGATATATTCCTCTGCGGGAAATATGGGGTTTTGAGTCCCTTTCACTGAGGAAGGTGTAGGTCTTGTCTATTCCATAGTTGGTTTTTGGAACGGTACCTGTGCTTATATCAAACTCTGGTTTTATGCATCACCCCACCTCTCCTTCCCCCTTAAGCAGGCATAAGAGTGTTTTCTAAATGTGAGACACTGTTCTCTTTCCTAACTCAGTTCAAGTGTAGCCATGTTTACAGGATTTTCATAAGTGATATCTTATGATAAGTTTCTTTTTCTGTGTGACTTATTTCACTTAGAATCATCGTACCTGAATCCACCCATTTTGCTGCTACTGGTCTTATGACATTGATTTCATGGCTGAGGGATATTCCATCGTACGTAAGTACCACAATTTTTTGAACCATTTTTATATTTCCTGGGATATTTAAGGTATACCCAAGATGAGGTCCTTGTAAGCAGTGCAGCCCTAAATTTTGGGGTGGCTCTGTCTTATTGATTTTCAGTTTTCCCAAGGTATATTCCCTAGACTGGAAGTGCCCTTGGCTCTGTCGCTCTGTTGTTTACTTGTTTTAGGGAACACAATGCACTCCTCCAGAGAGGCAGTTGGCAATTTACATCCCGCCCATCAGCATAAAAAGGCTCCCTGTTCTCCAGGGCCTGTCTTGCCTTTCTGGTTTTTACACATATTGTGGATGTCCCTTTTGACCGGTGGGAAGTGATACTTCTTTGTAGTGCAGATTTGCATTGCCCGCTTGCTTGCTTGGCCAAAAAGGGCGTATGCGTTTTCTCCTGAATATATTCAGGAGAAAACGCATACGCCCTTTTTGGCCAAGTGCATCATTGTCGAAGTTGTGCCCCTCTTCCTGTGCTTTAAAGGCAATTCCAACGTACCTCTTGAAATCTGTTTCCTGCTATTCTGCCTCGCATTCAAGTCTGCCTCGTTGCCTTCCCTCAACAGATTTTTGGACGATAGTTGTCCTTTATTACTCGGCCAGTTTGTGAATTGTTGTGCCCCTGAGCTCCATTTTCAACTCGTTTTTGGTGAGCTGACCGCAAGTCCAAAATTTTGGTTCAGGACCTATACTGGTTCCCGGTGGGTGGCTGAGACGTTGGTTAATTATTCTTCCTGCCGGGAAATTAGAGTGATATGTGCCCGTCCAAATGCCTAACAGCTAGTCTCTCATTGATTCTCCCTCTTCCCTTTCATCCTCTGCCAATTGGCAACCTGTGCGAACCAGGAGCTTAAAGGGGCTGTCTCTCCAAGTTGGGAGGTTGATAGTAAAGCAGACGGAAAGTCAAACCGGAGCACCAGGAGAGGGACTATTCGTTGAGTTTTAGAAACCTTTCGTATTCACAGTGTGTCTGTTCTCTAGGTTTCCCGTACATATTATAGCTGTAGTAATGTTCCCCTTAACCTGGAGAGTTGGGACCCATGGAATGGGTGCCAGGGATTTGTGCTTTAAAGGGTATGCATTTGCTCACCCAATCTCACCAATCCTCTCAGTCCCAAGTGTGCAGCCTTATGCCACATCCAGCTGTCGTTGTATATAGGGTCATTCCAGGTTTCATCAGAGACCCTGAAGGAATTGTAAAGAATTTCCCAGTTTTTTTGTTTTGTTTTTGAAATTCCTTTTTATAGTCGGTTTGAGCTGATTCTCGCTGCCGTGTTTATGCCAGTCTAGACACACTTGATTCCCTTACGGAGACATATCAATACATAGGTTTTAAGATTCTTACTAGTCAGATATATTCCTCTGCGGGAAATATGGGGATTTGAGTCCCTTTCACTGAGGAAGGTGTAGGCCTTGTCTATTCCATAGTTGGTTTTTGGAACGGTACCTGTGCTTATATCAAACTCTGGGTTTATGCATCACCCCACCTCTCCTTCCCCCTTAAGCAGGCATAAGAGTGTTTTCTAAATGTGAGCCACTGTTCTCTTTCCTAACTCAGTTCAAGTGTAGCCATGTTTACAGGATCTTCATAAGTGATATCTTATAATAAGTTTCTTTTTCTGTGTGACTTATTTCACTTAGAATCATCGTACCTGAATCCACCCATTTTGCTGCTACTGGTCTTATGACATTGATTTCATGGCTGAGGGATATTCCATCGGACGTATGTACCACAATGTTTTGAACCATTTTTATATTTCCTGGGATATTTAAGGTGTACCCAAGTTGAGGTTCCTGTAAGCAGTGAAGCCCTAAATTTTGGGGTGGCTCTGTCTTATTGATTTTCAGTTTTCCCAAGGTATATTCCCTAGACTGGAAGTGCCCTTGGCTCTGTCGCTCTGTTGTTTATTTGTTTTAGGGAACACAATGCACTCCTCCAGAGAGGCAGTTGGCAATTTACTTCCCGCCCATCAGCATAACAAGGCTCCCTGTTCTCCAGGGCCTGTCTTGCCTTTCTGGTTTTTACACATTTTGTGGATGTCCCTTTTGACCGGTGGGAAGTGATACTTCTTTGTAGTGCAGATTTGCATTGCCCGCTTGCTTGCTTGGCCAAAAAGGGCGTATGCGTTTTCTCCTGAATATATTCAGGAGAAAACGCATACGCCCTTTTTGGGCAAGTGCATCATTGTCGAAGTTGTGCCCCTCTTCCTGTGCTTTAAAGGCGATTCCAACGTACCTCTTGAAATCTGTTTCCTGCTATTCTGCCTCGCTTTCAAGTCCGCCTCGTTGCCTTCCCTCAACAGATTTTTGGACGATAGTTGTCCTTTATTACTCGGCCAGTTTTTGAATTGCTGTGCACCTGAGATCCATTTTTCAACTCGTTTCCTGTGAGCTGACCGCAAGTCCAAAATTTTGGTTCAGGACCTATACTGGTCCCCGCTGGGTGGCTGAGACTTTGGTTAATTCTTCTTCCTGCCGGGAAATTAGAGTGATATGTGCCCGTCCAAATGCCTACCAGCTACTCTCTCATTGGTTCTCCCTCTTCCCTTTCATCCTCTGCCAAATTGGCAACCTGGGCGAACCAGGGGGTTAAAGGGGCTGTCTCTCCAAGTTGGGAGGTTGATAGTAAAGCAGATGGAAATTCAAACACGAGCACCAGGAGAGGGACTATTCGTTGAGTTTTAGAAACCTTTCGTATTCACAGTGTGTCCGTTCTCTAGGTTTCCCGTACATGTTATAGCTGTACTAATATTCACTTTAACCTGGAGAGTTGGGACCCATGGAATGGGTGCCAGGCATTTGTGCTTTAAAGGGTTCTGCATTTGTTCACCCCATCTCACCAATCCTCTCAGTCCCAAGTGTCCAGCCTTATGCCTCATCCAGCTGTCGTTGTACATATGGTCATTCCAGGTTTCATCAGTGACCCTGAAGGAATTGTAAAGAATTTCCCAGTTTTTTTGTTTTGTTTTTGAAATTCCATTTTATAGTGGGTTTGAGCTGATTCTCGCTGCCATGTTTATGCCAGTCTAGACACACTTGATTCCCTTACGGAGACATATCTATACATAGGTTTTAAGATTCTTACTAGTCAGATATATTCCTCTGCGGGAAATATGGGGTTTTGAGTCCCTTTCACTGAGGAAGGTGTAGGTCTTGTCTATTCCATAGTTGGTTTTTGGAACGGTACCTGTGCTTATATCAAACTCTGGTTTTATGCATCACCCCACCTCTCCTTCCCCCTTAAGCAGGCATAAGAGTGTTTTCTAAATGTGAGACACTGTTCTCTTTCCTAACTCAGTTCAAGTGTAGCCATGTTTACAGGATCTTCATAAGTGATATCTTATGATAAGTTTCTTTTTCTGTGTGACTTATTTCACTTAGAATGATCGTACCTGAATCCACCTATTTTGCTGCTACTTGTCTTATGACATTGATTTCATGGCTGAGGGATATTCCATCGTACGTAAGTACCACAATTTTTTGAACCATTTTTATATTTCCTGGGATATTTAAGGTATACCCAAGATGAGGTCCTTGTAAGCAGTGCAGCCCTAAATTTTGGGGTGGCTCTGTCTTATTGATTTTCAGTTTTCCCAAGGTATATTCCCTAGACTGGAAGTGCCCTTGGCTCTGTCGCTCTGTTGTTTACTTGTTTTAGGGAACACAATGCACTCCTCCAGAGAGGCAGTTGGCAATTTACATCCCGCCCATCAGCATAACAAGGCTCCCTGTTCTCCAGGGCCTGTCTTGCCTTTCTGGTTTTTACACATTTTGTGGATGTCCCTTTTGACCGGTGGGAAGTGATACTTCTTTGTAGTGCAGATTTGCATTGCCCGCTTGCTTGCTTGGCCAAAAAGGGCGTATGCGTTTTCTCCTGAATATATTCAGGAGAAAACGCATACGCCCTTTTGGGCCAAGTGCATCATTGTCGAAGTTGTGCCCCTCTTCCTGTGCTTTAAAGGCGATTCCAACGTACCTCTTGAAATCTGTTTCCTGCTATTCTGCCTCGCATTCAAGTCCGCCTCGTTGCCTTCCCTCAACAGATTTTTGGACGATAGTTGTCCTTTATTACTCGGCCAGTTTGTGAATTGCTGTGCCCCTGAGCTCCATTTTTCAACTCGTTTTTGGTGAGCTGACCGCAAGTCCAAAATTTTGGTTCAGGATCTATACTGATTCCCGGTGGGTGGCTGAGACTTTGGTTAATTCTTCTTCCTGCCGGGAAATTACAGTGATATGTGCCCGTCCAAATGCCTAACAGCTACTCTCTCATTGGTTCTCCCTCTTCCCTTTCATCCTCTGCCAAATTGGCAACCTGTGCGAACCAGGAGGTTAAAGGGGCTGTCTCTCCAAGTTGGGAGGTTGATAATAAAGCAGATGGAAAGTCAAACCGGAGCACCAGGAGAGGGACTATTCGTTGAGTTTTAGAAACCTTTCGTATTCACAGTGTGTCCGTTCTCTAGGATTCCTGTACATGTTATATCTGTAGTAATATTCCCTTCAACCTGGAGAGTTGGGACCCATGGAATGTGTGCCATGCATTATTGCTTTAAAGGGTCTGCATTTGCTCACCCAATCTCACCAATCCTCTCAGTCCCAAGTGTCCAGCCTTATGCCACATCCAGCTGTCATTGTAGATAGGGTCATTTCAGGTTTCATCAGAGACCCTGAAGGAATTGTAAAGAATTTCCCAGTTTTTTTGTTTTATTTTTGAAATTCCTTTTTATAGTGGGTTTGAGCTGATTCTCGCTGCCATATTTATCCCAGTCTAGACACACTTGATTCCCTTACGGAGACATATCAATACATAGGTTTTAAGATTCTTACTAGTCAGATATATTCCTCTGCGGGAAACATGGGGTTTTGAGTCCCTTTCACTGAGGAAGGTGTAGGTCTTGTCTATTCCATAGTTGGTTTTTGGAACGGTACCTGTGCTTATATCAAACTCTGGTTTTATGCATCACCCCACCTCTCCTTCCCCCTTAAGCAGGCATAAGAGTGTTTTCTAAATGTGAGACACTGTTCTCTTTCCTAACTCAGTTCAAGTGTAGCCATGTTTACAGGATCTTCATAAGTGATATCTTATGATAAGTTTCTTTTTCTCTGTGACTTATTTCACTTAGAATCATCGTACCTGAATCCACCCATTTTGCTGCTACTGGTCTTATGACATTGATTTCATGGCTGAGGGATATTCCATCGTACGTAAGTACCACAATTTTTTGAACCATTTTTATATTTCCTGGGATATTTAAGGTGAACCCAAGTTGAGGTCCTTGTAAGCAGTGCAGCCCTAAATTTTGGGGTGGCTGTGTCTTTTTGATTTTCAGTTTTCCCAAGGTATATTCCCTAGACTGGAAATGCCCTTGGCTCTGTAGCTCTGTTGTTTACTTGTTTTAGGGAACACAATGCACTCCTCCAGAGAGGCAGTTGGCAATTTACATCCCGCCCATCAGCATAACAAGGCTCCCTGTTCTCCAGGGCCTGTCTTGCCTTTCTGGTTTTTACACATTTTGTGGATGTCCCTTTTGACCGGTGGGAAGTGATACTTCTTTGTAGTGGAGATTTGCATTGCCCGCTTGCTTGCTTGGCCAAAAAGGGCGTATGCGTTTTCTCCTGAATATATTCAGGAGAAAACGCATACGCCCTTTTTGGCCAAGTGCATCATTGTCGAAGTTGTGCCCCTCTTCCTGTGCTTTAAAGGCGATTCCAACGTACCTCTTGAAATCTGTTTCCTGCTATTCTGCCTCGCTTTCAAGTCCGCCTCGTTGCCTTCCCTCAACAGATTTTTGGACGATAGTTGTCCTTTATTACTCGGCCAGTTTGTGAATTGCTGTGCCCCTGAGCTCCATTTTTCAACTCGTTTTTGGTGAGCTGACCGCAAGTCCAAAATTTTGGTTCAGGATCTATACTGATTCCCGGTGGGTGGCTGACACTTTGGTTAATTCTTCTTTCTGCAGGGAAATTACAGTGATATGTGCCCGTCCAAATGCCTAACAGCTACTCTCTCATTGGTTCTCCCTCTTCCCTTTCATCCTCTGCCAAATTGGCAACCTGTGCGAACCAGGAGGTTAAAGGGGCTGTCTCTCCAAGTTGGGAGGTTGATAGTAAAGCAGATGGAAAGTCAAACCGGAGCACCAGGAGAGGGACTATTCGTTGAGTTTTAGAAACCTTTCGTATTCACAGTGTGTCCGTTCTCTAGGTTTCCCGTACATGTTATAACTGTAGTAATATTCCCTTCAACCTGGAGAGTTGGGACCCATGGAATGGGTGCCATGCATTAATGCTTTAAAGGTTCTGCATTTGTTCACCCAATCTCACCAATCCTCTCAGTCCAAGTGTCCCGCCTTATGCCACATCCAGCTGTCGTTGTAGATAGGGTCAGTCCAGGTTTCATCAGAGACTCTGAATGAATTGTAAAGAATTTCCCAGTTTTTTGTTTTGTTTTTGAAATTCCTTTTTATAGTGGGTTTGAGCTGATTCTCGCTGCCATGTTTATGCCAGTCTAGACACACTTGGTTCCCTTACGGAGACATATCAATACATAGGTTTTAAGATTCTTACTAGTCAGATATATTCCTCTGCGGGAAATATGGGGTTTTGAGTCCCTTTCACTGAGGAAGGTGTAGGTCTTGTCTATTCCATAGTTGGTTTTTGGAACGGTACCTGTGCTTATATCAAACTCTGGTTTTATGCATCACCCCACCTCTCCTTCCCCCTTAAGCAGGCATAAGAGTGTTTTCTAAATGTGAGACACTGTTCTCTTTCCTAACTCAGTTCAAGTGTAGCCATGTTTACAGGATCTTCATAAGTGATATCTTATGATAAGTTTCTTTTTCTCTGTGACTTATTTCACTTAGAATCATCGTACCTGAATCCACCCATTTTGCTGCTACTGGTCTTATGACATTGATTTCATGGCTGAGGGATATTCCATCGTACGTAAGTACCACAATTTTTTGAACCATTTTTATATTTCCTGGGATATTTAAGGTGAACCCAAGTTGAGGTCCTTGTAAGCAGTGCAGCCCTAAATTTTGGGGTGGCTGTGTCTTTTTGATTTTCAGTTTTCCCAAGGTATATTCCCTAGACTGGAAATGCCCTTGGCTCTGTAGCTCTGTTGTTTACTTGTTTTAGGGAACACAATGCACTCCTCCAGAGAGGCAGTTGGCAATTTACATCCCGCCCATCAGCATAACAAGGCTCCCTGTTCTCCAGGGCCTGTCTTGCCTTTCTGGTTTTTACACATTTTGTGGATGTCCCTTTTGACCGGTGGGAAGTGATACTTCTTTGTAGTGGAGATTTGCAATGCCCGCTTGCTTGCTTGGCCAAAAAGGGCGTATGCGTTTTCTCCTGAATATATTCAGGAGAAAACGCATACGCCCTTTTTGGCCAAGTGCATCATTGTCGAAGTTGTGCCCCTCTTCCTGTGCTTTAAAGGCAATTCCAACGTACCTCTTGAAATCTGTTTCCTGCTATTCTGCCTCGCTTTCAAGTCCGCCTCGTTGCCTTCCCTCAACAGATTTTTGGACGATAGTTGTCCTTTATTACTCGGCCAGTTTGTGAATTGCTGTGCCCCTGAGCTCCATTTTTCAACTCGTTTTTGGTGAGCTGACCGCAAGTCCAAAATTTTGGTTCAGGATCTATACTGATTCCCGGTGGGTGGCTGAGACTTTGGTTAATTCTTCTTTCTGCCGGGAAATTACAGTGATATGTGCCCGTCCAAATGCCTAACAGCTACTCTCTCATTGGTTCTCCCTCTTCCCTTTCATCCTCTGCCAAATTGGCAACCTGTGCGAACCAGGAGGTTAAAGGGGCTGTCTCTCCAAGTTGGGAGGTTGATAGTAAAGCAGATGGAAAGTCAAACCGGATCACCAGGAGAGGGACTATTCGTTGAGTTTTAGAAACCTTTCGTATTCACAGTGTGTCCGTTCTCTAGGTTTCCCGTACATGTTATAACTGTAGTAATATTCCCTTCAACCTGGAGAGTTGGGACCCATGGAATGGGTGCCATGCATTAATGCTTTAAAGGTTCTGCATTTGTTCACCCAATCTCACCAATCCTCTCAGTCCAAGTGTCCCGCCTTATGCCACATCCAGCTGTCGTTGTAGATAGGGTCAGTCCAGGTTTCATCAGAGACTCTGAATGAATTGTAAAGAATTTCCCAGTTTTTTGTTTTGTTTTTGAAATTCCTTTTTATAGTGGGTTTGAGCTGATTCTCGCTGCCATGTTTATGCCAGTCTAGACACACTTGGTTCCCTTACGGAGACATATCAATACATAGGTTTTAAGGTTCTTACTAGTCAGATATATTCCTCTGCGGGAAATATGGGGTTTTGAGTCCCTTTCACTGAGGAAGGTGTAGGTCTTGTCTATTCCATAGTTGGTTTTTGGAACGTTACCTGTGCTTATATCAAACTCTGGTTTTATGCATCACCCCACCTCTCCTTCCCCCTTAAGCAGGCATAAGAGTGTTTTCTAAATGTGAGGCACTGTTCTCTTTCCTAACTCAGTTCAAGTGTAGCCATGTTTACAGGATCTTCATAAGTGATATCTTATGATAAGTTTCTTTTTCCCTGTGACTTATTTCACTTAGAATCATCGTACCTGAATCCACCCATTTTGCTGCTACTGGTCTTATGACATTGATTTCATGGCTGAGGGATATTCCATCGTAGGTATGTACCAAAATTTTTTGAACCATTTTTATATTTCCTGGGATATTTAAGGTGTACCCAAGTTGAGGTCCTTGTAAGCAGTGCAGCCCTAAATTTTGGGGTGGCTGTGTCTTTTTGATTTTCAGTTTTCCCAAGGTATATTCCCTAGACTGGAAGTGCCCTTGGCTCTGTAGCTCTGTTTTTTACTTGTTTTAGGGAACACAATGCACTCCTCCAGAGAGGCAGTTGGCAATTTACATCCCGCCCATCAGCATAACAAGGCTCCCTGTTCTCCAGGGCCTGTCTTGCCTTTCTGGTTTTTACACATTTTGTGGATGTCCCTTTTGACCGGTGGGAAGTGATACTTCTTTGTAGTGCAGATTTGCATTGCCTGCTTGCTTGCTTGGCCAAAAAGGGCGTATGCGTTTTCTCCTGAATATATTCAGGAGAAAACGCATACGCCCTTTTTGGCCAAGTGCATCATTGTCGAAGTTGTGCCCCTCTTCCTGTGCTTTAAAGGTGATTCCAACGTACCTCTTGAAATCTGTTTCCTGCTATTCTGCCTCACTTTCAAGTCCGCCTCGTGGCCTTCCCTCAACAGATATTTGGACGATAGTTGTCCTTTATTACTCGGCCAGTTTGTGAATTGCTGTGCCCCTGAGCCCCATTTTTCAACTCGTTTTAGGTGAGCTGACCGCAAGTCCAAAATTTTGGTTCAGGACCTATGCTGGTTCCCGGTGGGGGGCTGAGACTTTGGTTAATTCTTCTTCCTGCCGGGAAATTACAGTGATATGTGCCCGTCCAAATGCCTAACAGCTACTCTCTCATTGGTTCTCCCTCTTCCCTTTCATCCTCTGCCAAATTGGCAACCTGTGCGAACCAGGAGGTTAAAGGGGCTGTCTCTCCAAGTTGGGAGGTTGATAGTAAAGCAGATGGAAAGTCAAACCGGAGCACCAGGAGAGGGACTATTCGTTGAGTTTTAGAAACCTTTCGTATTCACAGTGTGTCCGTTCTCTAGGTTTCCCGTACATGTTATAACTGTAGTAATATTCCCTTCAACCTGGAGAGTTGGGACCCATGGAATGTGTGCCATGCATTATTGCTTTAAATGGTCTGCATTTGTTCACCCAATCTCACCCATCCTCTCAGTCCAAAGTGTCCAGCCTTATGCCACATCCAGCTGTCGTTGTAGATAGGGTCATTCCAGGTTTCATCAGAGACCCTGAAGGAATTGTAAAGAATTTCCCAGGTTTTTTGTTTTGTTTTTGAAATTCCTTTTTATAGTGGGTTTGAGCTGATTCTCGCTGCCATATTTATCCCAGTCTAGACACACTTGACTCCCTTACGGAGACATATCAATACATAGGTTTTAAGATTCTTACTAGTCAGATATATTCCTCTGCGGGAAATATGGGGTTTTGAGTCCCTTTCACTGAGGAAGGTGTAGGTCTTGTCTATTCCATAGTTGGTTTTTGGAACGGTACCTGTGCTTATATCAAACTCTGGTTTTATGCATCACCCCACCTCTCCTTCCCCCTTAAGCAGGCATAAGAGTGTTTTCTAAATGTGAGACACTGTTCTCTTTCCTAACTCAGTTCAAGTGTAGCCATGTTTACAGGATCTTCATAAGTGATATCTTATGATAAGTTTCTTTTTCTCTGTGACTTATTTCACTTAGAATCATCGTACCTGAATCCACCCATTTTGCTGCTACTGGTCTTATGACATTGATTTCATGGCTGAGGGATATTCCATCGTACGTAAGTACCACAATTTTTTGAACCATTTTTATATTTCCTGGGATATTTAAGGTGTACACAAGTTGAGGTCCTTGTAAGCAGTGCAGCCCTAAATTTTGGGGTGGCTGTGTCTTTTTGATTTTCAGTTTTCCCAAGGTATATTCCCTAGACTGGAAGTGCCCTTGGCTCTGTAGCTCTGTTGTTTACTTGTTTTAGGGAACACAATGCACTCCTCCAGGGAGGCAGTTGGCAATTTACATCCCGCCCATCAGCATAACAAGGCTCCCTGTTCTCCAGGGCCTGTCTTGCCTTTCTGGTTTTTACACATTTTGTGGATGTCCCTTTTGACCGGTGGGAAGTGATACTTCTTTGTAGTGCAGATTTGCATTGCCCGCTTGCTTGCTTGGCCAAAAAGGGCGTATGCGTTTTCTCCTGAATATATTCAGGAGAAAACGCATACGCCCTTTTGGGCCAAGTGCATCATTGTCGAAGTTGTGCCCCTCTTCCTGTGCTTTAAAGGCGATTCCAACGTACCTCTTGAAATCTGTTTCCTGCTATTCTGCCTCGCATTCAAGTCCGCCTCGTTGCCTTCCCTCAACAGATTTTTGGACGATAGTTGTCCTTTATTACTCGGCCAGTTTGTGAATTGCTGTGCCCCTGAGCTCCATTTTTCAACTCGTTTTTGGTGAGCTGACCGCAAGTCCAAAATTTTGGTTCAGGATCTATACTGATTCCCGGTGCGTGGCTGAGACTTTGGTTAATTCTTCTTCCTGCCGGGAAATTACAGTGATATGTGCCCGTCCAAATGCCTAACAGCTACTCTCTCATTGGTTCTCCCTCTTCCCTTTCATCCTCTGCCAAATTGGCAACCTGTGCGAACCAGGAGGTTAAAGGGGCTGTCTCTCCAAGTTGGGAGGTTGATAATAAAGCAGATGGAAAGTCAAACCGGAGCACCAGGAGAGGGACTATTCGTTGAGTTTTAGAAACTTTTCGTATTCACAGTGTGTCCGTTCTCTAGGATTCCTGTACATGTTATATCTGTAGTAATATTCCCTTCAACCTGGAGAGTTGGGACCCATGGAATGTGTGCCATGCATTATTGCTTTAAAGGGTCTGCATTTGCTCACCCAATCTCACCAATCCTCTCAGTCCCAAGTGTCCAGCCTTATGCCACATCCAGCTGTCATTGTAGATAGGGTCATTTCAGGTTTCATCAGAGACCCTGAAGGAATTGTAAAGAATTTCCCAGTTTTTTTGTTTTATTTTTGAAATTCCTTTTTATAGTGGGTTTGAGCTGATTCTCGCTGCCATATTTATCCCAGTCTAGACACACTTGATTCCCTTACGGAGACATATCAATACATAGGTTTTAAGATTCTTACTAGTCAGATATATTCCTCTGCGGGAAATATGGGGTTTTGAGTCCCTTTCACTGAGGAAGGTGTAGGTCTTGTCTATTCCATAGTTGGTTTTTGGAACGGTACCTGTGCTTATATCAAACTCTGGTTTTATGCATCACCCCACCTCTCCTTCCCCCTTAAGCAGGCATAAGAGTGTTTTCTAAATGTGAGACACTGTTCTCTTTCCTAACTCAGTTCAAGTGTAGCCATGTTTACAGGATCTTCATAAGTGATATCTTATGATAAGTTTCTTTTTCTCTGTGACTTATTTCACTTAGAATCATCGTACCTGAATCCACCCATTTTGCTGCTACTGGTCTTATGACATTGATTTCATGGCTGAGGGATATTCCATCGTACGTAAGTACCACAATTTTTTGAACCATTTTTATATTTCCTGGGATATTTAAGGTGAACCCAAGTTGAGGTCCTTGTAAGCAGTGCAGCCCTAAATTTTGTGGTGGCTATGTCTTTTTGATTTTCAGTTTTCCCAAGGTATATTCCCTAGACTGGAAATGCCCTTGGCTCTGTAGCTCTGTTGTTTACTTGTTTTAGGGAACACAATGCACTCCTCCAGAGAGGCAGTTGGCAATTTACATCCCGCCCATCAGCATAACAAGGCTCCCTGTTCTCCAGGGCCTGTCTTGCCTTTCTGGTTTTTACACATTTTGTGGATGTCCCTTTTGACCGGTGGGAAGTGATACTTCTTTGTAGTGCAGATTTGCATTGCCCGCTTGCTTGCTTGGCCAAAAAGGGCGTATGCGTTTTCTCCTGAATATATTCAGGAGAAAACGCATACGCCCTTTTTGGCCAAGTGCATCATTGTCGAAGTTGTGCCCCTCTTCCTGTGCTTTAAAGGCGATTCCAACGTACCTCTTGAAATCTGTTTCCTGCTATTCTGCCTCGCTTTCAAGTCCGCATCCTTGCCTTCCCTCAACAGATTTTTGGACGATAGTTGTCCTTTATTACTCGGCCAGTTTGTGAATTGCTGTGCCCCTGAGCTCCATTTTTCAACTCGTTTTAGGTGAGCTGACCGCAAGTCCAAAATTTTGGTTCAGGACCTATGCTGGTTCCCGGTGGGGGGCTGAGACTTTGGTTAATTCTTCTTCCTGCCGGGAAATTACAGTGATATGTGCCCGTCCAAATGCCTAACAGCTACTCTCTCATTGGTTCTCCCTCTTCCCTTTCATCCTCTGCCAAATTGGCAACCTGTGCGAACCAGGAGGTTAAAGGGGCTGTCTCTCCAAGTTGGGAGGTTGATAGTAAAGCAGATGGAAAGTCAAACCTGAGCACCAGGAGAGGGACTATTCGTTGAGTTTTAGAAACCTTTCGTATTCACAGTGTGTCCGTTCTCTAGGTTTCCCGTACATGTTATAACTGTAGTAATATTCCCTTCAACCTGGAGAGTTGGGACCCATGGAATGGGTGCCATGCATTAATGCTTTAAAGGTTCTGCATTTGTTCACCCAATCTCACCAATCCTCTCAGTCCAAGTGTCCCGCCTTATGCCACATCCAGCTGTCGTTGTAGATAGGGTCAGTCCAGGTTTCATCAGAGACTCTGAATGAATTGTAAAGAATTTCCCAGTTTTTTGTTTTGTTTTTGAAATTCCTTTTTATAGTGGGTTTGAGCTGATTCTCGCTGCCATGTTTATGCCAGTCTAGACACACTTGGTTCCCTTACGGAGACATATCAATACATAGGTTTTAAGATTCTTACTAGTCAGATATATTCCTCTGCGGGAAATATGGGGTTTTGAGTCCCTTTCACTGAGGAAGGTGTAGGTCTTGCCTATTCCATAGTTGGTTTTTGGAACGTTACCTGTGCTTATATCAAACTCTGGTTTTATGCATCACCCCACCTCTCCTTCCCCCTTAAGCAGGCATAAGAGTGTTTTCTAAATGTGAGGCACTGTTCTCTTTCCTAACTCAGTTCAAGTGTAGCCATGTTTACAGGATCTTCATAAGTGATATCTTATGATAAGTTTCTTTTTCCCTGTGACTTATTTCACTTAGAATCATCGTACCTGAATCCACCCATTTTGCTGCTACTGGTCTTATGACATTGATTTCATGGCTGAGGGATATTCCATCGTATGTATGTACCAAAATTTTTTGAACCATTTTTATATTTCCTGGGATATTTAAGGTGTACCCAAGTTGAGGTCCTTGTAAGCAGTGCAGCCCTGAATTTTGGGGTGGCTGTGTCTTTTTGATTTTCAGTTTTCCCAAGGTATATTCCCTAGACTGGAAGTGCCCTTGGCTCTGTAGCTCTGTTTTTTACTTGTTTTAGGGAACACAATGCACTCCTCCAGAGAGGCAGTTGGCAATTTACATCCCGCCCATCAGCATAACAAGGCTCCCTGTTCTCCAGGGCCTGTCTTGCCTTTTTGGTTTTTACACATTTTGTGGATGTCCCTTTTGACCGGTGGGAAGTGATACTTCTTTGTAGTGCAGATTTGCATTGCCTGCTTGCTTGCTTGGCCAAAAAGGGCGTATGCGTTTTCTCCTGAATATATTCAGGAGAAAACGCATACGCCCTTTTTGGCCAAGTGCATCATTGTCGAAGTTGTGCCCCTCTTCCTGTGCTTTAAAGGCAATTCCAACGTACCTCTTGAAATCTGTTTCCTGCTATTCTGCCTCACTTTCAAGTCCGCCTCGTGGCCTTCCCTCAACAGATATTTGGACGATAGTTGGCCTTTATTACTCGGCCAGTTTGTGAATTGCTGTGCCCCTGAGCTCCATTTTTCAACTCGTTTTAGGTGAGCTGACCGCAAGTCCAAAATTTTGGTTCAGGACCTATGCTGGTTCCCGGTGGGGGGCTGAGACTTTGGTTAATTCTTCTTCCTGCCGGGAAATTACAGTGATATGTGCCCGTCCAAATGCCTAACAGCTACTCTCTCATTGGTTCTCCCTCTTCCCTTTCATCCTCTGCCAAATTGGCAACCTGTGCGAACCAGGAGGTTAAAGGGGCTGTCTCTCCAAGTTGGGAGGTTGATAGTAAAGCAGATGGAAAGTCAAACCGGAGCACCAGGAGAGGGACTATTCGTTGAGTTTTAGAAACCTTTCGTATTCACAGTGTGTCCGTTCTCTAGGTTTCCCGTACATGTTATAACTGTAGTAATATTCCCTTCAACCTGGAGAGTTGGGACCCATGGAATGTGTGCCATGCATTATTGCTTTAAATGGTCTGCATTTGTTCACCCAATCTCACCCATCCTCTCAGTCCAAAGTGTCCAGCCTTATGCCACATCCAGCTGTCGTTGTAGATAGGGTCATTCCAGGTTTCATCAGAGACCCTGAAGGAATTGTAAAGAATTTCCCAGGTTTTTTGTTTTGTTTTTGAAATTCCTTTTTATAGTGGGTTTGAGCTGATTCTCGCTGCCATGTTTATGCCATTCTAGACACACTTGATTCCCTTACGGAGACATATCAATACATAGGTTTTAAGATTCTTACTAGTCAGATATATTCCTCTGCGGGAAATATGGGGTTTTGAGTCCCTTTCACTGAGGAAGGTGTAGGTCTTGTCTATTCCATAGTTGGTTTTGGAACGGTACCTGTGCTTATATCAAACTCTGGTTTTATGCATCACCCCACCTCTCCTTCCCCCTTAAGCAGGCATAAGAGTCTTTTCTAAATGTGAGGCACTGTTCTCTTTCCTAACTCAGTTCAAGTGTAGCCATGTTTACAGGATCTTCATAAGTGATATCTTATGATAAGTTTCTTTTTCTGTGTGACTTATTTCACTTAGAATCATCGTACCTGAATCCACCCATTTTGCTGCTACTGGTCTTATGACATTGATTTCATGGCTGAGGGATATTCCATCGTACGTAAGTACCACAATTTTTTGAACCATTTTTATATTTCCTGGGATATTTAAGGTGTACCCAAGTTGAGGTCCTTGTAAGCAGTGCAGCCCTAAATTTTGGGGTGGCTGTGTCTTTTTGATTTTCAGTTTTCCCAAGGTATATTCCCTAGACTGGAAGTGCCCTTGGCTCTGTAGCTCTGTTGTTTACTTGTTTTAGGGAACACAATGCACTCCTCCAGAGAGGCAGTTGGCAATTTACATCCCGCCCATCAGCATAACAAGGCTCCCTGTTCTCCAGGGCCTGTCTTGCCTTTCTGGTTTTTACACATTTTGTGGATGTCACTTTTGACCGGTGGGAAGTGATACTTCTTTGTAGTGCAGATTTGCATTGCCCGCTTGCTTGCTTGGCCAAAAAGGGCGTATGCGTTTTTCTCCTGAATATATTCAGGAGAAAACGCATACGCCCTTTTTGGCCAAGTGCATCATTGTCGAAGTTGTGCCCCTCTTCCTGTGCTTTAAAGGCGATTCCAACGTACCTCTTGAAATCTGTTTCCTGCTATTCTGCCTCGCTTTCAAGTCCGCCTCGTTGCCTTCCCTCAACAGATTTTTGGACGATAGTTGTCCTTTATTACTCGGCCAGTTTGTGAATTGCTGTGCCCCTGAGCTCCATTTTTCAACTCGTTTTTGGTGAGCTGACCGCAAGTCCAAAATTTTGGTTCAGGATCTATACTGATTCCCGGTGGGTGGCTGAGACTTTGGTTAATTCTTCTTCCTGCCGGGAAATTACAGTGATATGTGCCCGTCCAAATGCCTAACAGCTACTCTCTCATTGGTTCTCCCTCTTCCCTTTCATCCTCTGCCAAATTGGCAACCTGTGCGAACCAGGAGGTTAAAGGGGCTGTCTCTCCAAGTTGGGAGGTTGATAGTAAAGCAGATGGAAAGTCAAACCGGAGCACCAGGAGAGGGACTATTCGTTGAGTTTTAGAAACCTTTCGTATTCACAGTGTGTCCGTTCTCTAGGTTTCCCGTACATGTTATAACTGTAGTAATATTCCCTTCAACCTGGAGAGTTGGGACCCATGGAATGGGTGCCATGCATTAATGCTTTAAAGGTTCTGCATTTGTTCACCCAATCTCACCAATCCTCTCAGTCCAAGTGTCCCGCCTTATGCCACATCCAGCTGTCGTTGTAGATAGGGTCAGTCCAGGTTTCATCAGAGACTCTGAATGAATTGTAAAGAATTTCCCAGTTTTTTGTTTTGTTTTTGAAATTCCTTTTTATAGTGGGTTTGAGCTGATTCTCGCTGCCATGTTTATGCCAGTCTAGACACACTTGGTTCCCTTACGGAGACATATCAATACATAGGTTTTAAGATTCTTACTAGTCAGATATATTCCTCTGCGGGAAATATGGGGTTTTGAGTCCCTTTCACTGAGGAAGGTGTAGGTCTTGCCTATTCCATAGTTGGTTTTTGGAACGTTACCTGTGCTTATATCAAACTCTGGTTTTATGCATCACCCCACCTCTCCTTCCCCCTTAAGCAGGCATAAGAGTGTTTTCTAAATGTGAGGCACTGTTCTCTTTCCTAACTCAGTTCAAGTGTAGCCATGTTTACAGGATCTTCATAAGTGATATCTTATGATAAGTTTCTTTTTCTGTGTGACTTATTTCACTTAGAATCATCGTACCTGAATCCACCCATTTTGCTGCTACTGGTCTTATGACATTGATTTCATGGCTGAGGGATATTCCATCGTATGTAAGTACCAAAATTTTTTGAACCATTTTTATATTTCCTGGGATATTTAAGGTGTACCCAAGTTGAGGTCCTTGTAAGCAGTGCAGCCCTAAATTTTGGGGTGGCTGTGTCTTTTTGATTTTCAGTTTTCCCAAGGTATATTCCCTAGACTGGAAGTGCCCTTGGCTCTGTAGCTCTGTTTTTTACTTGTTTTAGGGAACACAATGCACTCCTCCAGAGAGGCAGTTGGCAATTTACATCCCGCCCATCAGCATAACAAGGCTTCCTGTTCTCCAGGGCCTGTCTTGCCTTTCTGGTTTTTACACATTTTGTGGATGTCCCTTTTGACCGGTGGGAAGTGATACTTCTTTGTAGTGCAGATTTGCATTGCCTGCTTGCTTGCTTGGCCAAAAAGGGCGTATGCGTTTTCTCCTGAATATATTCAGGAGAAAACGCATACGCCCTTTTTGGCCAAGTGCATCATTGTCGAAGTTGTGCCCCTCTTCCTGTGCTTTAAAGGCGATTCCAACGTACCTCTTGAAATCTGTTTCCTGCTATTCTGCCTCACTTTCAAGTCCGCCTCGTGGCCTTCCCTCAACAGATATTTGGACGATAGTTGTCCTTTATTACTCGGCCAGTTTGTGAATTGCTGTGCCCCTGAGCTCCATTTTTCAACTCGTTTTAGGTGAGCTGACCGCAAGTCCAAAATTTTGGTTCAGGACCTATGCTGGTTCCCGGTGGGGGGCTGAGACTTTGGTTAATTCTTCTTCCTGCCGGGAAATTACAGTGATATGTGCCCGTCCAAATGCCTAACAGCTACTCTCTCATTGGTTCTCCCTCTTCCCTTTCATCCTCTGCCAAATTGGCAACCTGTGCGAACCAGGAGGTTAAAGGGGCTGTCTCTCCAAGTTGGGAGGTTTATAGTAAAGCAGATGGAAAGTCAAACCGGAGCACCAGGAGAGGGACTATTCGTTGAGTTTTAGAAACCTTTCGTATTCACAGTGTGTCCGTTCTCTAGGTTTCCCGTACATGTTATAACTGTAGTAATATTCCCTTCAACCTGGAGAGTTGGGACCCATGGAATGTGTGCCATGCATTATTGCTTTAAATGGTCTGCATTTGTTCACCCAATCTCACCCATCCTCTCAGTCCAAAGTGTCCAGCCTTATGCCACATCCAGCTGTCGTTGTAGATAGGGTCATTCCAGGTTTCATCAGAGACCCTGAAGGAATTGTAAAGAATTTCCCAGGTTTTTTGTTTTGTTTTTGAAATTCCTTTTTATAGTGGGTTTGAGCTGATTCTCGCTGCCATGTTTATGCCATTCTAGACACACTTGATTCCCTTACGGAGACATATCAATACATAGGTTTTAAGATTCTTACTAGTCAGATATATTCCTCTGCGGGAAATATGGGGTTTTGAGTCCCTTTCACTGAGGAAGGTGTAGGTCTTGTCTATTCCATAGTTGGTTTTGGAACAGTACCTGTGCTTATATCAAACTCTGGTTTTATGCATCACCCCACCTCTCCTTCCCCCTTAAGCAGGCATAAGAGTCTTTTCTAAATGTGAGGCACTGTTCTCTTTCCTAACTCAGTTCAAGTGTAGCCATGTTTACAGGATCTTCATAAGTGATATCTTATGATAAGTTTCTTTTTCTGTGTGACTTATTTCACTTAGAATCATCGTACCTGAATCCACCCATTTTGTTGCTACTGGTCTTATGACATTGATTTCATGGCTGAGGGATATTCCATCGTACGTAAGTACCACAATTTTTTGAACCATTTTTATATTTCCTGGGATATTTAAGGTGTACCCAAGTTGAGGTCCTTGTAAGCAGTGCAGCCCTAAATTTTGGGGTGGCTGTGTCTTTTTGATTTTCAGTTTTCCCAAGGTATATTCCCTAGACTGGAAGTGCCCTTGGCTCTGTAGCTCTGTTGTTTACTTGTTTTAGGGAACACAATGCACTCCTCCAGAGAGGCAGTTGGCAATTTACATCCCGCCCATCAGCATAACAAGGCTCCCTGTTCTCCAGGGCCTGTCTTGCCTTTCTGGTTTTTACACATTTTGTGGATGTCCCTTTTGACCGGTGGGAAGTGATACTTCTTTGTAGTGCAGATTTGCATTGCCTGCTTGCTTGCTTGGCCAAAAAGGGCGTATGCGTTTTCTCCTGAATATATTCAGGAGAAAACGCATACGCCCTTTTTGGCCAAGTGCATCATTGTCGAAGTTGTGCCCCTCTTCCTGTGCTTTAAAGGCGATTCCAACGTACCTCTTGAAATCTGTTTCCTGCTATTCTGCCTCGCTTTCAAGTCCGCCTCGTTGCCTTCCCTCAACAGATTTTTGGACGATAGTTGTCCTTTATTACTCGGCCAGTTTGTGAATTGCTGTGCCCCTGAGCTCCATTTTTCAACTCGTTTTTGGTGAGCTGACCGCAAGTCCAAAATTTGGTTCAGGATCTATACTGATTCCCGGTGGGTGGCTGAGACTTTGGTTAATTCTTCTTCCTGCCGGGAAATTACAGTGATATGTGCCCGTCCAAATGCCTAACAGCTACTCTCTCATTGGTTCTCCCTCTTCCCTTTCATCCTCTGCCAAATTGGCAACGTGTGCGAACCAGGAGGTTAAAAGGGCTGTCTCTCCAAGTTGGGAGGTTGATAGTAAAGCAGGTGGAAAGTCAAACCGGAGCACCAGGAGAGGGACTATTCGTTGAGTTTTAGAAACCTTTCGTATTCAGTGTGTCCGTTCTCTAGGTTTCCCGTACATGTTATAACTGTAGTAATATTCCCTTAAACCTGGAGAGTTGGGACCCATGGAATGGGTGCCATGCACTAATGCTTTAAAGGTTCTGCATTTGTTCACCCAATCTCACCAATCCTCTCAGTCCAAGTGTCCCGCCTTATGCCACATCCAGCTGTCGTTGTAGATAGGGTCAGTCCAGGTTTCATCAGAGACTCTGAATGAATTGTAAAGAATTTCCCAGTTTTTTGTTTTGTTTTTGAAATTCCTTTTTATAGTGGGTTTGAGCTGATTCTCGCTGCCATGTTTATGCCATTCTAGACACACTTGATTCCCTTACGGAGACATATCAATACATAAGTTTTAAGATTCTTACTAGTCAGATATATTCCTCTGCGGGAAATATGGGGTTTTGAGTCCATTTCACTGAGGAAGGTGTAGGTCTTGTCTATTCCATAGTAGGTTTTGGAACGGTACCTGTGCTTATATCAAACTCTGGTTTTATGCATCACCCCACCTCTCCTTCCCCCTTAAGCAGGCATAAGAGTCTTTTCTAAATGTGAGGCACTGTTCTCTTTCCTAACTCAGTTCAAGTGTAGCCATGTTTACAGGATCTTCATAAGTGATAACTTATGATAAGTTTCTTTTTCTCTGTGACTTATTTCACTTAGAATCATCGTACCTGAATCCACCCATTTTGCTGCTGCTGGTGTTATGACATTGATTTCATGGCTGAGGGATATTCCATCGTACGTAAGTACCACAATTTTTTGAACCATTTTTATATTTCCTGGGATATTTAAGGTGTACCCAAGTTGAGGTCCTTGTAAGCAGTGCAGCCCAAAATTTTGGGGTGGCTCTGTCTTATTGATTTTCAGTTTTTCCCAGGTATATTCCCTAGACTGGAAGTGCCCTTGGCTCTGTAGCTCTGTTGTTTACTTGTTTTAGGGAACAAAATGCATTCCTCCAGAGAGGCAGTTGGCAATTTACATCCCGTCCATCAGCATAACAAGGCTCCCTGTTCTCCAGGACCAGTCTTGCCTTTCTGGTTTTTACACATTTTGTGGATGTCCCTTTTGACCGGTGGGAAGTGATACTTCTTTGTAGTGGAGATTTGCATTGCCCGCTTGCTTGCTTGGCCAAAAAGGGCGTATGCGTTTTCTCCTGAATATATTCAGGAGAAAACGCATACGCCCTTTTTGGCCAAGTGCATCATTGTCGAAGTTGTGTCCCTCTTCCTGAGCTTTAAAGGCGATTCCAACGTACCTCTTGAAATCTGTTTCCTGCTATTCTGCCTCGCTTTCAAGTCCGCCTCGTTGCCTTCCCTCAACAGATTTTTGGACGATAGTTGTCCTTTATTACTCGGCCAGTTTGTGAATTGCTGTGCCCCTGAGCTCCATTTTTCAACTCGTTTTTGGTGAGCTGACCGCAAGTCCAAAATTTTGGTTCCGGATCTATACTGTTTCCCGGTGGGTGGCTGAGACTTTGGTTAATTCTTCTTCCTGCCGGGAAATTACAGTGATATGTGCCCGTCCAAATGCCTAACAGCTACTCTCTCATTGGTTCTCCCTCTTCCCTTTCATCCTCTGCCAAATTGGCAACCTGTGCGAACCAGGAGGTTAAAGGGGCTGTCTCTCCAAGTTGTGAGGTTGATAATAAAGCAGATGGAAAGTCAAACCAGAGCACCAGGAGAGGGACTATTCGTTGAGTTTTAGAAACCTTTCGTATTCACAGTGTGTCCGTTCTCTAGGATTCCCGTACATGTTATATCTGTAGTAATATTCCCTTCAACCTGGAGAGTTGGGACCCATGGAATGTGTGCCATGCATTATTGCTTTAAAGGGTCTGCATTTGCTCACCCAATCTCACCAATCCTCTCAGTCCCAAGTGTCCAGCCTTATGCCACATCCAGCTGTCATTGTAGATAGGGTCATTTCAGGTTTCATCAGAGACCCTGAAGGAATTGTAAAGAATTTCCCAGTTTTTTTGTTTTATTTTTGAAATTCCTTTTTATAGTGGGTTTGAGCTGATTCTCACTGCCATATTTATCCCAGTCTAGACACACTTGATTCCCTTACGGAGACTTATCAATACATAGGTTTTAAGATTCTTACTAGTCAGATATATTCCTCTGCGGGAAATATGGGGTTTTGAGTCCCTTTCACTGAGGAAGGTGTAGGTCTTGTCTATTCCATAGTTGGTTTTTGGAACGGTACCTGTGCTTATATCAAACTCTGGTTTTATGCATCACCCCACCTCTCCTTCCCCCTTAAGCAGGCATAAGAGTGTTTTCTAAATGTGAGACACTGTTCTCTTTCCTAACTCAGTTCAAGTGTAGCCATGTTTACAGGATCTTCATAAGTGATATCTTATGATAAGTTTCTTTTTCTGTGTGACTTATTTCACTGAGAATCATCGTACCTGAATCCACCCATTTTGCTGCTACTGGTCTTATGACATTGATTTCATGGCTGAGGGATATTCCATCGTACGTAAGTACCACAATTTTTTGAACCATTTTTATATTTCCTGGGATATTTAAGGTGTACCCAAGTTGAGGTCCTTGTAAGCAGTGCAGCCCTAAATTTTGGGGTGTCTGTGTCTTTTTGATTTTCAGTTTTCCCAAGGTATATTCCCTAGACTGGAAGTGCCCTTGGCTCTGTAGCTCTGTTGTTTACTTGTTTTAGGGAACACAATGCACTCCTCCAGAGAGGCAGTTGGCAATTTACATCCCGCCCATCAGCATAACAAGGCTCCCTGTTCTCCAGGGCCTGTCTTGCCTTTCTGGTTTTTACACATTTTGTGGATGTCCCTTTTGACCGGTGGGAAGTGATACTTCTTTGTAGTGCAGATTTGCATTGCCCGCTTGCTTGCTTGGCCAAAAAGGGCGTATGCGTTTTCTCCTGAATATATTCAGGAGAAAACGCATACGTCCTTTTTGGCCAAGTGCATCATTGTCGAAGTTGTGCCCCTCTTCCTGTGCTTTAAAGGCGATTCCAACGTACCTCTTGAAATCTGTTTCCTGCTATTCTGCCTCGCTTTCAAGTCCGCCTCGTTGCCTTCCCTCAACAGATTTTTGGACGATAGTTGTCCTTTATTACTCGGCCAGTTTGTGAATTGCTGTGCCCCTGAGCTCCATTTTTCAACTCGTTTTTGGTGAGCTGACCGCAAGTCCAAAATTTTGGTTCAGGATCTATACTGATTCCCGGTGGGTGGCTGAGACTTTGGTTAATTCTTCTTCCTGCCGGGAAATTACAGTGATATGTGCCCGTCCAAATGCCTAACAGCTACTCTCTCATTGGTTCTCCCTCTTCCCTTTCATCCTCTGCCAAATTGGCAACCTGTGCGAACCAGGAGGTTAAAGGGGCTGTCTCTCTAAGTTGGGAGGTTGATAATAAAGCAGATGGAAAGTCAAACCGGAGCACCAGGAGAGGGACTATTCGTTGAGTTTTAGAAACCTTTCGTATTCACAGTGTGTCCGTTCTCTAGGATTCCCGTACATGTTATATCTGTAGTAATATTCCCTTCAACCTGGAGAGTTGGGACCCATGGAATGTGTGCCATGCATTATTTCTTTAAAGGGTCTGCATTTGCTCACCCAATCTCACCAATCCTCTCAGTCCCAAGTGTCCAGCCTTATGCCACATCCAGCTGTCATTGTAGATAGGGTCATTTCAGGTTTCATCAGAGACCCTGAAGGAATTGTAAAGAATTTCCCAGTTTTTTTGTTTTATTTTTTAAATTCCTTTTTATAGTGGGTTTGAGCTGATTCTCGCTGCCATATTTATCCCAGTCTAGACACACTTGATTCCCTTACGGAGACATATCAATACATAGGTTTTAAGATTCTTACTAGTCAGATACATTCCTCTGCGGGAAATATGGGGTTTTGAGTCCCTTTCACTGAGGAAGGTGTAGGTCTTGTCTATTCCATAGTTGGTTTTTGGAACGGTACCTGTGCTTATATCAAACTCTGGTTTTATGCATCACCCCACCTCTCCTTCCCCCTTAAGCAGGCATAAGAGTGTTTTCTAAATGTGAGACACTGTTCTCTTTCCTAACTCAGTTCAAGTGTAGCCATGTTTACAGGATCTTCATAAGTGATATCTTATGATAAGTTTCTTTTTCTGTGTGACTTATTTCACTTAGAATCATCGTACCTGAATCCACCCATTTTGCTGCTACTGGTCTTATGACATTGATTTCATGGCTGAGGGATATTCCATCGTACATAAGTACCACAATTTTTTGAACCATTTTTATATTTCCTGGGATATTTTAGGTGTACCCAAGTTGAGGTCCTTGTAAGCAGTGCAGCCCTAAATTTTGGGGTGTCTGTGTCATTTTGATTTTCAGTTTTCCCAAGGTATATTCCCTAGACTGGAAGTGCCCTTGGCTCTGTAGCTCTGTTGTTTACTTGTTTTAGGGAACACAATGCACTCCTCCAGAGAGGCAGTTGGCAATTTACATCCCGCCCATCAGCATAACAAGGCTCCCTGTTCTCCAGGGCCTGTCTTGCCTTTCTGGTTTTTACACATTTTGTGGATGTCCCTTTTGACCGGTGGGAAGTGATACTTCTTTGTAGTGCAGATTTGCATTGCCCGCTTGCTTGCTTGGCCAAAAAGGGCGTATGCGTTTTCTCCTGAATATATTCAGGAGAAAACGCATACGCCCTTTTTGGCCAAGTGCATCATTGTCGAAGTTGTGCCCCTCTTCCTGTGCTTTAAAGGCGATTCCAACGTACCTCTTGAAATCTATTTCCTGCTATTCTGCCTCGCTTTCAAGTCCGCCTCGTTGCCTTCCCTCAACAGATTTTTGGACGATAGTTGTCCTTTATTACTCGGCCAGTTTGTGAATTGCTGTGCCCCTGAGCTCCATTTTTCAACTCGTTTTTGGTGAGCTGACCGCAAGTCCAAAATTTTGGTTCAGGATCTATACTGATTCCCGGTGGGTGGCTGAGACTTTGGTTAATTCTTCTTCCTGCCGGGAAATTACAGTGATATGTGCCCGTCCAAATGCCTAACAGCTACTCTCTCATTGGTTCTCCCTCTTCCCTTTCATCCTCTGCCAAATTGGCAACCTGTGCGAACCAGGAGGTTAAAGGGGCTGTCTCTCCAAGTTGGGAGGTTGATAATAAAGCAGATGGAAAGTCAAACCGGAGCACCAGGAGAGGGACTATTCGTTGAGTTTTAGAAACCTTTCGTATTCACAGTGTGTCCGTTCTCTAGGATTCCCGTACATGTTATATCTGTAGTAATATTCCCTTCAACCTGGAGAGTTGGGACCCATGGAATGTGTGCCATGCATTATTGCTTTAAAGGGTCTGAATTTGCTCACCCAATCTCACCAATCCTCTCAGTCCCAAGTGTCCAGCCTTATGCCACATCCAGCTGTCATTGTAGATAGGGTCATTTCAGGTTTCATCAGAGACCCTGAAGGAATTGTAAAGAATTTCCCAGTTTTTTTTGTTTTATTTTTGAAATTCCTTTTTATAGTGGGTTTGAGCTGATTCTCGCTGCCATATTTATCCCAGTCTAGACACACTTGATTCCCTTACGGAGACATATCAATACATAGGTTTTAAGATTCTTACTAGTCAGATACATTCCTCTGCGGGAAATATGGGGTTTTGAGTCCCTTTCACTGAGGAAGGTGTAGGTCTTGTCTATTCCATAGTTGGTTTTTGGAACGGTACCTGTGCTTATATCAAACTCTGGTTTTATGCATCACCCCACCTCTCCTTCCCCCTTAAGCAGGCATAAGAGTGTTTTCTAAATGTGAGACACTGTTCTCTTTCCTAACTCAGTTCAAGTGTAGCCATGTTTACAGGATCTTCATAAGTGATATCTTATGATAAGTTTCTTTTTCTGTGCGACTTATTTCACTTAGAATCATCGTACCTGAATCCACCCATTTTGCTGCTACTGGTCTTATGACATTGATTTCATGGCTGAGGGATATTCCATCATACGTAAGTACCACAATTTTTTGAACCATTTTTATATTTCCTGGGATATTTAAGGTGTACCCAAGTTGAGGTCCTTGTAAGCAGTGCAGCCATAAATTTTGGGGTGGCTGTGTCTTTTTGATTTTCAGTTTTCCCAAGGTATATTCCCTAGACTGGAAGTGCCCTTGGCTCTGTAGCTCTGTTGTTTACTTGTGTTAGGGAACACAATGCACTCCTCCAGAGAGGCAGTTGGCAATTTACATCCCGCCCATCAGCATAACAAGGCTCCCTGTTCTCCAGGGCCTGTCTTGCCTTTCTGGTTTTTACACATTTTGTGGATGTCCCTTTTGACCGGTGGGAAGTGATACTTCTTTGTAGTGCAGATTTGCATTGCCCGCTTGCTTGCTTGGCCAAAAAGGGCGTATGCATTTTCTCCTGAATATATTCAGGAGAAAACGCATACGCCCATTTTGGCCAAGTGCATCATTGTCGAAGTTGTGCCCCTCTTCCTGTGCTTTAAAGGCGATTCCAACATACCTCTTGAAATCTGTTTCCTGCTATTCTGCCTCGCTTTCAAGTCCGCCTCGTTGCCTTCCCTCAACAGATTTTTGGACGATAGTTGTCCTTTATTACTCGGCCAGTTTGTGAATTGCTGTGCCCCTGAGCTCCATTTTTCAACTCGTTTTTGGTGAGCTGACCGCAAGTCCAAAATTTTGGTTCAGGATCTATACTGATTCCTGGTGGGTGGCTGAGACTTTGGTTAATTCTTCTTCCTGCCGGGAAATTACAGTGATATGTGCCTGTCCAAATACCTAACAGCTACTCTCTCATTGGTTCTCCCTCTTCCCTTTCATCCTCTGCCAAATTGGCAACCTGTGCGAACCAGGAGGTTAAAGGGGCTGTCTCTCCAAGTTGGGAGGTTGATAATAAAGCAGATGGAAAGTCAAACCGGAGCACCAGGAGAGGGACTATTCGTTGAGTTTTAGAAACCTTTCGTATTCACAGTGTGTCCGTTCTCTAGGATTCCCGTACATGTTATATCTGTAGTAATATTCCCTTCAACCTGGAGAGTTGGGACCCATGGAATGTGTGCCATGCATTATTGCTTTAAAGGGTCTGCATTTGCTCACCCAATCTCACCAATCCTCTCAGTCCCAAGTGTCCAGCCTTATGCCACATCCAGCTGTCATTGTAGATAGGGTCATTTCAGGTTTCATCAGAGACCCTGAAGGAATTGTAAAGAATTTCCCAGTTTTTTTGTTTTATTTTTGAAATTCCTTTTTATAGTGGGTTTGAGCTGATTCTCGCTGCCATATTTATCCCAGTCTAGACACACTTGATTCCCTTACGGAGACATATCAATACATAGGTTTTAAGATTCTTACTAGTCAGATATATTCCTCTGCGGGAAACATGGGGTTTTGAGTCCCTTTCACTGAGGAAGGTGTAGGTCTTGTCTATTCCATAGTTGGTTTTTGGAACGGTACCTGTGCTTATATCAAACTCTGGTTTTATGCATCACCCCACCTCTCCTTCCCCCTTAAGCAGGCATAAGAGTGTTTTCTAAATGTGAGACACTGTTCTCTTTCCTAACTCAGTTCAAGTGTAGCCATGTTTACAGGATCTTCATAAGTGATATCTTATGATAAGTTTCTTTTTCTCTGTGACTTATTTCACTTAGAATCATCGTACCTGAATCCACCCATTTTGCTGCTACTGGTCTTATGACATTGATTTCATGGCTGAGGGATATTCCATCGTACGTAAGTACCACAATTTTTTGAACCATTTTTATATTTCCTGGGATATTTAAGGTGAACCCAAGTTGAGGTCCTTGTAAGCAGTGCAGCCCTAAATTTTGGGGTGGCTGTGTCTTTTTGATTTTCAGTTTTCCCAAGGTATATTCCCTAGACTGGAAATGCCCTTGGCTCTGTAGCTCTGTTGTTTACTTGTTTTAGGGAACACAATGCACTCCTCCAGAGAGGCAGTTGGCAATTTACATCCCGCCCATCAGCATAACAAGGCTCCCTGTTCTCCAGGGCCTGTCTTGCCTTTCTGGTTTTTACACATTTTGTGGATGTCCCTTTTGACCGGTGGGAAGTGATACTTCTTTGTAGTGGAGATTTGCATTGCCCGCTTGCTTGCTTGGCCAAAAAGGGCGTATGCGTTTTCTCCTGAATATATTCAGGAGAAAACGCATACGCCCTTTTTGGCCAAGTGCATCATTGTCGAAGTTGTGCCCCTCTTCCTGTGCTTTAAAGGCGATTCCAACGTACCTCTTGAAATCTGTTTCCTGCTATTCTGCCTCGCTTTCAAGTCCGCCTCGTTGCCTTCCCTCAACAGATTTTTGGACGATAGTTGTCCTTTATTACTCGGCCAGTTTGTGAATTGCTGTGCCCCTGAGCTCCATTTTTCAACTCGTTTTTGGTGAGCTGACCGCAAGTCCAAAATTTTGGTTCAGGATCTATACTGATTCCCGGTGGGTGGCTGACACTTTGGTTAATTCTTCTTTCTGCAGGGAAATTACAGTGATATGTGCCCGTCCAAATGCCTAACAGCTACTCTCTCATTGGTTCTCCCTCTTCCCTTTCATCCTCTGCCAAATTGGCAACCTGTGCGAACCAGGAGGTTAAAGGGGCTGTCTCTCCAAGTTGGGAGGTTGATAGTAAAGCAGATGGAAAGTCAAACCGGATCACCAGGAGAGGGACTATTCGTTGAGTTTTAGAAACCTTTCGTATTCACAGTGTGTCCGTTCTCTAGGTTTCCCGTACATGTTATAACTGTAGTAATATTCCCTTCAACCTGGAGAGTTGGGACCCATGGAATGGGTGCCATGCATTAATGCTTTAAAGGTTCTGCATTTGTTCACCCAATCTCACCAATCCTCTCAGTCCAAGTGTCCCGCCTTATGCCACATCCAGCTGTCGTTGTAGATAGGGTCAGTCCAGGTTTCATCAGAGACTCTGAATGAATTGTAAAGAATTTCCCAGTTTTTTGTTTTGTTTTTGAAATTCCTTTTTATAGTGGGTTTGAGCTGATTCTCGCTGCCATGTTTATGCCAGTCTAGACACACTTGGTTCCCTTACGGAGACATATCAATACATAGGTTTTAAGATTCTTACTAGTCAGATATATTCCTCTGCGGGATATATGGGGTTTTGAGTCCCTTTCACTGAGGAAGGTGTAGGTCTTGTCTATTCCATAGTTGGTTTTTGGAACGGTACCTGTGCTTATATCAAACTCTGGTTTTATGCATCACCCCACCTCTCCTTCCCCCTTAAGCAGGCATAAGAGTGTTTTCTAAATGTGAGACACTGTTCTCTTTCCTAACTCAGTTCAAGTGTAGCCATGTTTACAGGATCTTCATAAGTGATATCTTATGATAAGTTTCTTTTTCTCTGTGACTTATTTCACTTAGAATCATCGTACCTGAATCCACCCATTTTGCTGCTACTGGTCTTATGACATTGATTTCATGGCTGAGGGATATTCCATCGTACGTAAGTACCACAATTTTTTGAACCATTTTTATATTTCCTGGGATATTTAAGGTGAACCCAAGTTGAGGTCCTTGTAAGCAGTGCAGCCCTAAATTTTGGGGTGGCTGTGTCTTTTTGATTTTCAGTTTTCCCAAGGTATATTCCCTAGACTGGAAATGCCCTTGGCTCTGTAGCTCTGTTGTTTACTTGTTTTAGGGAACACAATGCACTCCTCCAGAGAGGCAGTTGGCAATTTACATCCCGCCCATCAGCATAACAAGGCTCCCTGTTCTCCAGGGCCTGTCTTGCCTTTCTGGTTTTTACACATTTTGTGGATGTCCCTTTTGACCGGTGGGAAGTGATACTTCTTTGTAGTGGAGATTTGCAATGCCCGCTTGCTTGCTTGGCCAAAAAGGGCGTATGCGTTTTCTCCTGAATATATTCAGGAGAAAACGCATACGCCCTTTTTGGCCAAGTGCATCATTGTCGAAGTTGTGCCCCTCTTCCTGTGCTTTAAAGGCAATTCCAACGTACCTCTTGAAATCTGTTTCCTGCTATTCTGCCTCGCTTTCAAGTCCGCCTCGTTGCCTTCCCTCAACAGATTTTTGGACGATAGTTGTCCTTTATTACTCGGCCAGTTTGTGAATTGCTGTGCCCCTGAGCTCCATTTTTCAACTCGTTTTTGGTGAGCTGACCGCAAGTCCAAAATTTTGGTTCAGGATCTATACTGATTCCCGGTGGGTGGCTGAGACTTTGGTTAATTCTTCTTTCTGCCGGGAAATTACAGTGATATGTGCCCGTCCAAATGCCTAACAGCTACTCTCTCATTGGTTCTCCCTCTTCCCTTTCATCCTCTGCCAAATTGGCAACCTGTGCGAACCAGGAGGTTAAAGGGGCTGTCTCTCCAAGTTGGGAGGTTGATAGTAAAGCAGATGGAAAGTCAAACCGGATCACCAGGAGAGGGACTATTCGTTGAGTTTTAGAAACCTTTCGTATTCACAGTGTGTCCGTTCTCTAGGTTTCCCGTACATGTTATAACTGTAGTAATATTCCCTTCAACCTGGAGAGTTGGGACCCATGGAATGGGTGCCATGCATTAATGCTTTAAAGGTTCTGCATTTGTTCACCCAATCTCACCAATCCTCTCAGTCCAAGTGTCCCGCCTTATGCCACATCCAGCTGTCGTTGTAGATAGGGTCAGTCCAGGTTTCATCAGAGACTCTGAATGAATTGTAAAGAATTTCCCAGTTTTTTGTTTTGTTTTTGAAATTCCTTTTTATAGTGGGTTTGAGCTGATTCTCGCTGCCATGTTTATGCCAGTCTAGACACACTTGGTTCCCTTACGGAGACATATCAATACATAGGTTTTAAGGTTCTTACTAGTCAGATATATTCCTCTGCGGGAAATATGGGGTTTTGAGTCCCTTTCACTGAGGAAGGTGTAGGTCTTGTCTATTCCATAGTTGGTTTTTGGAACGTTACCTGTGCTTATATCAAACTCTGGTTTTATGCATCACCCCACCTCTCCTTCCCCCTTAAGCAGGCATAAGAGTGTTTTCTAAATGTGAGGCACTGTTCTCTTTCCTAACTCAGTTCAAGTGTAGCCATGTTTACAGGATCTTCATAAGTGATATCTTATGATAAGTTTCTTTTTCCCTGTGACTTATTTCACTTAGAATCATCGTACCTGAATCCACCCATTTTGCTGCTACTGGTCTTATGACATTGATTTCATGGCTGAGGGATATTCCATCGTAGGTATGTACCAAAATTTTTTGAACCATTTTTATATTTCCTGGGATATTTAAGGTGTACCCAAGTTGAGGTCCTTGTAAGCAGTGCAGCCCTAAATTTTGGGGTGGCTGTGTCTTTTTGATTTTCAGTTTTCCCAAGGTATATTCCCTAGACTGGAAGTGCCCTTGGCTCTGTAGCTCTGTTTTTTACTTGTTTTAGGGAACACAATGCACTCCTCCAGAGAGGCAGTTGGCAATTTACATCCCGCCCATCAGCATAACAAGGCTCCCTGTTCTCCAGGGCCTGTCTTGCCTTTCTGGTTTTTACACATTTTGTGGATGTCCCTTTTGACCGGTGGGAAGTGATACTTCTTTGTAGTGCAGATTTGCATTGCCTGCTTGCTTGCTTGGCCAAAAAGGGCGTATGCGTTTTCTCCTGAATATATTCAGGAGAAAACGCATACGCCCTTTTTGGCCAAGTGCATCATTGTCGAAGTTGTGCCCCTCTTCCTGTGCTTTAAAGGTGATTCCAACGTACCTCTTGAAATCTGTTTCCTGCTATTCTGCCTCACTTTCAAGTCCGCCTCGTGGCCTTCCCTCAACAGATATTTGGACGATAGTTGTCCTTTATTACTCGGCCAGTTTGTGAATTGCTGTGCCCCTGAGCCCCATTTTTCAACTCGTTTTAGGTGAGCTGACCGCAAGTCCAAAATTTTGGTTCAGGACCTATGCTGGTTCCCGGTGGGGGGCTGAGACTTTGGTTAATTCTTCTTCCTGCCGGGAAATTACAGTGATATGTGCCCGTCCAAATGCCTAACAGCTACTCTCTCATTGGTTCTCCCTCTTCCCTTTCATCCTCTGCCAAATTGGCAACCTGTGCGAACCAGGAGGTTAAAGGGGCTGTCTCTCCAAGTTGGGAGGTTGATAGTAAAGCAGATGGAAAGTCAAACCGGAGCACCAGGAGAGGGACTATTCGTTGAGTTTTAGAAACCTTTCGTATTCACAGTGTGTCCGTTCTCTAGGTTTCCCGTACATGTTATAACTGTAGTAATATTCCCTTCAACCTGGAGAGTTGGGACCCATGGAATGTGTGCCATGCATTATTGCTTTAAATGGTCTGCATTTGTTCACCCAATCTCACCCATCCTCTCAGTCCAAAGTGTCCAGCCTTATGCCACATCCAGCTGTCGTTGTAGATAGGGTCATTCCAGGTTTCATCAGAGACCCTGAAGGAATTGTAAAGAATTTCCCAGGTTTTTTGTTTTGTTTTTGAAATTCCTTTTTATAGTGGGTTTGAGCTGATTCTCGCTGCCATATTTATCCCAGTCTAGACACACTTGACTCCCTTACGGAGACATATCAATACATAGGTTTTAAGATTCTTACTAGTCAGATATATTCCTCTGCGGGAAATATGGGGTTTTGAGTCCCTTTCACTGAGGAAGGTGTAGGTCTTGTCTATTCCATAGTTGGTTTTTGGAACGGTACCTGTGCTTATATCAAACTCTGGTTTTATGCATCACCCCACCTCTCCTTCCCCCTTAAGCAGGCATAAGAGTGTTTTCTAAATGTGAGACACTGTTCTCTTTCCTAACTCAGTTCAAGTGTAGCCATGTTTACAGGATCTTCATAAGTGATATCTTATGATAAGTTTCTTTTTCTCTGTGACTTATTTCACTTAGAATCATCGTACCTGAATCCACCCATTTTGCTGCTACTGGTCTTATGACATTGATTTCATGGCTGAGGGATATTCCATCGTACGTAAGTACCACAATTTTTTGAACCATTTTTATATTTCCTGGGATATTTAAGGTGTACACAAGTTGAGGTCCTTGTAAGCAGTGCAGCCCTAAATTTTGGGGTGGCTGTGTCTTTTTGATTTTCAGTTTTCCCAAGGTATATTCCCTAGACTGGAAGTGCCCTTGGCTCTGTAGCTCTGTTGTTTACTTGTTTTAGGGAACACAATGCACTCCTCCAGGGAGGCAGTTGGCAATTTACATCCCGCCCATCAGCATAACAAGGCTCCCTGTTCTCCAGGGCCTGTCTTGCCTTTCTGGTTTTTACACATTTTGTGGATGTCCCTTTTGACCGGTGGGAAGTGATACTTCTTTGTAGTGCAGATTTGCATTGCCCGCTTGCTTGCTTGGCCAAAAAGGGCGTATGCGTTTTCTCCTGAATATATTCAGGAGAAAACGCATACGCCCTTTTGGGCCAAGTGCATCATTGTCGAAGTTGTGCCCCTCTTCCTGTGCTTTAAAGGCGATTCCAACGTACCTCTTGAAATCTGTTTCCTGCTATTCTGCCTCGCATTCAAGTCCGCCTCGTTGCCTTCCCTCAACAGATTTTTGGACGATAGTTGTCCTTTATTACTCGGCCAGTTTGTGAATTGCTGTGCCCCTGAGCTCCATTTTTCAACTCGTTTTTGGTGAGCTGACCGCAAGTCCAAAATTTTGGTTCAGGATCTATACTGATTCCCGGTGCGTGGCTGAGACTTTGGTTAATTCTTCTTCCTGCCGGGAAATTACAGTGATATGTGCCCGTCCAAATGCCTAACAGCTACTCTCTCATTGGTTCTCCCTCTTCCCTTTCATCCTCTGCCAAATTGGCAACCTGTGCGAACCAGGAGGTTAAAGGGGCTGTCTCTCCAAGTTGGGAGGTTGATAATAAAGCAGATGGAAAGTCAAACCGGAGCACCAGGAGAGGGACTATTCGTTGAGTTTTAGAAACTTTTCGTATTCACAGTGTGTCCGTTCTCTAGGATTCCTGTACATGTTATATCTGTAGTAATATTCCCTTCAACCTGGAGAGTTGGGACCCATGGAATGTGTGCCATGCATTATTGCTTTAAAGGGTCTGCATTTGCTCACCCAATCTCACCAATCCTCTCAGTCCCAAGTGTCCAGCCTTATGCCACATCCAGCTGTCATTGTAGATAGGGTCATTTCAGGTTTCATCAGAGACCCTGAAGGAATTGTAAAGAATTTCCCAGTTTTTTTGTTTTATTTTTGAAATTCCTTTTTATAGTGGGTTTGAGCTGATTCTCGCTGCCATATTTATCCCAGTCTAGACACACTTGATTCCCTTACGGAGACATATCAATACATAGGTTTTAAGATTCTTACTAGTCAGATATATTCCTCTGCGGGAAATATGGGGTTTTGAGTCCCTTTCACTGAGGAAGGTGTAGGTCTTGTCTATTCCATAGTTGGTTTTTGGAACGGTACCTGTGCTTATATCAAACTCTGGTTTTATGCATCACCCCACCTCTCCTTCCCCCTTAAGCAGGCATAAGAGTGTTTTCTAAATGTGAGACACTGTTCTCTTTCCTAACTCAGTTCAAGTGTAGCCATGTTTACAGGATCTTCATAAGTGATATCTTATGATAAGTTTCTTTTTCTCTGTGACTTATTTCACTTAGAATCATCGTACCTGAATCCACCCATTTTGCTGCTACTGGTCTTATGACATTGATTTCATGGCTGAGGGATATTCCATCGTACGTAAGTACCACAATTTTTTGAACCATTTTTATATTTCCTGGGATATTTAAGGTGAACCCAAGTTGAGGTCCTTGTAAGCAGTGCAGCCCTAAATTTTGTGGTGGCTATGTCTTTTTGATTTTCAGTTTTCCCAAGGTATATTCCCTAGACTGGAAATGCCCTTGGCTCTGTAGCTCTGTTGTTTACTTGTTTTAGGGAACACAATGCACTCCTCCAGAGAGGCAGTTGGCAATTTACATCCCGCCCATCAGCATAACAAGGCTCCCTGTTCTCCAGGGCCTGTCTTGCCTTTCTGGTTTTTACACATTTTGTGGATGTCCCTTTTGACCGGTGGGAAGTGATACTTCTTTGTAGTGCAGATTTGCATTGCCCGCTTGCTTGCTTGGCCAAAAAGGGCGTATGCGTTTTCTCCTGAATATATTCAGGAGAAAACGCATACGCCCTTTTTGGCCAAGTGCATCATTGTCGAAGTTGTGCCCCTCTTCCTGTGCTTTAAAGGCGATTCCAACGTACCTCTTGAAATCTGTTTCCTGCTATTCTGCCTCGCTTTCAAGTCCGCATCCTTGCCTTCCCTCAACAGATTTTTGGACGATAGTTGTCCTTTATTACTCGGCCAGTTTGTGAATTGCTGTGCCCCTGAGCTCCATTTTTCAACTCGTTTTAGGTGAGCTGACCGCAAGTCCAAAATTTTGGTTCAGGACCTATGCTGGTTCCCGGTGGGGGGCTGAGACTTTGGTTAATTCTTCTTCCTGCCGGGAAATTACAGTGATATGTGCCCGTCCAAATGCCTAACAGCTACTCTCTCATTGGTTCTCCCTCTTCCCTTTCATCCTCTGCCAAATTGGCAACCTGTGCGAACCAGGAGGTTAAAGGGGCTGTCTCTCCAAGTTGGGAGGTTGATAGTAAAGCAGATGGAAAGTCAAACCTGAGCACCAGGAGAGGGACTATTCGTTGAGTTTTAGAAACCTTTCGTATTCACAGTGTGTCCGTTCTCTAGGTTTCCCGTACATGTTATAACTGTAGTAATATTCCCTTCAACCTGGAGAGTTGGGACCCATGGAATGGGTGCCATGCATTAATGCTTTAAAGGTTCTGCATTTGTTCACCCAATCTCACCAATCCTCTCAGTCCAAGTGTCCCGCCTTATGCCACATCCAGCTGTCGTTGTAGATAGGGTCAGTCCAGGTTTCATCAGAGACTCTGAATGAATTGTAAAGAATTTCCCAGTTTTTTGTTTTGTTTTTGAAATTCCTTTTTATAGTGGGTTTGAGCTGATTCTCGCTGCCATGTTTATGCCAGTCTAGACACACTTGGTTCCCTTACGGAGACATATCAATACATAGGTTTTAAGATTCTTACTAGTCAGATATATTCCTCTGCGGGAAATATGGGGTTTTGAGTCCCTTTCACTGAGGAAGGTGTAGGTCTTGCCTATTCCATAGTTGGTTTTTGGAACGTTACCTGTGCTTATATCAAACTCTGGTTTTATGCATCACCCCACCTCTCCTTCCCCCTTAAGCAGGCATAAGAGTGTTTTCTAAATGTGAGGCACTGTTCTCTTTCCTAACTCAGTTCAAGTGTAGCCATGTTTACAGGATCTTCATAAGTGATATCTTATGATAAGTTTCTTTTTCTGTGTGACTTATTTCACTTAGAATCATCGTACCTGAATCCACCCATTTTGCTGCTACTGGTCTTATGACATTGATTTCATGGCTGAGGGATATTCCATCGTATGTAAGTACCAAAATTTTTTGAACCATTTTTATATTTCCTGGGATATTTAAGGTGTACCCAAGTTGAGGTCCTTGTAAGCAGTGCAGCCCTGAATTTTGGGGTGGCTGTGTCTTTTTGATTTTCAGTTTTCCCAAGGTATATTCCCTAGACTGGAAGTGCCCTTGGCTCTGTAGCTCTGTTTTTTACTTGTTTTAGGGAACACAATGCACTCCTCCAGAGAGGCAGTTGGCAATTTACATCCCGCCCATCAGCATAACAAGGCTCCCTGTTCTCCAGGGCCTGTCTTGCCTTTTTGGTTTTTACACATTTTGTGGATGTCCCTTTTGACCGGTGGGAAGTGATACTTCTTTGTAGTGCAGATTTGCATTGCCTGCTTGCTTGCTTGGCCAAAAAGGGCGTATGCGTTTTCTCCTGAATATATTCAGGAGAAAACGCATACGCCCTTTTTGGCCAAGTGCATCATTGTCGAAGTTGTGCCCCTCTTCCTGTGCTTTAAAGGCAATTCCAACGTACCTCTTGAAATCTGTTTCCTGCTATTCTGCCTCACTTTCAAGTCCGCCTCGTGGCCTTCCCTCAACAGATATTTGGACGATAGTTGGCCTTTATTACTCGGCCAGTTTGTGAATTGCTGTGCCCCTGAGCTCCATTATTCAACTCGTTTTAGGTGAGCTGACCGCAAGTCCAAAATTTTGGTTCAGGACCTATGCTGGTTCCCGGTGGGGGGCTGAGACTTTGGTTAATTCTTCTTCCTGCCGGGAAATTACAGTGATATGTGCCCGTCCAAATGCCTAACAGCTACTCTCTCATTGGTTCTCCCTCTTCCCTTTCATCCTCTGCCAAATTGGCAACCTGTGCGAACCAGGAGGTTAAAGGGGCTGTCTCTCCAAGTTGGGAGGTTGATAGTAAAGCAGATGGAAAGTCAAACCGGAGCACCAGGAGAGGGACTATTCGTTGAGTTTTAGAAACCTTTCGTATTCACAGTGTGTCCGTTCTCTAGGTTTCCCGTACATGTTATAACTGTAGTAATATTCCCTTCAACCTGGAGAGTTGGGACCCATGGAATGTGTGCCATGCATTATTGCTTTAAATGGTCTGCATTTGTTCACCCAATCTCACCCATCCTCTCAGTCCAAAGTGTCCAGCCTTATGCCACATCCAGCTGTCGTTGTAGATAGGGTCATTCCAGGTTTCATCAGAGACCCTGAAGGAATTGTAAAGAATTTCCCAGGTTTTTTGTTTTGTTTTTGAAATTCCTTTTTATAGTGGGTTTGAGCTGATTCTCGCTGCCATGTTTATGCCATTCTAGACACACTTGATTCCCTTACGGAGACATATCAATACATAGGTTTTAAGATTCTTACTAGTCAGATATATTCCTCTGCGGGAAATATGGGGTTTTGAGTCCCTTTCACTGAGGAAGGTGTAGGTCTTGTCTATTCCATAGTTGGTTTTGGAACGGTACCTGTGCTTATATCAAACTCTGGTTTTATGCATCACCCCACCTCTCCTTCCCCCTTAAGCAGGCATAAGAGTCTTTTCTAAATGTGAGGCACTGTTCTCTTTCCTAACTCAGTTCAAGTGTAGCCATGTTTACAGGATCTTCATAAGTGATATCTTATGATAAGTTTCTTTTTCTGTGTGACTTATTTCACTTAGAATCATCGTACCTGAATCCACCCATTTTGCTGCTACTGGTCTTATGACATTGATTTCATGGCTGAGGGATATTCCATCGTACGTAAGTACCACAATTTTTTGAACCATTTTTATATTTCCTGGGATATTTAAGGTGTACCCAAGTTGAGGTCCTTGTAAGCAGTGCAGCCCTAAATTTTGGGGTGGCTGTGTCTTTTTGATTTTCAGTTTTCCCAAGGTATATTCCCTAGACTGGAAGTGCCCTTGGCTCTGTAGCTCTGTTGTTTACTTGTTTTAGGGAACACAATGCACTCCTCCAGAGAGGCAGTTGGCAATTTACATCCCGCCCATCAGCATAACAAGGCTCCCTGTTCTCCAGGGCCTGTCTTGCCTTTCTGGTTTTTACACATTTTGTGGATGTCCCTTTTGACCGGTGGGAAGTGATACTTCTTTGTAGTGCAGATTTGCATTGCCCGCTTGCTTGCTTGGCCAAAAAGGGCGTATGCGTTTTTCTCCTGAATATATTCAGGAGAAAACGCATACGCCCTTTTTGGCCAAGTGCATCATTGTCGAAGTTGTGCCCCTCTTCCTGTGCTTTAAAGGCGATTCCAACGTACCTCTTGAAATCTGTTTCCTGCTATTCTGCCTCGCTTTCAAGTCCGCCTCGTTGCCTTCCCTCAACAGATTTTTGGACGATAGTTGTCCTTTATTACTCGGCCAGTTTGTGAATTGCTGTGCCCCTGAGCTCCATTTTTCAACTCGTTTTTGGTGAGCTGACCGCAAGTCCAAAATTTTGGTTCAGGATCTATACTGATTCCCGGTGGGTGGCTGAGACTTTGGTTAATTCTTCTTCCTGCCGGGAAATTACAGTGATATGTGCCCGTCCAAATGCCTAACAGCTACTCTCTCATTGGTTCTCCCTCTTCCCTTTCATCCTCTGCCAAATTGGCAACCTGTGCGAACCAGGAGGTTAAAGGGGCTGTCTCTCCAAGTTGGGAGGTTGATAGTAAAGCAGATGGAAAGTCAAACCGGAGCACCAGGAGAGGGACTATTCGTTGAGTTTTAGAAACCTTTCGTATTCACAGTGTGTCCGTTCTCTAGGTTTCCCGTACATGTTATAACTGTAGTAATATTCCCTTCAACCTGGAGAGTTGGGACCCATGGAATGGGTGCCATGCATTAATGCTTTAAAGGTTCTGCATTTGTTCACCCAATCTCACCAATCCTCTCAGTCCAAGTGTCCCGCCTTATGCCACATCCAGCTGTCGTTGTAGATAGGGTCAGTCCAGGTTTCATCAGAGACTCTGAATGAATTGTAAAGAATTTCCCAGTTTTTTGTTTTGTTTTTGAAATTCCTTTTTATAGTGGGTTTGAGCTGATTCTCGCTGCCATGTTTATGCCAGTCTAGACACACTTGGTTCCCTTACGGAGACATATCAATACATAGGTTTTAAGATTCTTACTAGTCAGATATATTCCTCTGCGGGAAATATGGGGTTTTGAGTCCCTTTCACTGAGGAAGGTGTAGGTCTTGCCTATTCCATAGTTGGTTTTTGGAACGTTACCTGTGCTTATATCAAACTCTGGTTTTATGCATCACCCCACCTCTCCTTCCCCCTTAAGCAGGCATAAGAGTGTTTTCTAAATGTGAGGCACTGTTCTCTTTCCTAACTCAGTTCAAGTGTAGCCATGTTTACAGGATCTTCATAAGTGATATCTTATGATAAGTTTCTTTTTCTGTGTGACTTATTTCACTTAGAATCATCGTACCTGAATCCACCCATTTTGCTGCTACTGGTCTTATGACATTGATTTCATGGCTGAGGGATATTCCATCGTATGTAAGTACCAAAATTTTTTGAACCATTTTTATATTTCCTGGGATATTTAAGGTGTACCCAAGTTGAGGTCCTTGTAAGCAGTGCAGCCCTAAATTTTGGGGTGGCTGTGTCTTTTTGATTTTCAGTTTTCCCAAGGTATATTCCCTAGACTGGAAGTGCCCTTGGCTCTGTAGCTCTGTTTTTTACTTGTTTTAGGGAACACAATGCACTCCTCCAGAGAGGCAGTTGGCAATTTACATCCCGCCCATCAGCATAACAAGGCTTCCTGTTCTCCAGGGCCTGTCTTGCCTTTCTGGTTTTTACACATTTTGTGGATGTCCCTTTTGACCGGTGGGAAGTGATACTTCTTTGTAGTGCAGATTTGCATTGCCTGCTTGCTTGCTTGGCCAAAAAGGGCGTATGCGTTTTCTCCTGAATATATTCAGGAGAAAACGCATACGCCCTTTTTGGCCAAGTGCATCATTGTCGAAGTTGTGCCCCTCTTCCTGTGCTTTAAAGGCGATTCCAACGTACCTCTTGAAATCTGTTTCCTGCTATTCTGCCTCACTTTCAAGTCCGCCTCGTGGCCTTCCCTCAACAGATATTTGGACGATAGTTGTCCTTTATTACTCGGCCAGTTTGTGAATTGCTGTGCCCCTGAGCTCCATTTTTCAACTCGTTTTAGGTGAGCTGACCGCAAGTCCAAAATTTTGGTTCAGGACCTATGCTGGTTCCCGGTGGGGGGCTGAGACTTTGGTTAATTCTTCTTCCTGCCGGGAAATTACAGTGATATGTGCCCGTCCAAATGCCTAACAGCTACTCTCTCATTGGTTCTCCCTCTTCCCTTTCATCCTCTGCCAAATTGGCAACCTGTGCGAACCAGGAGGTTAAAGGGGCTGTCTCTCCAAGTTGGGAGGTTTATAGTAAAGCAGATGGAAAGTCAAACCGGAGCACCAGGAGAGGGACTATTCGTTGAGTTTTAGAAACCTTTCGTATTCACAGTGTGTCCGTTCTCTAGGTTTCCCGTACATGTTATAACTGTAGTAATATTCCCTTCAACCTGGAGAGTTGGGACCCATGGAATGTGTGCCATGCATTATTGCTTTAAATGGTCTGCATTTGTTCACCCAATCTCACCCATCCTCTCAGTCCAAAGTGTCCAGCCTTATGCCACATCCAGCTGTCGTTGTAGATAGGGTCATTCCAGGTTTCATCAGAGACCCTGAAGGAATTGTAAAGAATTTCCCAGGTTTTTTGTTTTGTTTTTGAAATTCCTTTTTATAGTGGGTTTGAGCTGATTCTCGCTGCCATGTTTATGCCATTCTAGACACACTTGATTCCCTTACGGAGACATATCAATACATAGGTTTTAAGATTCTTACTAGTCAGATATATTCCTCTGCGGGAAATATGGGGTTTTGAGTCCCTTTCACTGAGGAAGGTGTAGGTCTTGTCTATTCCATAGTTGGTTTTGGAACAGTACCTGTGCTTATATCAAACTCTGGTTTTATGCATCACCCCACCTCTCCTTCCCCCTTAAGCAGGCATAAGAGTCTTTTCTAAATGTGAGGCACTGTTCTCTTTCCTAACTCAGTTCAAGTGTAGCCATGTTTACAGGATCTTCATAAGTGATATCTTATGATAAGTTTCTTTTTCTGTGTGACTTATTTCACTTAGAATCATCGTACCTGAATCCACCCATTTTGTTGCTACTGGTCTTATGACATTGATTTCATGGCTGAGGGATATTCCATCGTACGTAAGTACCACAATTTTTTGAACCATTTTTATATTTCCTGGGATATTTAAGGTGTACCCAAGTTGAGGTCCTTGTAAGCAGTGCAGCCCTAAATTTTGGGGTGGCTGTGTCTTTTTGATTTTCAGTTTTCCCAAGGTATATTCCCTAGACTGGAAGTGCCCTTGGCTCTGTAGCTCTGTTGTTTACTTGTTTTAGGGAACACAATGCACTCCTCCAGAGAGGCAGTTGGCAATTTACATCCCGCCCATCAGCATAACAAGGCTCCCTGTTCTCCAGGGCCTGTCTTGCCTTTCTGGTTTTTACACATTTTGTGGATGTCCCTTTTGACCGGTGGGAAGTGATACTTCTTTGTAGTGCAGATTTGCATTGCCTGCTTGCTTGCTTGGCCAAAAAGGGCGTATGCGTTTTCTCCTGAATATATTCAGGAGAAAACGCATACGCCCTTTTTGGCCAAGTGCATCATTGTCGAAGTTGTGCCCCTCTTCCTGTGCTTTAAAGGCGATTCCAACGTACCTCTTGAAATCTGTTTCCTGCTATTCTGCCTCGCTTTCAAGTCCGCCTCGTTGCCTTCCCTCAACAGATTTTTGGACGATAGTTGTCCTTTATTACTCGGCCAGTTTGTGAATTGCTGTGCCCCTGAGCTCCATTTTTCAACTCGTTTTTGGTGAGCTGACCGCAAGTCCAAAATTTGGTTCAGGATCTATACTGATTCCCGGTGGGTGGCTGAGACTTTGGTTAATTCTTCTTCCTGCCGGGAAATTACAGTGATATGTGCCCGTCCAAATGCCTAACAGCTACTCTCTCATTGGTTCTCCCTCTTCCCTTTCATCCTCTGCCAAATTGGCAACGTGTGCGAACCAGGAGGTTAAAAGGGCTGTCTCTCCAAGTTGGGAGGTTGATAGTAAAGCAGGTGGAAAGTCAAACCGGAGCACCAGGAGAGGGACTATTCGTTGAGTTTTAGAAACCTTTCGTATTCAGTGTGTCCGTTCTCTAGGTTTCCCGTACATGTTATAACTGTAGTAATATTCCCTTAAACCTGGAGAGTTGGGACCCATGGAATGGGTGCCATGCACTAATGCTTTAAAGGTTCTGCATTTGTTCACCCAATCTCACCAATCCTCTCAGTCCAAGTGTCCCGCCTTATGCCACATCCAGCTGTCGTTGTAGATAGGGTCAGTCCAGGTTTCATCAGAGACTCTGAATGAATTGTAAAGAATTTCCCAGTTTTTTGTTTTGTTTTTGAAATTCCTTTTTATAGTGGGTTTGAGCTGATTCTCGCTGCCATGTTTATGCCATTCTAGACACACTTGATTCCCTTACGGAGACATATCAATACATAAGTTTTAAGATTCTTACTAGTCAGATATATTCCTCTGCGGGAAATATGGGGTTTTGAGTCCATTTCACTGAGGAAGGTGTAGGTCTTGTCTATTCCATAGTAGGTTTTGGAACGGTACCTGTGCTTATATCAAACTCTGGTTTTATGCATCACCCCACCTCTCCTTCCCCCTTAAGCAGGCATAAGAGTCTTTTCTAAATGTGAGGCACTGTTCTCTTTCCTAACTCAGTTCAAGTGTAGCCATGTTTACAGGATCTTCATAAGTGATAACTTATGATAAGTTTCTTTTTCTCTGTGACTTATTTCACTTAGAATCATCGTACCTGAATCCACCCATTTTGCTGCTGCTGGTGTTATGACATTGATTTCATGGCTGAGGGATATTCCATCGTACGTAAGTACCACAATTTTTTGAACCATTTTTATATTTCCTGGGATATTTAAGGTGTACCCAAGTTGAGGTCCTTGTAAGCAGTGCAGCCCAAAATTTTGGGGTGGCTCTGTCTTATTGATTTTCAGTTTTTCCCAGGTATATTCCCTAGACTGGAAGTGCCCTTGGCTCTGTAGCTCTGTTGTTTACTTGTTTTAGGGAACAAAATGCATTCCTCCAGAGAGGCAGTTGGCAATTTACATCCCGTCCATCAGCATAACAAGGCTCCCTGTTCTCCAGGACCAGTCTTGCCTTTCTGGTTTTTACACATTTTGTGGATGTCCCTTTTGACCGGTGGGAAGTGATACTTCTTTGTAGTGGAGATTTGCATTGCCCGCTTGCTTGCTTGGCCAAAAAGGGCGTATGCGTTTTCTCCTGAATATATTCAGGAGAAAACGCATACGCCCTTTTTGGCCAAGTGCATCATTGTCGAAGTTGTGTCCCTCTTCCTGAGCTTTAAAGGCGATTCCAACGTACCTCTTGAAATCTGTTTCCTGCTATTCTGCCTCGCTTTCAAGTCCGCCTCGTTGCCTTCCCTCAACAGATTTTTGGACGATAGTTGTCCTTTATTACTCGGCCAGTTTGTGAATTGCTGTGCCCCTGAGCTCCATTTTTCAACTCGTTTTTGGTGAGCTGACCGCAAGTCCAAAATTTTGGTTCCGGATCTATACTGTTTCCCGGTGGGTGGCTGAGACTTTGGTTAATTCTTCTTCCTGCCGGGAAATTACAGTGATATGTGCCCGTCCAAATGCCTAACAGCTACTCTCTCATTGGTTCTCCCTCTTCCCTTTCATCCTCTGCCAAATTGGCAACCTGTGCGAACCAGGAGGTTAAAGGGGCTGTCTCTCCAAGTTGTGAGGTTGATAATAAAGCAGATGGAAAGTCAAACCAGAGCACCAGGAGAGGGACTATTCGTTGAGTTTTAGAAACCTTTCGTATTCACAGTGTGTCCGTTCTCTAGGATTCCCGTACATGTTATATCTGTAGTAATATTCCCTTCAACCTGGAGAGTTGGGACCCATGGAATGTGTGCCATGCATTATTGCTTTAAAGGGTCTGCATTTGCTCACCCAATCTCACCAATCCTCTCAGTCCCAAGTGTCCAGCCTTATGCCACATCCAGCTGTCATTGTAGATAGGGTCATTTCAGGTTTCATCAGAGACCCTGAAGGAATTGTAAAGAATTTCCCAGTTTTTTTGTTTTATTTTTGAAATTCCTTTTTATAGTGGGTTTGAGCTGATTCTCACTGCCATATTTATCCCAGTCTAGACACACTTGATTCCCTTACGGAGACTTATCAATACATAGGTTTTAAGATTCTTACTAGTCAGATATATTCCTCTGCGGGAAATATGGGGTTTTGAGTCCCTTTCACTGAGGAAGGTGTAGGTCTTGTCTATTCCATAGTTGGTTTTTGGAACGGTACCTGTGCTTATATCAAACTCTGGTTTTATGCATCACCCCACCTCTCCTTCCCCCTTAAGCAGGCATAAGAGTGTTTTCTAAATGTGAGACACTGTTCTCTTTCCTAACTCAGTTCAAGTGTAGCCATGTTTACAGGATCTTCATAAGTGATATCTTATGATAAGTTTCTTTTTCTGTGTGACTTATTTCACTTAGAATCATCGTACCTGAATCCACCCATTTTGCTGCTACTGGTCTTATGACATTGATTTCATGGCTGAGGGATATTCCATCGTACGTAAGTACCACAATTTTTTGAACCATTTTTATATTTCCTGGGATATTTAAGGTGTACCCAAGTTGAGGTCCTTGTAAGCAGTGCAGCCCTAAATTTTGGGGTGTCTGTGTCTTTTTGATTTTCAGTTTTCCCAAGGTATATTCCCTAGACTGGAAGTGCCCTTGGCTCTGTAGCTCTGTTGTTTACTTGTTTTAGGGAACACAATGCACTCCTCCAGAGAGGCAGTTGGCAATTTACATCCCGCCCATCAGCATAACAAGGCTCCCTGTTCTCCAGGGCCTGTCTTGCCTTTCTGGTTTTTACACATTTTGTGGATGTCCCTTTTGACCGGTGGGAAGTGATACTTCTTTGTAGTGCAGATTTGCATTGCCCGCTTGCTTGCTTGGCCAAAAAGGGCGTATGCGTTTTCTCCTGAATATATTCAGGAGAAAACGCATACGTCCTTTTTGGCCAAGTGCATCATTGTCGAAGTTGTGCCCCTCTTCCTGTGCTTTAAAGGCGATTCCAACGTACCTCTTGAAATCTGTTTCCTGCTATTCTGCCTCGCTTTCAAGTCCGCCTCGTTGCCTTCCCTCAACAGATTTTTGGACGATAGTTGTCCTTTATTACTCGGCCAGTTTGTGAATTGCTGTGCCCCTGAGCTCCATTTTTCAACTCGTTTTTGGTGAGCTGACCGCAAGTCCAAAATTTTGGTTCAGGATCTATACTGATTCCCGGTGGGTGGCTGAGACTTTGGTTAATTCTTCTTCCTGCCGGGAAATTACAGTGATATGTGCCCGTCCAAATGCCTAACAGCTACTCTCTCATTGGTTCTCCCTCTTCCCTTTCATCCTCTGCCAAATTGGCAACCTGTGCGAACCAGGATGTTAAAGGGGCTGTCTCTCTAAGTTGGGAGGTTGATAATAAAGCAGATGGAAAGTCAAACCGGAGCACCAGGAGAGGGACTATTCGTTGAGTTTTAGAAACCTTTCGTATTCACAGTGTGTCCGTTCTCTAGGATTCCCGTACATGTTATATCTGTAGTAATATTCCCTTCAACCTGGAGAGTTGGGACCCATGGAATGTGTGCCATGCATTATTTCTTTAAAGGGTCTGCATTTGCTCACCCAATCTCACCAATCCTCTCAGTCCCAAGTGTCCAGCCTTATGCCACATCCAGCTGTCATTGTAGATAGGGTCATTTCAGGTTTCATCAGAGACCCTGAAGGAATTGTAAAGAATTTCCCAGTTTTTTTGTTTTATTTTTTAAATTCCTTTTTATAGTGGGTTTGAGCTGATTCTCGCTGCCATATTTATCCCAGTCTAGACACACTTGATTCCCTTACGGAGACATATCAATACATAGGTTTTAAGATTCTTACTAGTCAGATACATTCCTCTGCGGGAAATATGGGGTTTTGAGTCCCTTTCACTGAGGAAGGTGTAGGTCTTGTCTATTCCATAGTTGGTTTTTGGAACGGTACCTGTGCTTATATCAAACTCTGGTTTTATGCATCACCCCACCTCTCCTTCCCCCTTAAGCAGGCATAAGAGTGTTTTCTAAATGTGAGACACTGTTCTCTTTCCTAACTCAGTTCAAGTGTAGCCATGTTTACAGGATCTTCATAAGTGATATCTTATGATAAGTTTCTTTTTCTGTGTGACTTATTTCACTTAGAATCATCGTACCTGAATCCACCCATTTTGCTGCTACTGGTCTTATGACATTGATTTCATGGCTGAGGGATATTCCATCGTACATAAGTACCACAATTTTTTGAACCATTTTTATATTTCCTGGGATATTTTAGGTGTACCCAAGTTGAGGTCCTTGTAAGCAGTGCAGCCCTAAATTTTGGGGTGTCTGTGTCATTTTGATTTTCAGTTTTCCCAAGGTATATTCCCTAGACTGGAAGTGCCCTTGGCTCTGTAGCTCTGTTGTTTACTTGTTTTAGGGAACACAATGCACTCCTCCAGAGAGGCAGTTGGCAATTTACATCCCGCCCATCAGCATAACAAGGCTCCCTGTTCTCCAGGGCCTGTCTTGCCTTTCTGGTTTTTACACATTTTGTGGATGTCCCTTTTGACCGGTGGGAAGTGATACTTCTTTGTAGTGCAGATTTGCATTGCCCGCTTGCTTGCTTGGCCAAAAAGGGCGTATGCGTTTTCTCCTGAATATATTCAGGAGAAAACGCATACGCCCTTTTTGGCCAAGTGCATCATTGTCGAAGTTGTGCCCCTCTTCCTGTGCTTTAAAGGCGATTCCAACGTACCTCTTGAAATCTATTTCCTGCTATTCTGCCTCGCTTTCAAGTCCGCCTCGTTGCCTTCCCTCAACAGATTTTTGGACGATAGTTGTCCTTTATTACTCGGCCAGTTTGTGAATTGCTGTGCCCCTGAGCTCCATTTTTCAACTCGTTTTTGGTGAGCTGACCGCAAGTCCAAAATTTTGGTTCAGGATCTATACTGATTCCCGGTGGGTGGCTGAGACTTTGGTTAATTCTTCTTCCTGCCGGGAAATTACAGTGATATGTGCCCGTCCAAATGCCTAACAGCTACTCTCTCATTGGTTCTCCCTCTTCCCTTTCATCCTCTGCCAAATTGGCAACCTGTGCGAACCAGGAGGTTAAAGGGGCTGTCTCTCCAAGTTGGGAGGTTGATAATAAAGCAGATGGAAAGTCAAACCGGAGCACCAGGAGAGGGACTATTCGTTGAGTTTTAGAAACCTTTCGTATTCACAGTGTGTCCGTTCTCTAGGATTCCCGTACATGTTATATCTGTAGTAATATTCCCTTCAACCTGGAGAGTTGGGACCCATGGAATGTGTGCCATGCATTATTGCTTTAAAGGGTCTGAATTTGCTCACCCAATCTCACCAATCCTCTCAGTCCCAAGTGTCCAGCCTTATGCCACATCCAGCTGTCATTGTAGATAGGGTCATTTCAGGTTTCATCAGAGACCCTGAAGGAATTGTAAAGAATTTCCCAGTTTTTTTTGTTTTATTTTTGAAATTCCTTTTTATAGTGGGTTTGAGCTGATTCTCGCTGCCATATTTATCCCAGTCTAGACACACTTGATTCCCTTACGGAGACATATCAATACATAGGTTTTAAGATTCTTACTAGTCAGATACATTCCTCTGCGGGAAATATGGGGTTTTGAGTCCCTTTCACTGAGGAAGGTGTAGGTCTTGTCTATTCCATAGTTGGTTTTTGGAACGGTACCTGTGCTTATATCAAACTCTGGTTTTATGCATCACCCCACCTCTCCTTCCCCCTTAAGCAGGCATAAGAGTGTTTTCTAAATGTGAGACACTGTTCTCTTTCCTAACTCAGTTCAAGTGTAGCCATGTTTACAGGATCTTCATAAGTGATATCTTATGATAAGTTTCTTTTTCTGTGCGACTTATTTCACTTAGAATCATCGTACCTGAATCCACCCATTTTGCTGCTACTGGTCTTATGACATTGATTTCATGGCTGAGGGATATTCCATCATACGTAAGTACCACAATTTTTTGAACCATTTTTATATTTCCTGGGATATTTAAGGTGTACCCAAGTTGAGGTCCTTGTAAGCAGTGCAGCCCTAAATTTTGGGGTGGCTGTGTCTTTTTGATTTTCAGTTTTCCCAAGGTATATTCCCTAGACTGGAAGTGCCCTTGGCTCTGTAGCTCTGTTGTTTACTTGTGTTAGGGAACACAATGCACTCCTCCAGAGAGGCAGTTGGCAATTTACATCCCGCCCATCAGCATAACAAGGCTCCCTGTTCTCCAGGGCCTGTCTTGCCTTTCTGGTTTTTACACATTTTGTGGATGTCCCTTTTGACCGGTGGGAAGTGATACTTCTTTGTAGTGCAGATTTGCATTGCCCGCTTGCTTGCTTGGCCAAAAAGGGCGTATGCATTTTCTCCTGAATATATTCAGGAGAAAACGCATACGCCCATTTTGGCCAAGTGCATCATTGTCGAAGTTGTGCCCCTCTTCCTGTGCTTTAAAGGCGATTCCAACATACCTCTTGAAATCTGTTTCCTGCTATTCTGCCTCGCTTTCAAGTCCGCCTCGTTGCCTTCCCTCAACAGATTTTTGGACGATAGTTGTCCTTTATTACTCGGCCAGTTTGTGAATTGCTGTGCCCCTGAGCTCCATTTTTCAACTCGTTTTTGGTGAGCTGACCGCAAGTCCAAAATTTTGGTTCAGGATCTATACTGATTCCTGGTGGGTGGCTGAGACTTTGGTTAATTCTTCTTCCTGCCGGGAAATTACAGTGATATGTGCCTGTCCAAATACCTAACAGCTACTCTCTCATTGGTTCTCCCTCTTCCCTTTCATCCTCTGCCAAATTGGCAACCTGTGCGAACCAGGAGGTTAAAGGGGCTGTCTCTCCAAGTTGGGAGGTTGATAATAAAGCAGATGGAAAGTCAAACCGGAGCACCAGGAGAGGGACTATTCGTTGAGTTTTAGAAACCTTTCGTATTCACAGTGTGTCCGTTCTCTAGGATTCCCGTACATGTTATATCTGTAGTAATATTCCCTTCAACCTGGAGAGTTGGGACCCATGGAATGTGTGCCATGCATTATTGCTTTAAAGGGTCTGCATTTGCTCACCCAATCTCACCAATCCTCTCAGTCCCAAGTGTCCAGCCTTATGCCACATCCAGCTGTCATTGTAGATAGGGTCATTTCAGGTTTCATCAGAGACCCTGAAGGAATTGTAAAGAATTTCCCAGTTTTTTTGTTTTATTTTTTAAATTCCTTTTTATAGTGGGTTTGAGCTTATTCTCACTGCCATATTTATCCCAGTCTAGACACACTTGATTCCCTTACGGAGACATATCAATACATAGGTTTTAAGATCCTTACTTTACTAGTCAGATATATTCCTCTGCGGGAAATATGGGGTTTTGAGTCCCTTTCACTGAGGAAGGTGTAGGTCTTGTCTATTCCATAGTTGGTTTTTGAACAGTACCTGTGCTTATATCAAACTCTGGTTTTATGCATCACCCCACCTCTCCTTCCCCCTTAAGCAGGCATAAGAGTGTTTTCTAAATGTGAGACACTGTTCTCTTTCCTAACTCAGTTCAAGTGTAGCCATGTTTACAGGATCTTCATAAGTGATATCTTATGATAAGTTTCTTTTTCTGTATGACTTATTTCACTTAGAATCATCGTACCTGAATCCACCCATTTTGCTGCTACTGGTCTTATGACATTGATTTCATGGCTGAGGGATATTCCATCGTACGTAAGTACCACAATTTTTTGAACCATTTTTATATTTCCTGGGATATTTAAGGTGTACACAAGTTGAGGTCCTTGTAAGCAGTGCAGCCCTAAATTTTGGGGTGGCTGTGTCTTTTTGATTTTCAGTTTTCCCAAGGTATATTCCCTAGACTGGAAGTGCCCTTGGCTCTGTAGCTCTGTTGTTTACTTGTTTTAGGGAACACAATGCACTCCTCCAGAGAGGCAGTTGGCAATTTACATCCCGCCCATCAGCATAACAAGGCTCCCTGTTCTCCAGGGCCTGTCTTGCCTTTCTGGTTTTTACACATTTTGTGGATGTCCCTTTTGACCAGTGGGAAGTGATACTTCTTTGTAGTGCAGATTTGCATTGCCCGCTTGCTTGCTTGGCCAAAAAGGGCGTATGCGTTTTCTCCTGAATATATTCAGGAGAAAACGCATACGTCCTTTTTGGCCAAGTGCATCATTGTCGAAGTTGTGCCCCTCTTCCTGTGCTTTAAAGGCGATTCCAACGTACCTCTTGAAATCTGTTTCCTGCTATTCTGCCTCGCTTTCAAGTCCGCCTCGTTGCCTTCCCTCAACAGATTTTTGGACGATAGTTGTCCTTTATTACTCGGCCAGTTGGTGAATTGCTGTGCCCCTGAGCTCCATTTTTCAACTCGTTTTTGGTGAGCTGACCGCAAGTCCAAAATTTTGGTTCAGGATCTATACTGATTCCCGGTGGGTGGCTGAGACTTTGGTTAATTCTTCTTCCTGCCGGGAAATTACAGTGATATGTGCCCGTCCAAATGCCTAACAGCTACTCTCTCATTGGTTCTCCCTCTTCCCTTTCATCCTCTGCCAAATTGGCAACCTGTGCGAACCAGGAGGTTAAAGGGGCTGTCTCTCTAAGTTGGGAGGTTGATAATAAAGCAGATGGAAAGTCAAACCGGAGCACCAGGAGAGGGACTATTCGTTGAGTTTTAGAAACCTTTCGTATTCACAGTGTGTCCGTTCTCTAGGATTCCCGTACATGTTATATCTGTAGTAATATTCCCTTCAACCTGGAGAGTTGGGACCCATGGAATGTGTGCCATGCATTATTTCTTTAAAGGGTCTGCATTTGCTCACCCAATCTCACCAATCCTCTCAGTCCCAAGTGTCCAGCCTTATGCCACATCCAGCTGTCATTGTAGATAGGGTCATTTCAGGTTTCATCAGAGACCCTGAAGGAATTGTAAAGAATTTCCCAGTTTTTTTGTTTTATTTTTTAAATTCCTTTTTATAGTGGGTTTGAGCTGATTCTCGCTGCCATATTTATCCCAGTCTAGACACACTTGATTCCCTTACGGAGACATATCAATACATAGGTTTTAAGATTCTTACTAGTCAGATACATTCCTCTGCGGGAAATATGGGGTTTTGAGTCCCTTTCACTGAGGAAGGTGTAGGTCTTGTCTATTCCATAGTTGGTTTTTGGAACGGTACCTGTGCTTATATCAAACTCTGGTTTTATGCATCACCCCACCTCTCCTTCCCCCTTAAGCAGGCATAAGAGTGTTTTCTAAATGTGAGACACTGTTCTCTTTCCTAACTCAGTTCAAGTGTAGCCATGTTTACAGGATCTTCATAAGTGATATCTTATGATAAGTTTCTTTTTCTGTGTGACTTATTTCACTTAGAATCATCGTACCTGAATCCACCCATTTTGCTGCTACTGGTCTTATGACATTGATTTCATGGCTGAGGGATATTCCATCGTACATAAGTACCACAATTTTTTGAACCATTTTTATATTTCCTGGGATATTTTAGGTGTACCCAAGTTGAGGTCCTTGTAAGCAGTGCAGCCCTAAATTTTGGGGTGTCTGTGTCATTTTGATTTTCAGTTTTCCCAAGGTATATTCCCTAGACTGGAAGTGCCCTTGGCTCTGTAGCTCTGTTGTTTACTTGTTTTAGGGAACACAATGCACTCCTCCAGAGAGGCAGTTGGCAATTTACATCCCGCCCATCAGCATAACAAGGCTCCCTGTTCTCCAGGGCCTGTCTTGCCTTTCTGGTTTTTACACATTTTGTGGATGTCCCTTTTGACCGGTGGGAAGTGATACTTCTTTGTAGTGCAGATTTGCATTGCCCGCTTGCTTGCTTGGCCAAAAAGGGCGTATGCGTTTTCTCCTGAATATATTCAGGAGAAAACGCATACGCCCTTTTTGGCCAAGTGCATCATTGTCGAAGTTGTGCCCCTCTTCCTGTGCTTTAAAGGCGATTCCAACGTACCTCTTGAAATCTATTTCCTGCTATTCTGCCTCGCTTTCAAGTCCGCCTCGTTGCCTTCCCTCAACAGATTTTTGGACGATAGTTGTCCTTTATTACTCGGCCAGTTTGTGAATTGCTGTGCCCCTGAGCTCCATTTTTCAACTCGTTTTTGGTGAGCTGACCGCAAGTCCAAAATTTTGGTTCAGGATCTATACTGATTCCCGGTGGGTGGCTGAGACTTTGGTTAATTCTTCTTCCTGCCGGGAAATTACAGTGATATGTGCCCGTCCAAATGCCTAACAGCTACTCTCTCATTGGTTCTCCCTCTTCCCTTTCATCCTCTGCCAAATTGGCAACCTGTGCGAACCAGGAGGTTAAAGGGGCTGTCTCTCTAAGTTGGGAGGTTGATAATAAAGCAGATGGAAAGTCAAACCGGAGCACCAGGAGAGGGACTATTCGTTGAGTTTTAGAAACCTTTCGTATTCACAGTGTGTCCGTTCTCTAGGATTCCCGTACATGTTATATCTGTAGTAATATTCCCTTCAACCTGGAGAGTTGGGACCCATGGAATGTGTGCCATGCATTATTGCTTTAAAGGGTCTGAATTTGCTCACCCAATCTCACCAATCCTCTCAGTCCCAAGTGTCCAGCCTTATGCCACATCCAGCTGTCATTGTAGATAGGGTCATTTCAGGTTTCATCAGAGACCCTGAAGGAATTGTAAAGAATTTCCCAGTTTTTTTTGTTTTATTTTTGAAATTCCTTTTTATAGTGGGTTTGAGCTGATTCTCGCTGCCATATTTATCCCAGTCTAGACACACTTGATTCCCTTACGGAGACATATCAATACATAGGTTTTAAGATTCTTACTAGTCAGATACATTCCTCTGCGGGAAATATGGGGTTTTGAGTCCCTTTCACTGAGGAAGGTGTAGGTCTTGTCTATTCCATAGTTGGTTTTTGGAACGGTACCTGTGCTTATATCAAACTCTGGTTTTATGCATCACCCCACCTCTCCTTCCCCCTTAAGCAGGCATAAGAGTGTTTTCTAAATGTGAGACACTGTTCTCTTTCCTAACTCAGTTCAAGTGTAGCCATGTTTACAGGATCTTCATAAGTGATATCTTATGATAAGTTTCTTTTTCTGTGCGACTTATTTCACTTAGAATCATCGTACCTGAATCCACCCATTTTGCTGCTACTGGTCTTATGACATTGATTTCATGGCTGAGGGATATTCCATCATACGTAAGTACCACAATTTTTTGAACCATTTTTATATTTCCTGGGATATTTAAGGTGTACCCAAGTTGAGGTCCTTGTAAGCAGTGCAGCCCTAAATTTTGGGGTGGCTGTGTCTTTTTGATTTTCAGTTTTCCCAAGGTATATTCCCTAGACTGGAAGTGCCCTTGGCTCTGTAGCTCTGTTGTTTACTTGTGTTAGGGAACACAATGCACTCCTCCAGAGAGGCAGTTGGCAATTTACATCCCGCCCATCAGCATAACAAGGCTCCCTGTTCTCCAGGGCCTGTCTTGCCTTTCTGGTTTTTACACATTTTGTGGATGTCCCTTTTGACCGGTGGGAAGTGATACTTCTTTGTAGTGCAGATTTGCATTGCCCGCTTGCTTGCTTGGCCAAAAAGGGCGTATGCATTTTCTCCTGAATATATTCAGGAGAAAACGCATACGCCCATTTTGGCCAAGTGCATCATTGTCGAAGTTGTGCCCCTCTTCCTGTGCTTTAAAGGCGATTCCAACATACCTCTTGAAATCTGTTTCCTGCTATTCTGCCTCGCTTTCAAGTCCGCCTCGTTGCCTTCCCTCAACAGATTTTTGGACGATAGTTGTCCTTTATTACTCGGCCAGTTTGTGAATTGCTGTGCCCCTGAGCTCCATTTTTCAACTCGTTTTTGGTGAGCTGACCGCAAGTCCAAAATTTTGGTTCAGGATCTATACTGATTCCTGGTGGGTGGCTGAGACTTTGGTTAATTCTTCTTCCTGCCGGGAAATTACAGTGATATGTGCCTGTCCAAATACCTAACAGCTACTCTCTCATTGGTTCTCCCTCTTCCCTTTCATCCTCTGCCAAATTGGCAACCTGTGCGAACCAGGAGGTTAAAGGGGCTGTCTCTCCAAGTTGGGAGGTTGATAATAAAGCAGATGGAAAGTCAAACCGGAGCACCAGGAGAGGGACTATTCGTTGAGTTTTAGAAACCTTTCGTATTCACAGTGTGTCCGTTCTCTAGGATTCCCGTACATGTTATATCTGTAGTAATATTCCCTTCAACCTGGAGAGTTGGGACCCATGGAATGTGTGCCATGCATTATTGCTTTAAAGGGTCTGCATTTGCTCACCCAATCTCACCAATCCTCTCAGTCCCAAGTGTCCAGCCTTATGCCACATCCAGCTGTCATTGTAGATAGGGTCATTTCAGGTTTCATCAGAGACCCTGAAGGAATTGTAAAGAATTTCCCAGTTTTTTTGTTTTATTTTTTAAATTCCTTTTTATAGTGGGTTTGAGCTTATTCTCACTGCCATATTTATCCCAGTCTAGACACACTTGATTCCCTTACGGAGACATATCAATACATAGGTTTTAAGATCCTTACTTTACTAGTCAGATATATTCCTCTGCGGGAAATATGGGGTTTTGAGTCCCTTTCACTGAGGAAGGTGTAGGTCTTGTCTATTCCATAGTTGGTTTTTGAACAGTACCTGTGCTTATATCAAACTCTGGTTTTATGCATCACCCCACCTCTCCTTCCCCCTTAAGCAGGCATAAGAGTGTTTTCTAAATGTGAGACACTGTTCTCTTTCCTAACTCAGTTCAAGTGTAGCCATGTTTACAGGATCTTCATAAGTGATATCTTATGATAAGTTTCTTTTTCTGTATGACTTATTTCACTTAGAATCATCGTACCTGAATCCACCCATTTTGCTGCTACTGGTCTTATGACATTGATTTCATGGCTGAGGGATATTCCATCGTACGTAAGTACCACAATTTTTTGAACCATTTTTATATTTCCTGGGATATTTAAGGTGTACACAAGTTGAGGTCCTTGTAAGCAGTGCAGCCCTAAATTTTGGGGTGGCTGTGTCTTTTTGATTTTCAGTTTTCCCAAGGTATATTCCCTAGACTGGAAGTGCCCTTGGCTCTGTAGCTCTGTTGTTTACTTGTTTTAGGGAACACAATGCACTCCTCCAGAGAGGCAGTTGGCAATTTACATCCCGCCCATCAGCATAACAAGGCTCCCTGTTCTCCAGGGCCTGTCTTGCCTTTCTGGTTTTTACACATTTTGTGGATGTCCCTTTTGACCGGTGGGAAGTGATACTTCTTTGTAGTGCAGATTTGCATTGCCCGCTTGCTTGCTTGGCCAAAAAGGGCGTATGCGTTTTCTCCTGAATATATTCAGGAGAAAACGCATACGTCCTTTTTGGCCAAGTGCATCATTGTCGAAGTTGTGCCCCTCTTCCTGTGCTTTAAAGGCGATTCCAACGTACCTCTTGAAATCTGTTTCCTGCTATTCTGCCTCGCTTTCAAGTCCGCCTCGTTGCCTTCCCTCAACAGATTTTTGGACGATAGTTGTCCTTTATTACTCGGCCAGTTGGTGAATTGCTGTGCCCCTGAGCTCCATTTTTCAACTCGTTTTTGGTGAGCTGACCGCAAGTCCAAAATTTTGGTTCAGGATCTATACTGATTCCCGGTGGGTGGCTGAGACTTTGGTTAATTCTTCTTCCTGCCGGGAAATTACAGTGATATGTGCCCGTCCAAATGCCTAACAGCTACTCTCTCATTGGTTCTCCCTCTTCCCTTTCATCCTCTGCCAAATTGGCAACCTGTGCGAACCAGGAGGTTAAAGGGGCTGTCTCTCTAAGTTGGGAGGTTGATAATAAAGCAGATGGAAAGTCAAACCGGAGCACCAGGAGAGGGACTATTCGTTGAGTTTTAGAAACCTTTCGTATTCACAGTGTGTCCGTTCTCTAGGATTCCCGTACATGTTATATCTGTAGTAATATTCCCTTCAACCTGGAGAGTTGGGACCCATGGAATGTGTGCCATGCATTATTTCTTTAAAGGGTCTGCATTTGCTCACCCAATCTCACCAATCCTCTCAGTCCCAAGTGTCCAGCCTTATGCCACATCCAGCTGTCATTGTAGATAGGGTCATTTCAGGTTTCATCAGAGACCCTGAAGGAATTGTAAAGAATTTCCCAGTTTTTTTGTTTTATTTTTTAAATTCCTTTTTATAGTGGGTTTGAGCTGATTCTCGCTGCCATATTTATCCCAGTCTAGACACACTTGATTCCCTTACGGAGACATATCAATACATAGGTTTTAAGATTCTTACTAGTCAGATACATTCCTCTGCGGGAAATATGGGGTTTTGAGTCCCTTTCACTGAGGAAGGTGTAGGTCTTGTCTATTCCATAGTTGGTTTTTGGAACGGTACCTGTGCTTATATCAAACTCTGGTTTTATGCATCACCCCACCTCTCCTTCCCCCTTAAGCAGGCATAAGAGTGTTTTCTAAATGTGAGACACTGTTCTCTTTCCTAACTCAGTTCAAGTGTAGCCATGTTTACAGGATCTTCATAAGTGATATCTTATGATAAGTTTCTTTTTCTGTGTGACTTATTTCACTTAGAATCATCGTACCTGAATCCACCCATTTTGCTGCTACTGGTCTTATGACATTGATTTCATGGCTGAGGGATATTCCATCGTACATAAGTACCACAATTTTTTGAACCATTTTTATATTTCCTGGGATATTTTAGGTGTACCCAAGTTGAGGTCCTTGTAAGCAGTGCAGCCCTAAATTTTGGGGTGTCTGTGTCATTTTGATTTTCAGTTTTCCCAAGGTATATTCCCTAGACTGGAAGTGCCCTTGGCTCTGTAGCTCTGTTGTTTACTTGTTTTAGGGAACACAATGCACTCCTCCAGAGAGGCAGTTGGCAATTTACATCCCGCCCATCAGCATAACAAGGCTCCCTGTTCTCCAGGGCCTGTCTTGCCTTTCTGGTTTTTACACATTTTGTGGATGTCCCTTTTGACCGGTGGGAAGTGATACTTCTTTGTAGTGCAGATTTGCATTGCCCGCTTGCTTGCTTGGCCAAAAAGGGCGTATGCGTTTTCTCCTGAATATATTCAGGAGAAAACGCATACGCCCTTTTTGGCCAAGTGCATCATTGTCGAAGTTGTGCCCCTCTTCCTGTGCTTTAAAGGCGATTCCAACGTACCTCTTGAAATCTATTTCCTGCTATTCTGCCTCGCTTTCAAGTCCGCCTCGTTGCCTTCCCTCAACAGATTTTTGGACGATAGTTGTCCTTTATTACTCGGCCAGTTTGTGAATTGCTGTGCCCCTGAGCTCCATTTTTCAACTCGTTTTTGGTGAGCTGACCGCAAGTCCAAAATTTTGGTTCAGGATCTATACTGATTCCCGGTGGGTGGCTGAGACTTTGGTTAATTCTTCTTCCTGCCGGGAAATTACAGTGATATGTGCCCGTCCAAATGCCTAACAGCTACTCTCTCATTGGTTCTCCCTCTTCCCTTTCATCCTCTGCCAAATTGGCAACCTGTGCGAACCAGGAGGTTAAAGGGGCTGTCTCTCTAAGTTGGGAGGTTGATAATAAAGCAGATGGAAAGTCAAACCGGAGCACCAGGAGAGGGACTATTCGTTGAGTTTTAGAAACCTTTCGTATTCACAGTGTGTCCGTTCTCTAGGATTCCCGTACATGTTATATCTGTAGTAATATTCCCTTCAACCTGGAGAGTTGGGACCCATGGAATGTGTGCCATGCATTATTGCTTTAAAGGGTCTGAATTTGCTCACCCAATCTCACCAATCCTCTCAGTCCCAAGTGTCCAGCCTTATGCCACATCCAGCTGTCATTGTAGATAGGGTCATTTCAGGTTTCATCAGAGACCCTGAAGGAATTGTAAAGAATTTCCCAGTTTTTTTTGTTTTATTTTTGAAATTCCTTTTTATAGTGGGTTTGAGCTGATTCTCGCTGCCATATTTATCCCAGTCTAGACACACTTGATTCCCTTACGGAGACATATCAATACATAGGTTTTAAGATTCTTACTAGTCAGATACATTCCTCTGCGGGAAATATGGGGTTTTGAGTCCCTTTCACTGAGGAAGGTGTAGGTCTTGTCTATTCCATAGTTGGTTTTTGGAACGGTACCTGTGCTTATATCAAACTCTGGTTTTATGCATCACCCCACCTCTCCTTCCCCCTTAAGCAGGCATAAGAGTGTTTTCTAAATGTGAGACACTGTTCTCTTTCCTAACTCAGTTCAAGTGTAGCCATGTTTACAGGATCTTCATAAGTGATATCTTATGATAAGTTTCTTTTTCTGTGCGACTTATTTCACTTAGAATCATCGTACCTGAATCCACCCATTTTGCTGCTACTGGTCTTATGACATTGATTTCATGGCTGAGGGATATTCCATCATACGTAAGTACCACAATTTTTTGAACCATTTTTATATTTCCTGGGATATTTAAGGTGTACCCAAGTTGAGGTCCTTGTAAGCAGTGCAGCCCTAAATTTTGGGGTGGCTGTGTCTTTTTGATTTTCAGTTTTCCCAAGGTATATTCCCTAGACTGGAAGTGCCCTTGGCTCTGTAGCTCTGTTGTTTACTTGTGTTAGGGAACACAATGCACTCCTCCAGAGAGGCAGTTGGCAATTTACATCCCGCCCATCAGCATAACAAGGCTCCCTGTTCTCCAGGGCCTGTCTTGCCTTTCTGGTTTTTACACATTTTGTGGATGTCCCTTTTGACCGGTGGGAAGTGATACTTCTTTGTAGTGCAGATTTGCATTGCCCGCTTGCTTGCTTGGCCAAAAAGGGCGTATGCATTTTCTCCTGAATATATTCAGGAGAAAACGCATACGCCCATTTTGGCCAAGTGCATCATTGTCGAAGTTGTGCCCCTCTTCCTGTGCTTTAAAGGCGATTCCAACATACCTCTTGAAATCTGTTTCCTGCTATTCTGCCTCGCTTTCAAGTCCGCCTCGTTGCCTTCCCTCAACAGATTTTTGGACGATAGTTGTCCTTTATTACTCGGCCAGTTTGTGAATTGCTGTGCCCCTGAGCTCCATTTTTCAACTCGTTTTTGGTGAGCTGACCGCAAGTCCAAAATTTTGGTTCAGGATCTATACTGATTCCTGGTGGGTGGCTGAGACTTTGGTTAATTCTTCTTCCTGCCGGGAAATTACAGTGATATGTGCCTGTCCAAATACCTAACAGCTACTCTCTCATTGGTTCTCCCTCTTCCCTTTCATCCTCTGCCAAATTGGCAACCTGTGCGAACCAGGAGGTTAAAGGGGCTGTCTCTCCAAGTTGGGAGGTTGATAATAAAGCAGATGGAAAGTCAAACCGGAGCACCAGGAGAGGGACTATTCGTTGAGTTTTAGAAACCTTTCGTATTCACAGTGTGTCCGTTCTCTAGGATTCCCGTACATGTTATATCTGTAGTAATATTCCCTTCAACCTGGAGAGTTGGGACCCATGGAATGTGTGCCATGCATTATTGCTTTAAAGGGTCTGCATTTGCTCACCCAATCTCACCAATCCTCTCAGTCCCAAGTGTCCAGCCTTATGCCACATCCAGCTGTCATTGTAGATAGGGTCATTTCAGGTTTCATCAGAGACCCTGAAGGAATTGTAAAGAATTTCCCAGTTTTTTTGTTTTATTTTTGAAATTCCTTTTTATAGTGGGTTTGAGCTTATTCTCACTGCCATATTTATCCCAGTCTAGACACACTTGATTCCCTTACGGAGACATATCAATACATAGGTTTTAAGATCCTTACTTTACTAGTCAGATATATTCCTCTGCGGGAAATATGGGGTTTTGAGTCCCTTTCACTGAGGAAGGTGTAGGTGTTGTCTATTCCATAGTTGGTTTTTGAACAGTACCTGTGCTTATATCAAACTCTGGTTTTATGCATCACCCCACCTCTCCTTCCCCCTTAAGCAGGCATAAGAGTGTTTTCTAAATGTGAGACACTGTTCTCTTTCCTAACTCAGTTCAAGTGTAGCCATGTTTACAGGATCTTCATAAGTGATATCTTATGATAAGTTTCTTTTTCTGTATGACTTATTTCACTTAGAATCATCGTACCTGAATCCACCCATTTTGCTGCTACTGGTCTTATGACATTGATTTCATGGCTGAGGGATATTCCATCGTACGTAAGTACCACAATTTTTTGAACCATTTTTATATTTCCTGGGATATTTAAGGTGTACACAAGTTGAGGTCCTTGTAAGCAGTGCAGCCCTAAATTTTGGGGTGGCTCTGTCTTTTTGATTTTCAGTTTTCCCAAGGTATATTCCCTAGACTGGAAGTGCCCTTGGCTCTGTAGCTCTGTTGTTTACTTGTTTTAGGGAACACAATGCACTCCTCCAGAGAGGCAGTTGGCAATTTACATCCCGCCCATCAGCATAACAAGGCACCCTGTTCTCCAGGGCCTGTCTTGCCTTTCTGGTTTTTACACATTTTGTGGATGTCCCTTTGGACTGGTGGGAAGTGATACTTCTTTGTAGTGCAGATTTGCATTGCCCGCTTGCTTGCTTGGCCAAAAAGGGCGTATGCGTTTTCTCCTGAATATATTCAGGAGAAAACACATACGCCCTTTTTGGCCAAGTGCATCATTGTCGAAGTTGTGCCCCTCTTCCTGTGCTTTAAAGGTGATTTCAACGTACCTCTTGAAATCTGTTTCCTGCTATTCTGCCACGCTTTCAAGTCCTCCTCATTGCCTTCCCTCAACAGATTTTTGGACGATAGTTGACCTTTATTACTCGGCCATTTTGTGAATTGCTGTGCCCCTGAGCTCCATTATTCAACTCGTTTTTGGTGAGCTGACCGCAAGTCCAAAATTTTGGTTCAGGACCTATACTGGTCCCCGCTGGGTGGCTGAAACTTTGGTTAATTCTTCTTCCTGCCGGGAAATTAGAGTGATATGTGCCCGTCCAAATGCCTAACAGCTACTCTCTCATTGGTTCTCCCTCTTCCCTTTCATCCTCTGCCAAATTGGCAACCTGGGCGAACCAGGAGGTTAAAGGGGCTGTCTCTCCAAGTTGGGAGGTTGATAGTAAAGCAGGTGGAAAGTCAAACCGGAGCACCAGGAGAGGGACTATTCGTTGAGTTTTAGAAACCTTTCGTATTCACAGTGTGTCCGTTCTCTAGGTTTCCCGTACATGTTATAACTGTAGTAATATTCCCTTCAACCTGGAGAGTTGGGACCCATGGAATGGGTGCCATGCATTAATGCTTTAAAGGATCTGCATTTGTTCACCCAATCTCACAAATCCTCTCAGTCCAAGTGTCCCGCCTTATGCCACATCCAGCTGTCGTTGTAGATAGGGTCAGTCCAGGTTTCATCAGAGACTCTGAAGGAATTGTAAAGAATTTCCAAGGTTTTTGTTTTGTTTTTGAAATTCCTTTTTATTGTGGGTTTGAGCTGATTCTCGCTGCCATGTTTATGCCAGTCTAGACACACTTGTTTCCCTTACGGAGACATATCAATACATAGGTTTTAAGATTCTTACTAGTCAGATATAATCCTCTGCGGGAAATATGGGGTTTTGAGTCCCTTTCACTGAGGAAGGTGTAGGTCTTGCCTATTCCATAGTTGGTTTTTGGAACGGTACCTCTGCTTATATCAAACTCTGGTTTTATGCATCACCCCACCTCTCCTTCCCCCTTAAGCAGGCATAAGAGTGTTTTCTAAATGTGAGACACTGTTCTCTTTCCTAACTCAGTTCAAGTGTAGCCATGTTTACAGGATCTTCATAAGTGATATCTTATGATAAGTTTCTTTTTCTGTGTGACTTATTTCACTTAGAATCATCGTACCTGAATCCACCCATTTTGCTGCTACTGGTCTTATGACATTGATTTCATGGCTGAGGGATATTCCATCGTATGTAAGTACCACAATTTTTTGAACCATTTTTATATTTCCTGGGATATTTAAGGTGTACCCAAGTTGAGGTCCTTGTAAGCAGTGCAGCCCTAAATTTTGGGGTGGCTGTGTCTTTTTGATTTTCAGTTTTCCCAAGGAATATTCCCTAGACTGGAAGTGCCCTTGGCTCTGTAGCTCTGTTGTTTACTTGTTTTAGGGAACACAATGCACTCCTCCAGAGAGGCAGATGGCAATTTACAACCCGCCCATCAGCATAACAAGGCTCCCTGTTCTCCAGGGCCTGTCTTGCCTTTCTGGTTTTTACACATTTTGTGGATGTCCCTTTTGACCGGTGGGAAGTGATACTTCTTTGTAGTGCAGATTTGCATTGCCCGCTTGCTTGCTTGGCCAAAAAGGGCGTATGCGTTTTCTCCTGAATATATTCAGGAGAAAACGCATACGCCCTTTTTGGCCAAGTGCATCATTGTCGAAGTTGTGCCCCTCTTCCTGTGCTTGTAAGGCGATTCCAACGTACCTCTTGAAATCTGTTTCCTGCTATTCTGCCTCGCTTTCAAGTCCGCCTCGTGGCCTTCCCTCAACAGATATTTGGACGATAGTTGTCCTTTATTACTTGGCCAGTTTGTGAATTGCTGTGCCCCTGAGCTCCATTTTTCAACTCGTTTTACGTGAGCTGACCGCAAGTCCAAAATTTTGGTTCAGGACCTATACTGGTTCCCGGTGGGGGGCTGAGACTTTGGTTAATTCTTCTTCCTGCCGGGAAATTAGAGTGATATGTGCCCGTCCAAATGCCTAACAGCTACTCTCTCATTGGTTCTCCCTCTTCCCTTTCATCCTCTGCCAAATTGGCAACCTGTGCGAACCAGGAGGTTAAAGTGGCTGTCTCTCCAAGTTGGGAGGTTGATAGTAAAGCAGATGGAAAGTCAAACCGGAGCACCAGGAGAGGGACTATTCGTTGAGTTTTAGAAACCTTTCGTATTCACCGTGTGTCCGTTCTCTAGGATTCCCGTACATGTTATATCTGTAGTAATATTCCCTTCAACCTGGAGAGTTGGGACCCATGGAATGTGTGCCATGCATTATTGCTTTAAAGGGTCTGCATTTGCTCACCCAATCTCACCAATCCTCTCAGTCCCAAGTGTCCAGCCTTATGCCACATCCAGCTGTCATTGTAGATAGGGTCATTTCAGGTTTCATCAGAGACCCTGAAGGAATTGTAAAGAATTTCCCAGTTTTTTTGTTTTATTTTTGAAATTCCTTTTTATAGTGGGTTTGAGCTGATTCTCGCTGCCATATTTATCCCAGTCTAGACACACTTGATTCCCTTACGGAGACATATCAATACATAGGTTTTAAGATTCTTACTAGTCAGATATATTCCTCTGCGGGAAATATGGGGTTTTGAGTCCCTTTGACTGAGGAAGGTGTAGGTCTTGTCTATTCCATAGTTGGTTTTTGGAACGGTACCTGTGCTTATATCAAACTCTGGTTTTATGCATCACCCCACCTCTCCTTCCCCCTTAAGCAGGCATAAGAGTGTTTTCTAAATGTGAGACACTGTTCTCTTTCCTAACTCAGTTCAAGTGTAGCCATGTTTACAGGATCTTCATAAGTGATATCTTATGATAAGTTTCTTTTTCTGTGTGACTTATTTCACTTAGAATCATCGTACCTGAATCCACCCATTTTGCTGCTACTGGTCTTATGACATTGATTTCATGGCTGAGGGATATTCCATCGTACGTAAGTACCACAATTTTTTGAACCATTTTTATATTTCCTGGGATATTTAAGGTGTACCCAAGTTGAGGTCCTTGTAAGCAGTGCAGCCCTAAATTTTGGGGTGGCTGTGTCTTTTTGATTTTCAGTTTTCCCAAGGTATATTCCCTAGACTGGAAGTGCCCTTGGCTCTGTAGCTCTGTTGTTTACTTGTTTTAGGGAACACAATGCACTCCTCCAGAGAGGCAGTTGGCAATTTACATCCCGCCCATCAGCATAACAAGGCTCCCTGTTCTCCAGGGCCTGTCTTGCCTTTCTGGTTTTTACACATTTTGTGGATGTCCCTTTTGACCGGTGGGAAGTGATACTTCTTTGTAGTGCAGATTTGCATTGCCCGCTTGCTTGCTTGGCCAAAAAGGGCGTATGCGTTTTCTCCTGAATATATTCAGGAGAAAACGCATACGCCCTTTTTGGCCAAGTGCATCATTGTCGAAGTTGTGCCCCTCTTCCTGTGCTTTAAAGGCGATTCCAACGTACCTCTTGAAATCTGTTTCCTGCTATTCTGCCTTGCTTTCAAGTCCGCCTCGTTGCCTTCCCTCAACAGATTTTTGGACGATAGTTGTCCTTTATTACTCGGCCAGTTTGTGAATTGCTGTGCCCCTGAGCTCCATTTTTCAACTCGTTTTTGGTGAGCTGACCGCAAGTGCAAAATTTTGGTTCAGGATCTATACTGATTCCTGGTGGGTAGCTGAGACTTTGGTTAATTCTTCTTCCTGCTGGGAAATTACAGTGATATGTGCCCGTCCAAATGCCTAACAGCTACTCTCTCATTGGTTCTCCCTCTTTCCTTTCATCCTCTGCCAAATTGGCAACCTGTGCGAACCAGGATGTTAAAGGGGCTGTCTCTCCAAGTTGGGAGGTTGATAGTAAAGCAGATGGAAAGTCAAACCGGAGCACCAGGAGAGGGACTATTCGTTGAGTTTTAGAAACCTTTCGTATTCACAGTGTGTCTGTTCTCTAGGTTTCCCGTACATGTTATAGCTGTAGTAATGTTCCCCTTAACCTGGAGAGTTGGGACCCATGGAATGGGTGCCAGGGATTTGTGCTTTAAAGGGTCTGCATTTGCTCACCCAATCTCACCAATCCTCTCAGTCCCAAGTGTGCAGCCTTATGCCACATCCAGCTGTCGTTTTATATAGGGTCATTCCAGGTTTCATCAGAGACCCTGAAGGAATTGTAAGGAATTTCCCAGTTTTTTTGTTTTGTTTTTGAAATTCCTTTTTATAGTGGGTTTGAGCTGATTCTCGCTGCCATGCTTATGCCAGTCTAGACACACTTGATTCCCTTAATGAGACATATCAATACATAGGTTTTAAGATTCTTACTAGTCAGATATATTCCTCTGCGGGAAATATGGGGTTTTGATTCCCTTTCACTGAGGAAGGTGTAGGTCTTGTCTATTCCATAGTTGGTTTTTGGAACGGTACCTGTGCTTATATCAAACTCTGGTTTTATGCATCACCCCACCTCTCCTTCCCCCTTAAGCAGGCATAAGAGTGTTTTCTAAATGTGAGGCACTGTTCTCTTTCCTAACTCAGTTCAAGTGTAGCCATGTTTACAGGATCTTCATAAGTGCTATCTTATGATAAGTTTCTTTTTCTGTGTGACTTATTTCACTTAGAATCATCGTACCTGAATCCACCCATTTTGCTGCTACTGGTCTTATGACATTTATTTCATGGCTGAGGGATATTCCATCGTACGTAAGTACCACAATTTTTTGAACCATTTTTATATTTCCTGGGATATTTAAGGTGTACCCAAGTTGAGGTCCTTGTAAGCAGTGCAGCCCTAAATTTTCGGGTGGCTCTGTCTTATTGATTTTCACTTTTCCCAAGGTATATTCCCTAGACTGGAAGTGCCCTTGGCTCTGTCGCTCTGTTGTTTACTTGTTTTAGGGAACACAATGCACTCCTCCAGAGAGGCAGTTGGCAATTTACATCCCGCCCATCAGCATAACAAGGCTCCCTGTTCTCCAGGGCCTGTCTTGCCTTTCTGGTTTTTACATATTTTGTGGATGTCCCTTTTGACCGGTGGGAAGTGATACTTCTTTGTAGTGCAGATTTGCATTGCCCGCTTGCTTGCTTGGCCAAAAAGGGCGTATGCGTTTTCTCCTGAATATATTCAGGAGAAAACGCATACGCCCTTTTTGGCCAAGTGCATCATTGTCGAAGTTGTGCCCATCTTCCTGTGCTTTTAAGGCGATTCCAATGTACCTCTTGAAATCTGTTTCCTGCTATTCTGCCTGGCTTTCAAGTCCGCCTCGTTGCCTTCCCTCAACAGATTTTTGGACGATAGTTGACCTATATTACTCGGCCAGTTTGTGAATTGCTGTGCCCCTGAGCTCCATTTTTCAACTCGTTTTCTGTGAGCTGACCGCAAGTGCAAAATTTTTGTTCAGGACCTATACTGGTTCCCGGGGGGTGGCTGAGACGTTGGTTAATTATTCTTCCTGCCGGGAAATTAGAGTGATATGTGCCCGTCCAAATGCCTAACAGCTACTCTCTCATTGGTTCTCCCTCTTCCCTTTCATCCTCTGCCAAATTGGCAACCTTTGCGAACCAGGAGGTTAAAGGGGCTGTCTCTCCCAGTTGGGAGGTTGATAGTAAAGCAGATGGAAAGACAAACACGAGCACCAGGAGAGGGACTATTCGTTGAGTTTTAGAAACCTTTCGTGTTCACAGTGTGTCCGTTCTCTAGGTTTCCCGTACATGTTATAGCTGTAGTAATATTCCCTTTAACCTGGAGAGTTAGGACCCATGGAGTGGGTGCCAGGCATTTGTGCTTTAAAGGGTCTGCATTTGCTCACCCAATCCCACCAATCCTCTCAGTCCCAAGTGTCCAGCCTTATGCCTCATCCAGCTGTCGTTGTACATAGGGTCATTCCAGGTTTCATCAGAGACCCTGAAGGAATTGTAAAGAATTTCCCAGTTTTTTGGTTTTGTTTTTGAAATTCCTTTTTATAGTCGGTTTGAGCTGATTCTCGCTGCCGTGTTTATGCCAGTCTAGACACACTTGATTCCCTTACGGAGACATATCAACACATAGGTTTTAAGATTCTTACTAGTCAGATATATTCCTCTGCGGGAAATATGGGGATTTGAGTCCCTTTCACTGAGGAAGGTGTAGGCCTTGTCTATTCCATAGTTGGTTTTTGGAACGGTACCTGTGCTTATATCAAACTCTGGTTTTATGCATCACCCCACCTCTCCTTCCCCCTTAAGCAGGCATAAGAGTGTTTTCTAAATGTGAGCCACTGTTCTCTTTCCTAACTCAGTTCAAGTGTAGCCATGTTTACAGGATCTTCATAAGTGATATCTTATAATAAGTTTCTTTTTCTGTGTGACTTATTTCACTTAGAATCATCGTACCTGAATCCACCCATTTTGCTGCTACTGGTCTTATGACATTGATTTCATGGCTGAGGGATATTCCATCGGACGTATGTACCACAATGTTTTGAACCATTTTTATATTTCCTGGGATATTTAAGGTGTACCCAAGTTGAGGTTCCTGTAAGCAGTGAAGCCCTAAATTTTGGGGTGGCTCTGTCTTATTGATTTTCAGTTTTCCCAAGGTATATTCCCTAGACTGGAAGTGCCCTTGGCTCTGTCGCTCTGTTGTTTATTTGTTTTAGGGAACACAATGCACTGCTCCAGAGAGGCAGTTGGCAATTTACATCCCGCCCATCAGCATAAGAAGGCTCCCTGTTCTCCAGGGCCTGTCTTGCCTTTCTGGTTTTTACACATTTTGTGGATGTCCCTTTTGACCGGTGGGAAGTGATACTTCTTTGTAGTGCAGATTTGCATTGCCCGCTTGCTTGCTTGGCCAAAAAGGGCGTATGCGTTTTCTCCTGAATATATTCAGGAGAAAACGCATACGCCCTTTTTGGCCAAGTGCATCATTGTCGAAGTTGTGCCCCTCTTCCTGTGCTTTAAAGGCGATTCTAACGTACCTCTTGAAATCTGTTTCCTGCTATTCTGCCTCGCTTTCAAGTCCGCCTCGTTGCCTTCCCTCAACAGATTTTTGGACGATAGTTGTCCTTTATTACTCGGCCAGTTTGTGAATTGTTGTGCCCCTGAGCTCCATTTTTCAACTCGTTTTTGGTGAGCTGACCGCAAGTCCAAAATTTTGGTTCAGTACCTATACTGGTTCCCGGTGGGTGGCTGAGACGTTGGTTAATTATTCTTCCTGCCGGGAAATTAGAGTGATATGTGCCCGTCCAAATGCCTAACAGCTACTCTCTCATTGATTCTCCCTCTTCCCTTTCATCCTCTGCCAATTGGCAACCTGTGCGAACCAGGAGGTTAAAGGGGCTGTCTCTCCAAGTTGGGAGGTTGATCGTAAAGCAGATGGAAAGTCAAACCGGAGCACCAGGAGAGGGACTATTCGTTGAGTTTTAGAAACCTTTCGTATTCACAGTGTGTCTGTTCTCTAGGTTTCCCGTACATGTTATAGCTGTAGTAATGTTCCCCTTAACCTGGAGAGTTGGGACCCATGGAATGGGTGCCAGGGATTTGTGCTTTAAAGGGTCTGCATTTGCTCACCCAATCTCACCAATCCTCTCAGTCCCAAGTGTGCAGCCTTATGCCACATCCAGCTGTCGTTTTATATAGGGTCATTCCAGGTTTCATCAGAGACCCTGAAGGAATTGTAAGGAATTTCCCAGTTTTTTTGTTTTGTTTTTGAAATTCCTTTTTATAGTGGGTTTGAGCTGATTCTCGCTGCCATGTTTATGCCAGTCTAGACACACTTGATTCCCTTAATGAGACATATCAATACATAGGTTTTAAGATTCTTACTAGTCAGATATATTCCTCTGCGGGAAATATGGGGTTTTGATTCCCTTTCACTGAGGAAGGTGTAGGTCTTGTCTATTCCATAGTTGGTTTTTGGAACGGTACCTGTGCTTATATCAAACTCTGGTTTTATGCATCACCCCACCTCTCCTTCCCCCTTAAGCAGGCATAAGAGTGTTTTCTAAATGTGAGCCACTGTTCTCTTTCCTAACTCAGTTCAAGTGTAGCCATGTTTACAGGATCTTCATAAGTGATATCTTATGATAAGTTTCTTTTTCTGTGTGACTTATTTCACTTAGAATCATCGTACCTGAATCCACCCATTTTGCTGCTACTGGTCTTATGACATTGATTTCATGGCTGAGGGATATTCCATCGTACGTAAGTACCACAATTTTTTGAACCATTTTTATATTTCCTGGGATATTTAAGGTGTACCCAAGTTGAGGTCCTTGTAAGCAGTGCAGCCCTAAATTTTCGGGTGGCTCTGTCTTATTGATTTTCACTTTTCCCAAGGTATATTCCCTAGACTGGAAGTGCCCTTGGCTCTGTCGCTCTGTTGTTTACTTGTTTTAGGGAACACAATGCACTCCTCCAGAGAGGCAGTTGGCAATTTACATCCCGCCCATCAGCATAACAAGGCTCCCTGTTCTCCAGGGCCTGTCTTGCCTTTCTGGTTTTTACATATTTTGTGGATGTCCCTTTTGACCGGTGGGAAGTGATACTTCTTTGTAGTGCAGATTTGCATTGCCCGCTTGCTTGCTTGGCCAAAAAGGGCGTATGCGTTTTCTCCTGAATATATTCAGGAGAAAACGCATACGCCCTTTTTGGCCAAGTGCATCATTGTCGAAGTTGTGCCCCTCTTCCTGTGCTTTTAAGGCGATTCCAATGTACCTCTTGAAATCTGTTTCCTGCTATTCTGCCTGGCTTTCAAGTCCGCCTCGTTGCCTTCCCTCAACAGATTTTTGGACGATAGTTGACCTATATTACTCGGCCAGTTTGTGAATTGCTGTGCCCCTGAGCTCCATTTTTCAACTCGTTTTCTGTGAGCTGACCGCAAGTGCAAAATTTTGGTTCAGGACCTATACTGGTTCCCGGGGGGTGGCTGAGACATTGGTTAATTATTCTTCCTGCCGGGAAATTAGAGTGATATGTGCCCGTCCAAATGCCTAACAGCTACTCTCTCATTGGTTCTCCCTCTTCCCTTTCATCCTCTGCCAAATTGGCAACCTTTGCGAACCAGGAGGTTAAAGGGGCTGTCTCTCCCAGTTGGGAGGTTGATAGTAAAGCAGATGGAAAGACAAACACGAGCACCAGGAGAGGGACTATTCGTTGAGTTTTAGAAACCTTTCGTGTTCACAGTGTGTCCGTTCTCTAGGTTTCCCGTACATGTTATAGCTGTAGTAATATTCCCTTTAACCTGGAGAGTTAGGACCCATGGAGTGGGTGCCAGGCATTTGTGCTTTAAAGGGTCTGCATTTGCTCACCCAATCCCACCAATCCTCTCAGTCCCAAGTGTCCAGCCTTATGCCTCATCCAGCTGTCGTTGTACATAGGGTCATTCCAGGTTTCATCAGAGACCCTGAAGGAATTGTAAAGAATTTCCCAGTTTTTTGGTTTTGTTTTTGAAATTCCTTTTTATAGTCGGTTTGAGCTGATTCTCGCTGCCGTGTTTATGCCAGTCTAGACACACTTGATTCCCTTACGGAGACATATCAATACATAGGTTTTAAGATTCTTACTAGTCAGATATATTCCTCTGCGGGAAATATGGGGATTTGAGTCCCTTTCACTGAGGAAGGTGTAGGCCTTGTCTATTCCACAGTTGGTTTTTGGAACGGTACCTGTGCTTATATCAAACTCTGGGTTTATGCATCACCCCACCTCTCCTTCCCCCTTAAGCAGGCATAAGAGTGTTTTCTAAATGTGAGCCACTGTTCTCTTTCCTAACTCAGTTCAAGTGTAGCCATGTTTACAGGATCTTCATAAGTGATATCTTATAATAAGTTTCTTTTTCTGTGTGACTTATTTCACTTAGAATCATCGTACCTGAATCCACCCATTTTGCTGCTACTGGTCTTATGACATTGATTTCATGGCTGAGGGATATTCCATCGGACGTATGTACCACAATGTTTTGAACCATTTTTATATTTCCTGGGATATTTAAGGTGTACCCAAGTTGAGGTTCCTGTAAGCAGTGAAGCCCTAAATTTTGGGGTGGCTCTGTCTTATTGATTTTCAGTTTTCCCAAGGTATATTCCCTAGACTGGAAGTGCCCTTGGCTCTGTCGCTCTGTTGTTTATTTGTTTTAGGGAACACAATGCACTCCTCCAGAGAGGCAGTTGGCAATTTACATCCCGCCCATCAGCATAACAAGGCTCCCTGTTCTCCAGGGCCTGTCTTGCCTTTCTGGTTTTTACACATTTTGTGGATGTCCCTTTTGACCGGTGGGAAGTGATACTTCTTTGTAGTGCAGATTTGCATTGCCCGCTTGCTTGCTTGGCTAAAAAGGGCGTATGCGTTTTCTCCTGAATATATTCAGGAGAAAACGCATACGCCCTTTTTGGGCAAGTGCATCATTGTCGAAGTTGTGCCCCTCTTCCTGTGCTTTAAAGGCGATTCTAACGTACCTCTTGAAATCTGTTTCCTGCTATTCTGCCTCGCTTTCAAGTCCGCCTCGTTGCCTTCCCTCAACAGATTTTTGGACGATAGTTGTCCTTTATTACTCGGCCAGTTTTTGAATTGCTGTGCACCTGAGCTCCATTTTTCAACTCGTTTCCTGTGAGCTGACCGCAAGTCCAAAATTTTGGTTCAGGACCTATACTGGTCCCCGCTGGGTGGCTGAAACTTTGGTTAATTCTTCTTCCTGCCGGGAAATTAGAGTGATATGTGCCCGTCCAAATGCCTAACAGCTACTCTCTCATTGGTTCTCCCTCTTCCCTTTCATCCTCTGCCAAATTGGCAACCTGGGCGAACCAGGGGGTTAAAGGGGCTGTCTCTCCAAGTTGGGAGGTTGATAGTAAAGCAGATGGAAATTCAAACACGAGCACCAGGAGAGGGACTATTCGTTGAGTTTTAGAAACCCTTCGTATTCACAGTGTGTCCGTTCTCTAGGTTTCCCGTACATGTTATAGCTGTACTAATATTCACTTTAACCTGGAGAGTTGGGACCCATGGAATGGGTGCCAGGCATTTGTGCTTTAAAGGGTTCTGCATTTGTTCACCCCATCTCACCAATCCTCTCAGTCCCAAGTGTCCAGCCTTATGCCTCATCCAGCTGTCGTTGTACATATGGTCATTCCAGGTTTCATCAGTGACCCTGAAGGAATTGTAAAGAATTTCCCAGTTTTTTTGTTTTGTTTTTGAAATTCCATTTTATAGTGGGTTTGAGCTGATTCTCGCTGCCATGTTTATGCCAGTCTAGACACACTTGATTCCCTTACGGAGACATATCAATACATAGGTTTTAAGATTCTTACTAGTCAGATATATTCCTCTGCGGGAAATATGGGGTTTTGAGTCCCTTTCACTGAGGAAGGTGTAGGTCTTGTCTATTCCATAGTTGGTTTTTGGAACGGTACCTGTGCTTATATCAAACTCTGGTTTTATGCATCACCCCACCTCTCCTTCCCCCTTAAGCAGGCATAAGAGTGTTTTCTAAATGTGAGACACTGTTCTCTTTCCTAACTCAGTTCAAGTGTAGCCATGTTTACAGGATTTTCATAAGTGATATCTTATGATAAGTTTCTTTTTCTGTGTGACTTATTTCACTTAGAATCATCGTACCTGAATCCACCCATTTTGCTGCTACTGGTCTTATGACATTGATTTCATGGCTGAGGGATATTCCATCGTACGTAAGTACCACAATTTTTTGAACCATTTTTATATTTCCTGGGATATTTAAGGTATACCCAAGATGAGGTCCTTGTAAGCAGTGCAGCCCTAAATTTTGGGGTGGCTCTGTCTTATTGATTTTCAGTTTTCCCAAGGTATATTCCCTAGACTGGAAGTGCCCTTGGCTCTGTCGCTCTGTTGTTTACTTGTTTTAGGGAACACAATGCACTCCTCCAGAGAGGCAGTTGGCAATTTACATCCCGCCCATCAGCATAACAAGGCTCCCTGTTCTCCAGGGCCTGTCTTGCCTTTCTGGTTTTTACACATTTTGTGGATGTCCCTTTTGACCGGTGGGAAGTGATACTTCTTTGTAGTGCAGGTTTGCATTGCCCGCTTGCTTGCTTGGCCAAAAAGGGCGTATGCGTTTTCTCCTGAATATATTCAGGAGAAAACGCATACGCCCTTTTTGGCCAAGTGCATCATTGTCGAAGTTGTGCCCCTCTTCCTGTGCTTTAAAGGCAATTCCAACGTACCTCTTGAAATCTGTTTCCTGCTATTCTGCCTCGCATTCAAGTCTGCCTCGTTGCCTTCCCTCAACAGATTTTTGGACGATAGTTGTCCTTTATTACTCGGCCAGTTTGTGAATTGTTGTGCCCCTGAGCTCCATTTTCAACTCGTTTTTGGTGAGCTGACCGCAAGTCCAAAATTTTGGTTCAGGACCTATACTGGTTCCCGGTGGGTGGCTGAGACGTTGGTTAATTATTCTTCCTGCCGGGAAATTAGAGTGATATGTGCCCGTCCAAATGCCTAACAGCTAGTCTCTCATTAATTCTCCCTCTTCCCTTTCATCCTCTGCCAATTGGCAACCTGTGCGAACCAGGAGCTTAAAGGGGCTGTCTCTCCAAGTTGGGAGGTTGATAGTAAAGCAGATGGAAAGTCAAACCGGAGCACCAGGAGAGGGACTATTCGTTGAGTTTTAGAAACCTTTCGTATTCACAGTGTGTCTGTTCTCTAGGTTTCCCGTACATATTATAGCTGTAGTAATGTTCCCCTTAACCTGGAGAGTTGGGACCCATGGAATGGGTGCCAGGGATTTGTGCTTTAAAGGGTATGCATTTGCTCACCCAATCTCACCAATCCTCTCAGTCCCAAGTGTGCAGCCTTATGCCACATCCAGCTGTCATTGTATATAGGGTCATTCCAGGTTTCATCAGAGACCCTGAAGGAATTGTAAGGAATTTCCCAGTTTTTTTGTTTTGTTTTTGAAATTCCTTTTTATAGTGGGTTTGAGCTGATTCTCGCTGCCATGTTTATGCCAGTCTAGACACACTTGATTCCCTTAATGAGACATATCAATACATAGGTTTTAAGATTCTTACTAGTCAGATATATTCCTCTGCGGGAAATATGGGGTTTTGATTCCCTTTCACTGAGGAAGGTGTAGGTCTTGTCTATTCCATAGTTGGTTTTTGGAACGGTACGTGTTCTTATATCAAACTCTGGTTTTATGCATCACCCCACCTCTCCTTCCCCCTCAAGCAGGCATAAGAGTGTTTTCTAAGTGTGAGCCACTGTTCTCTTTCCTAACTCAGTTCAAGTGTAGCCATGTTTACAGGATCTTCATAAGTGCTATCTTATGATAAGTTTCTTTTTCTGTGTGACTTATTTCACTTAGAATCATCGTACCTGAATCCACCCATTTTGCTGCTACTGGTATTATGACATTGATTTCATGGCTGAGGGATATTCCATCGTACATAAGTACCACAATTTTTTGAACCATTTTTATATTTCCTGGGATATTTAAGGTGTACCCAAGTTGAGGTCCTTGTAAGCAGTGCAGCCCTAAATTTTGGGGTGGCTGTGTCTTTTTGATTTTCAGTTTTCCCAAGGAATATTCCCTAGACTGGAAGTGCCCTTGGCTCTGTAGCTCTGTTGTTTACTTGTTTTAGGGAACACAATGCACTCCTCCAGAGAGGCAGATGGCAATTTACAACCCGCCCATCAGCTTAACAAGGCTCCCTGTTCTCCAGGGCCTGTCTTGCCTTTCTGGTTTTTACATATTTTGTGGATGTCCCTTTTGACCGGTGGGAAGTGATACTTCTTTGTAGTGCAGATTTGCATTGCCCGCTTGCTTGCTTGGCCAAAAAGGGCGTATGCGTTTTCTCCTGAATATATTCAGGAGAAAACGCATACGCCCTTTTTGGGCAAGTGCATCATTGTCGAAGTTGTGCCCCTCTTCCTGTGCTTTTAAGGCGATTCCAAAGTACCTCTTGAAATCTGTTTCCTGCTATTCTGCCTCGCTTTCAAGTCCGCCTCGTTGCCTTCCCTCAACAGATTTTTGGACGATAGTTGACCTTTATTACTCGGCCAGTTTGTGAATTGCTGTGCCCCTGAGCTCCATTTTTCAACTCGTTTTCTGTGAGCTGACCGCAAGTGCAAAATTTTGGTTCAGGACCTATACTGGTTCCCGGGGGGTGGCTGAGACTTTGGTTAATTCTTCTTCCTGCCTGGAAATTAGAGTGATATGTGCCCGTCCAAATGCCTAACAGCTACTCTCTCATTGGTTCTCCCTCTTCCCTTTCATCCTCTGCCAAATTGGCAACCTTTGCGAACCAGGAGGTTAAAGGGGCTGTCTCTCCCAGTTGGGAGGTTGATAGTAAAGCAGATGGAAAGACAAACACGAGCACCAGGAGAGGGACTATTCGTTGAGTTTTAGAAACCTTTCGTGTTCACAGTGTGTCCGTTCTCTAGGTTTCCCGTACATGTTATAGCTGTAGTAATATTCCCTTTAACCTGGAGAGTTAGGACCCATGGAGTGGGTGCCAGGCATTTGTGCTTTAAAGGGTCTGCATTTGCTCACCCAATCCCACCAATCCTCTCAGTCCCAAGTGTCCAGCCTTATGCCTCATCCAGCTGTCGTTGTACATAGGGTCATTCCAGGTTTCATCAGAGACCCTGAAGGAATTGTAAAGAATTTCCCAGTTTTTTTGTTTTGTTTTTGAAATTCCTTTTTATAGTCGGTTTGAGCTGATTCTCGCTGCCGTGTTTATGCCAGTCTAGACACACTTGATTCCCTTACGGAGACATATCAATACATAGGTTTTAAGATTCTTACTAGTCAGATATATTCCTCTGCGGGAAATATGGGGATTTGAGTCCCTTTCACTGAGGAAGGTGTAGGCCTTGTCTATTCCATAGTTGGTTTTTGGAACGGTACCTGTGCTTATATCAAACTCTGGGTTTATGCATCACCCCACCTCTCCTTCCCCCTTAAGCAGGCATAAGAGTGTTTTCTAAATGTGAGCCACTGTTCTCTTTCCTAACTCAGTTCAAGTGTAGCCATGTTTACAGGATCTTCATAAGTGATATCTTATAATAAGTTTCTTTTTCTGTGTGACTTATTTCACTTAGAATCATCGTACCTGAATCCACCAATTTTGCTGCTACTGGTCTTATGACATTGATTTCATGGCTGAGGGATATTCCATCGGACGTATGTACCACAATGTTTTGAACCATTTTTATATTTCCTGGGATATTTAAGGTATACCCAAGATGAGGTCCTTGTAAGCAGTGCAGCCCTAAATTTTGGGGTGGCTCTGTCTTATTGATTTTCAGTTTTCCCAAGGTATATTCCCTAGACTGGAAGTGCCCTTGGCTCTGTCGCTCTGTTGTTTACTTGTTTTAGGGAACACAATGCACTCCTCCAGAGAGGCAGTTGGCAATTTACATCCCGCCCATCAGCATAACAAGGCTCCCTGTTCTCCAGGGCCTGTCTTGCCTTTCTGGTTTTTACACATTTTGTGGATGTACCTTTTGACCGGTGGGAAGTGATACTTCTTTGTAGTGCAGATTTGCATTGCCCGCTTGCTTGCTTGGCCAAAAAGGGCGTATGCGTTTTCTCCTGAATATATTCAGGAGAAAACGCATACGCCCTTTTTGGCCAAGTGCATCATTGTCGAAGTTGTGCCCCTCTTCCTGTGCTTTAAAGACAATTCCAACGTACCTCTTGAAATCTGTTTCCTGCTATTCTGCCTCGCATTCAAGTCTGCCTCGTTGCCTTCCCTCAACAGATTTTTGGACGATAGTTGTCCTTTATTACTCGGCCAGTTTGTGAATTGTTGTGCCCCTGAGCTCCATTTTCAACTCGTTTTTGGTGAGCTGACCGCAAGTCCAAAATTTTGGTTCAGGACCTATACTGGTTCCCGGTGGGTGGCTGAGACGTTGGTTAATTATTCTTCCTGCCGGGAAATTAGAGTGATATGTGCCCGTCCAAATGCCTAACAGCTAGTCTCTCATTGATTCTCCCTCTTCCCTTTCATCCTCTGCCAATTGGCAACCTGTGCGAACCAGGAGCTTAAAGGGGCTGTCTCTCCAAGTTGGGAGGTTGATAGTAAAGCAGATGGAAAGTCAAACCGGAGCACCAGGAGAGGGACTATTCGTTGAGTTTTAGAAACCTGTCGTATTCACAGTGTGTCTGTTCTCTAGGTTTCCCGTACATATTATAGCTGTAGTAATGTTCCCCTTAACCTGGAGAGTTGGGACCCATGGAATGGGTGCCAGGGATTTGTGCTTTAAAGGGTATGCGTTTGCTCACCCAATCTCACCAATCCTCTCAGTCCCAAGTGTGCAGCCTTATGCCACATCCAGCTGTCGTTGTATATAGGGTCATTCCAGGTTTCATCAGAGACCCTGAAGGAATTGTAAGGAATTTCCCAGTTTTTTTGTTTTGTTTTTGAAATTCCTTTTTATAGTGGGTTTGAGCTGATTCTCGCTGCCATGTTTATGCCAGTCTAGACACACTTGATTCCCTTAATGAGACATATCAATACATAGGTTTTAAGATTCTTACTAGTCAGATATATTCCTCTGCGGGAAATATGGGGTTTTGATTCCCTTTCACTGAGGAAGGTGTAGGTCTTGTCTATTCCATAGTTGGTTTTTGGAACGGTACGTGTTCTTATATCAAACTCTGGTTTTATGCATCACCCCACCTCTCCTTCCCCCTCAAGCAGGCATAAGAGTGTTTTCTAAGTGTGAGCCACTGTTCTCTTTCCTAACTCAGTTCAAGTGTAGCCATGTTTACAGGATCTTCATAAGTGCTATCTTATGATAAGTTTCTTTTTCTGTGTGACTTATTTCACTTAGAATCATCGTACCTGAATCCACCCATTTTGCTGCTACTGGTATTATGACATTGATTTCATGGCTGAGGGATATTCCATAGTACGTAAGTACCACAATTTTTTGAACCATTTTTATATTTCCTGGGATATTTAAGGTGTACCCAAGTTGAGGTCCTTGTAAGCAGTGCAGCCCTAAATTTTCGGGTGGCTCTGTCTTATTGATTTTCAGTTTTCCCAAGGTATATTCCCTAGACTGGAAGTGCCCTTGGCTCTGTCGTTCTGTTGTTTACTTGTTTTAGGGAACACAATGCACTCCTCCAGAGAGGCAGTTGGCAATTTACATCCCGCCCATCAGCATAACAAGGCTCCCTGTTCTCCAGGGCCTGTCTTTCCTTTCTGGTTTTTACACATCTTGTGGATGTCCCTTTTGACCGGTGGGAAGTGATACTTCTTTGTAGTGCAGATTTGCATTGCCCGCTTGCTTGCTTGGCCAAAAAGGGCGTATGCGTTTTCTCCTGAATATATTCAGGAGAAAACGCATACGCCCTTTTTGGGCAAGTGCATCATTGTCGAAGTTGTGCCCCTCTTCCTGTGCTTTTAAGGCGATTCCAAAGTACCTCTTGAAATCTGTTTCCTGCTATTCTGCCTCGCTTTCAAGTCCGCCTCGTTGCCTTCCCTCAACAGATTTTTGGACGATAGTTGACCTTTATTACTCGGCCAGTTTGTGAATTGCTGTGCCCCTGAGCTCCATTTTTCAACTCGTTTTCTGTGAGCTGACCGCAAGTGCAAAATTTTGGTTCAGGACCTATACTGGTTCCCGGGGGGTGGCTGAGACTTTGGTTAATTCTTCTTCCTGCCTGGAAATTAGAGTGATATGTGCCCGTCCAAATGCCTAACAGCTACTCTCTCATTGGTTCTCCCTCTTCCCTTTCATCCTCTGCCAAATTGGCAACCTTTGCGGACCAGGAGGTTAAAGGGGCTGTCTCTCCCAGTTGGGAGGTTGATAGTAAAGCAGATGGAAAGACAAACACGAGCACCAGGAGAGGGACTATTCGTTGAGTTTTAGAAACCTTTCGTGTTCACAGTGTGTCCGTTCTCTAGGTTTCCCGTACATGTTATAGCTGTAGTAATATTCCCTTTAACCTGGAGAGTTAGGACCCATGGAGTGGGTGCCAGGCATTTGTGCTTTAAAGGGTCTGCATTTGCTCACCCAATCCCACCAATCCTCTCAGTCCCAAGTGTCCAGCCTTATGCCTCATCCAGCTGTCGTTGTACATAGGGTCATTCCAGGTTTCATCAGAGACCCTGAAGGAATTGTAAAGAATTTCCCAGTTTTTCTGTTTTGTTTTTGAAATTCCTTTTTATAGTCGGTTTGAGCTGATTCTCGCTGCCGTGTTTATGCCAGTCTAGACACACTTGATTCCCTTACGGAGACATATCAATACATAGGTTTTAAGATTTTTACTAGTCAGATATATTCCTCTGCGGGAAATATGGGGATTTGAGTCCCTTTCACTGAGGAAGGTGTAGGCCTTGTCTATTCCATAGTTGGTTTTTGGAACGGTACCTGTGCTTATATCAAACTCTGGGTTTATGCATCACCCCACCTCTCCTTCCCCCTTAAGCAGGCATAAGAGTGTTTTCTAAATGTGAGCCACTGTTCTCTTTCCTAACTCAGTTCAAGTGTAGCCATGTTTACAGGATCTTCATAAGTGATATCTTATAATAAGTTTCTTTTTCTGTGTGACTTATTTCACTTAGAATCATCGTACCTGAATCCACCCATTTTGCTGCTACTGGTCTTATGACATTGATTTCATGGCTGAGGGATATTCCATCGGACGTATGTACCACAATGTTTTGAACCATTTTTATATTTCCTGGGATATTTAAGGTGTACCCAAGTTGAGGTTCCTGTAAGCAGTGAAGCCCTAAATTTTGGGGTGGCTCTGTCTTATTGATTTTCAGTTTTCGCAAGGTATATTCCCTAGACTGGAAGTGCCCTTGGCTCTGTCGCTCTGTTGTTTATTTGTTTTAGGGAACACAATGCACTCCTCCAGAGAGGCAGTTGGCAATTTACTTCCCGCCCATCAGCATAACAAGGCTCCCTGTTCTCCAGGGCCTGTCTTGCCTTTCTGGTTTTTACACATTTTGTGGATGTCCCTTTTGACCGGTGGGAAGTGATACTTCTTTGTAGTGCAGATTTGCATTGCCCGCTTGCTTGCTTGGCCAAAAAGGGCGTATGCGTTTTCTCCTGAATATATTCAGGAGAAAACGCATACGCCCTTTTTGGGCAAGTGCATCATTGTCGAAGTTGTGCCCCTCTTCCTGTGCTTTAAAGGCGATTCTAACGTACCTCTTGAAATCTGTTTCCTGCTATTCTGCCTCGCTTTCAAGTCCGCCTCGTTGCCTTCCCTCAACAGATTTTTGGACGATATTTGTCCTTTATTACTCGGCCAGTTTTTGAATTGCTGTGCACCTGAGCTCCATTTTTCAACTCGTTTCCTGTGAGCAGACCGCAAGTCCAAAATTTTGGTTCAGGACCTATACTGGTCCCCGCTGGGTGGCTGAGACTTTGGTTAATTCTTCTTCCTGCCGGGAAATTAGAGTGATATGTGCCCGTCCACATGCCTACCAGCTACTCTCTCATTGGTTCTCCCTCTTCCCTTTCATCCTCTGCCAAATTGGCAACCTGGGCGAACCAGGGGGTTAAAGGGGCTGTCTCTCCAAGTTGGGAGGTTGATAGTAAAGCAGATGGAAATTCAAACACGAGCACCAGGAGAGGGACTATTCGTTGAGTTTTAGAAACCTTTCGTATTCACAGTGTGTCCGTTCTCTAGGTTTCCCGTACATGTTATAGCTGTACTAATATTCACTTTAACCTGGAGAGTTGGGACCCATGGAATGGGTGCCAGGCATTTGTGCTTTAAAGGGTTCTGCATTTGTTCACCCCATCTCAACAATCCTCTCAGTCCCAAGTGTCCAGCCTTATGCCTCATCCAGCTGTCGTTGTACATATGGTCATTCCAGGTTTCATCAGTGACCCTGAAGGAATTGTAAAGAATTTCCCAGTTTTTTTGTTTTGTTTTTGAAATTCCATTTTATAGTGGGTTTGAGCTGATTCTCGCTGCCATGTTTATGCCAGTCTAGACACACTTGATTCCCTTACGGAGACATATCTATACATAGGTTTTAAGATTCTTACTAGTCAGATATATTCCTCTGCGGGAAATATGGGGTTTTGAGTCCCTTTCACTGAGGAAGGTGTAGGTCTTGTCTATTCCATAGTTGGTTTTTGGAACGGTACCTGTGCTTATATCAAACTCTGGTTTTATGCATCACCCCACCTCTCCTTCCCCCTTAAGCAGGCATAAGAGTGTTTTCTAAATGTGAGACACTGTTCTCTTTCCTAACTCAGTTCAAGTGTAGCCATGTTTACAGGATCTTCATAAGTGATATCTTTTGATAAGTTTCTTTTTCTGTGTGACTTATTTCACTTAGAATGATCATACCTGAATCCACCCATTTTGCTGCTACTTGTCTTATGACATTGATTTCATGGCTGAGGGATATTCCATCGTACGTAAGTACCACAATTTTTTGAACCATTTTTATATTTCCTGGGATATTTAAGGTATACCCAAGATGAGGTCCTTGTAAGCAGTGCAGCCCTAAATTTTGGGGTGGCTCTGTCTTATTGATTTTCAGTTTTCCCAAGGTATATTCCCTAGACTGGAAGTGCCCTTGGCTCTGTCGCTCTGTTGTTTACTTGTTTTAGGGAACACAATGCACTCCTCCAGAGAGGCAGTTGGCAATTTACATCCCGCCCATCAGCATAAAAAGGCTCCCAGTTCTCCAGGGCCTGTCTTGCCTTTCTGGTTTTTACACCTTTTGTGGATGTCCCTTTTGACCGGTGGGAAGTGATACTTCTTTGTAGTGCAGATTTGCATTGCCCGCTTGCTTGCTTGGCCAAAAAGGGCGTATGCGTTTTCTCCTGAATATATTCAGGAGAAAACGCATACGCCCTTTTTGGCCAAGTGCATCATTGTCGAAGTTGTGCCCCTCTTCCTGTGCTTTAAAGGCGATTCTAACGTACCTCTTGAAATCTGTTTCCTGCTATTCTGCCTCGCTTTCAAGTCCGCCTCGTTGCCTTCCCTCAACAGATTTTCGGACGATAGTTGACCTTTATTACTCGGCCAGTTTGTGAATTGCTGTGCCCCTGAGCTCCATTTTTCAACTCATTTTCTGTGAGCTGACCGCAAGTGGAAAATTTTGGTTCAGGACCTATACTGGTTCCCGGTGGGTGGCTGAGACTTTGGTTAATTCTTCTTCCTACCAGGAAATTAGAGTGATATGTGCACGTCCAAATGCCTAACAGCTACTCTCTCATTGGTTCTCCCTCTTCCCTTTCATCCTCTGCCAAATTGGCAACCTGTGCGAACCAGGAGGTTAAAGGGTCTGTCTCTCCAAGTTGGGAGGTTGATAGTAAAGCAGATGGAAAGTCAAACACGAGCACCAGGAGAGGGACTATTCGTTGAGTTTTAGAAACCTTTCATATTCACAGTGTGTCCGTTCTCTAGGTTTCCAGTACATGTTATAGCTGTAGTAATATTCCCTTTAACCTGGAGAGTTGGGACCCATGGGGTGGGTGCCAGGCATTTGTGCTTTACAGGGGCTACATTTGTTCCCCCAATCCCACCAATCCTCTCAGTCCCAAGTGTCCAGCCTTATGCATCATCCAGCTGTCGTTGTACATAGGGTCATTCCAGGTTTCATCAGTGACCCTGAATGAATTGTAAAGAATTTCCCAGTTTTTTTGTTTTGCTTTTGAAATTCCTTTTTATAGTGGGTTTGAGCTGATTCTCGCTGCCATGTTTATGCCAGTCTAGACACAATTGATTCCCTTACGGAGACATATCAATACATAGGTTTTAAGATTCTTACTAGTCAGATATATTCCTCTGCGGGAAATATGGGGTTTTGAGTCCCTTTCACTGAGGAAGGTGTAGGGCTTGTCTATTCCATAGTTGGTTTTTGGAACGGTACCTGTGCTTATATCAAACTCTGGTTTTATGCATCACCCCACTTCTCCTTCCCGCTTAAGCAGGCATAAGTGTGTTTTCTAAATGTGAGACACTGTTCTCTTTCCTAACTCAGTTCAAGTGTAGCCATGTTTACAGGATCTTCATAAGTGATATCTTATGATAAGTTGCTTTTTCTGTGTGACTTATTTCACTTAGAATCATCGTACCTGAATCCACCCATTTTGCTGCTACTGGTCTTATGACATTGATTTCATGGCTGAGGGATATTCCATCGTACGTAAGTACCACAATTTTTTGAACCATTTTTATATTTCCTGGGATATTTAAGGTGTACCCAAGTTGAGGTTCTTGTAAGCAGTGCAGCCCTAAATTTTGGGGTGGCTCTGTCTTATTAATTTTCAGTTTTCCCAAGGAATATTCCCTAGACTGGAAGTGCCCTTGGCTCTGTAGCTCTGTTGTTTACTTGTTTTAGGGAACACAATGCACTCCTCCAGAGAGGCAGTTGGCAATTTACATCCTGCCCATCAGCATAACAAGGCTCCCTGTTCTCCAGGGCCTGTCTTGCCTTTCTGGTTTTTACACATTTTGTGGATGTACCTTTTGACCGGTGGGAAGTGATACTTCTTTGTAGTGCAGATTTGCATTGCCCGCTTGCTTGCTTGGCCAAAAAGGGCGTATGCGTTTTCTCCTGAATATATTCAGGAGAAAACGCATACGCCCTTTTTGGCCAAGTGCATCATTGTCGAAGTTGTGCCCCTCTTCCTGTGCTTTAAAGGCGATTCCAACGTACCTCTTGAAATCTGTTTCCTGCTATTCTGCCTCGCTTTCAAGTCCGCCTCGTTGCCTTCCATCAACAGGTTTTTGGATGATAGTTGTCCTTTATTACTCGGACAGTTTGTGAATTGCTGTGCCCCTGAGCTCCATTTTTCAACTCGTTTTCGGTGAGCTGACGGCAAGTCCAAAATTTTGGTTCGGGACCTATACTGCTTCCCGGTGGGGGGCTGAGACTTTGGTTAATTCTTCTTCCTGCCGGGAAATTACAGTGATATGTGCCCGTCCAAATGCCTAACAGCTACTCTCTCATTGGTTCTCCTTCTTCCATTTCATCCTCTGCCAAATTGGCAACCTGTGCGAACCAGGAGGTTAAAGGGGCTGTCTCTCCAAGTTGGGAGGTTGATAGTAAAGCAGATGGAAAGTCAAACCGGAGCACCAGGAGAGGGACTATTCGTTGAGTTTTAGAAAAGTTTCGTATTCACAGTGTGTCCGTTCTCTAGGTTTCCGGTACATGTTATAACTGTAGTAATATTCCCTTCAACCTGGAGAGTTGGGACCCATGGAATGGGTGCCAGGCATTATTGCTTTAAAGGGTCTGCATTTGCTCACCCAATCTCACCAATCCTCTCAGTCCCAAGTTTCCAGCCTTATGCCACATCGAGCTGTCATTGTAAATAGGGTCATTCCAGGTTTCATCAGAGACCCTGAGAGAATTGTAAAGAATTTCCCAGTTTTTTTGTTTTCTTTTTGAAATTCCTTTTTATAGTGGGTTTGAGCTGATTCTCGCTGCCATGTTTATGCCAGTCTAGACACACTTGATTCCCTTACTGACACATATCAATACATAGGTTTTAAGATTCTTACTAGTCAGATATATTCCTCTGCGGGAAATATGGGGTTTTGAGTCCCTTTCACTGAGGAAGGTGTAGGTCTTGTCTATTCCATAGTTGGTTTTTGGAACGGTACCTGTGCTTATATCAAACTCTGGTTTTATGCATCACCCCACCTCTCCTTCCCCCTTAAGCAGGCATAAGAGTGTTTTCTAAATGTGAGACACTGTTCTCTTTCCTAACTCAGTACAAGTGTAGCCATGTTTACAGGATCTTCATAAGTGATATCTTATGATAAGTTTCTTTTTCTGTGTGACTTATTTCACTTAGAATCATCGTACCTGAATCCACCCATTTTGCTGCTACTGGTCTTTTGACATTGATTTCATGGCTGAGGGATATTCCATCGTACGTAAGTACCACAATGTTTGAACCATTTTTATATTTCCTGGGATATTTAAGGTGTACCCAAGTTGAGGTCCTTGTAAGCAGTGCAGCCCTAAATTTTGGGGTGGCTCTGTCTGATTGATTTTCAGTTTTCCCAAGATATATTCCCTAGACTGGAAGTGCTCTTGGCTCTGTAGCTCTGTTGTTTACTTGTTTTAGGGAACACAATGCACTCCTCCAGAGAGGCAGTTGGCAATTTACATCCGGCCCATCAGCATAACAAGGCTCCCTGTTCTCCAGGGCCTGTCTTGCCTTTCTGGTTTTTACACATTTTGTGGATGTCCCTTTTGACCGGTGGGAAGTGATACTTCTTTGTAGTGCAGATTTGCATTGCCCGCTTGCTTGCTTGGCCCAAAAGGGCGTATGCGTTTTCTCCTGAATATATTCAGGAGAAAACGCATACGCCCTTTTGGGCCAAGTTCATCATTGTCGAAGTTGTGCCCCTCTTCCTGTGCTTTAAAGGCGATTCCAACGTACCTCTTGAAATCTGTTTCCTGCTATTCTGCCTCGCTTTCAAGTCCGCCTCGTTGCCTTCCCTCAACAGATTTTTGGACGATAGTTGTCCTTTATTACTCGGCCAGTTTGTGAATTGCTGTGCCCCTGAGCTCCATTTTTCAACTCGTGTTCTGTGAGCTGACCGCAAGTCCATAATTTTGGTTCAGGACCTATACTGGTCCCCGCGGGGTGGCTGAGACTTTGGTTAATTCTTCTTCCTGCCGGGAAATTAGAGTGATATGTGCCCGTCCAAATGCCTAACAGCTACTCTCTCATTGGTTCTCCCTCTTCCCTTTCATCCTCTGCCAAATTGGCAGCCTGTGCGAACCAGGAGGTTAAAGGGGCTGTCTCTCTAAGATGGGAGGCTGATAGTAAAGCAGATGGAAAGTCAAACACGAGCACCAGGAGAGGGACTATTCGTTGAGTTTTAGAAACCTTTCGTATTCACAGTGTGTCCGTTCTCTAGGTTTCCCGTACATGTTATAGGTGTAGTAATATACCCTTTAACCTGGAGAGTTGGGACACATGGAATATGTGCCAGGCATTTGTGCTTTAAAGGGTATGCATTTGTTCACCCAATCTCACCAATACTCTCAGTCCCAAGTGTCCAGCCTTATGCCTCAAACAGCTTTGGTTGTACATAGGGTCATTCCAGGTTTCATCAGTGACCCTGAAGGAATTTTAAAGAATTTCCCAGTTTTTTTGTTTTGTTTTTGAAATTCCTTTTTATAGTGGGTTTGAGCTGATTCTCACTGCCATGTCTATGCCAGTCTAGACACACTTGATTCCCTTACGGAGACATATCAATACATAGGTTTTAAGATTCTTACTAGTCAGATATATTCCTCTGCGGGAAATATGGGGTTTTGAGTCCCTTTCACTGAGGAAGGTTTAGGTCTTGTCTATTCCATAGTTGGTTTTTGGAACGGTACCTGTGCTTATATCAAACTCTGGTTTTATGCATCACCCCACCTCTCCTTCCCCCTTAAGCAGGCATAAGAGTGTTTTCTAAATGTGAGACACTGTTCTCTTTCCTAACTCAGTTCAAGTGTAGCCATGTTTACAGGATCTTCATAAGTGATATCTTATGATAAGTTTCTTTTTCTGTGTCACTTATTTCACTTAGAATCATCGTACCTGAATCCAGCCATTTTGCTGCTACTGGTCTTATGACATTGATTTCATGGCTGAGGGATATTCCATCGTACGTAAGTACCACAATTTTTTGAACCATTTTTATATTTCCTGGGATATTTAAGGTGTACCCAAGTTGAGGTCCTTGTATGCAGTGCAGCCCTAAATTTTGGGGTGGCTCTGTCTTATTGATTTTCAGTTTTCCCAAGGTATATTCCCTAGACTGGAAGTGCCCTTGGCTCTGTAGCTCTGTTGTTTATTTGCTTTAAGGAACACAATTCACTCCGCCAGAGAGGCAGTTGGCAATTTACATCCCACCCATCAGCATAACAAGGCTCCCTGTTCTCCAGGGCTTTTCTTGCCTTTCTGGTTTTTACACATTTTGTGGATGTACATTTTGACCGGTGGGAAGTGATACTACTTTGTAGTGCAGATTTGCATTGCCCGCTTGCTTGCATGGCCGAAAAGGGCTTATGCGTTTTCTCCTGACTATATTCAGGAGAAAACACATACGCCTTTTTTGGCCAAGTGCATCATTGTCGAAGTTGTGCCCCTCTTCCTGTGCTTTAAAGGCGATTCCAACGTACCTCTTGAAATCTGTTTCCTGCTATTCTGCCTCACTTTCAAGTCCGCCTCGTTGCCTTCCCTCAACAGATTTTTGGACGATAGTTGACCTTTATTACTCGGCCCGTTTGTGAATTGCTGTGCCCCTGAGCTCCATTTTTCAACTCATTTTCTGTGAGTTGACCGCAAGTGGAAAATTTTGGTTCAGGACCTATACTGGTTCCCGGTGGGTGGCTGAGACTTTGGTTAATTCTTCTTCCTGCCGGGAAATTAGAGTGATATGTGCCCGTCCAAATGCCTAACAGCTACTCTCTCATTGGTTCTCCCTCTTCCCTTTCATCCTCTGCCAAATTGGCAACCTGTGCGAACCAGGAGGTTAAAGGGTCTGTCTCTCCAATTTGGGAGGTTGATAGTAAAGCAGATGGAAATTCAAACACGAGCACCAGGAGAGGGACTATTGGTTGAGTTTTAGAAACCTTTCGTATTCACAGTGTGTCCGTTCTCTAGGTTTCCCGTACATGTTATAGGTGTAGTAATATACCCTTTAACCTAGAGAGTTGGGACACATGGAATGTGTGCCAGGCATTTGTGCTTTAAAGGGTCTGCATTTGTTCACCCAATCTCACCAATCCTCTCAGTCCCAAGTGTCCAGCCTTATGCCTCAAATAGCTGTCGTTGTACATATGGTCATTCCCGGTTTCATCAGTGCCCCTGAAGGAATTGTAAAGAATTTCCCAGTTTTTTTGTTTTGTTTTTGAAATTCCTTTTTATAGTAGGTTTGAGCTGATTCTCACTGCCATGTTTATGCCAGTCTAGACACACTTGATTCCCTTACGGAGACATATCAATACATAGGTTTTAAGATTCTTACTAGTCAGATATATTCCTCTGCGGGAAATATGGGGTTTTGAGTCCCTTTCACTGAGGAAGGTTTAGGTCTTGTCTATTCCATAGTTGGTTTTTGGAACGGTACCTGTGCTTATATCAAACTCTGGTTTTATGCATCACCCCACCTCTCCTTCCCCCTTAAGCAGGCATAAGAGTGTTTTCTAAATGTGAGACACTGTTCTCTTTCCTAACTCTGTTCAAGTGTAGCCATGTTTACAGGATCTTCATAAGTGATATCTTATGATAAGTTTCTTTTTCTGTGTCACTTATTTCACTTAGAATCATCGTACCTGAATCCAGCCATTTTGCTGCTACTGGTCTTATGACATTGATTTCATGGCTGAGGGATATTCCACCGTACGTAAGTACCACAATTTTTTGAACCATTTTTATATTTCCTGGGATATTTAAGGTGTACCCAAGTTGAGGTCCTTGTAAGCAGTGCAGCCCTAAATTTTGGGGTGGCTCTGTCTTATTGATTTTCAGTTTTCCCAAGGTATATTCCCTAGACTGGAAGTGCCCTTGGCTCTGTAGCTCTGTTGTTTATTTGTTTTAAGGAACACAATGCACTCCTCCAGAGAGGCAGTTGGCAATTTACATCCCGCCCATCAGCATAACAAGGCTCCCTGTTCTCCAGGGCTTTTCTTGCCTTTCTGGTTTTTACACATTTTGTGGATGTACATTTTGACCGGTGGGAAGTGATACTACTTTGTAGTGCAGATTTGCATTGCCCACTTGCTTGCATGGCCGAAAAGGGCGTATGCATTTTCTCCTGACTATATTCAGGAGAAAACACATACGCCCTTTTTGGCCAAGTGCATCATTGTCGAAGTTGTGCCCCTCTTCCTGTGCTTTAATGGCGATTCCAACGTACCTGTTGAAATCTGTTTCCTGCTATTCTGCCTCACTTTCAAGTCCGCCTCGTTGCCTTCCCTCAACAGATTTTTGGACGATAGTTGACCTTTATTACTCGGCCAGTTTGTGAATTGCTGTGCCCCTGAGCTCCGTTTTTCAACTCATTTTCTGTGAGCTGACCGCAAGTGGAAAATTTTGGTTCAGGACCTATACTGGTTCCCGGTGGGTGGCTGAGACTTTGGTTAATTCTTCTTCCTGCCGGGAAATTAGAGTGATATATGCCCGTCCAAATGCCTAACAGCTACTCTCTCATTGGTTCTCCCTCTTCCCTTTCATCCTCTGCCAAATTGGCAACGTGTGCGAACCAGGAGGTTAAAGGGTCTGTCTCTCCAAGTTGGGAGGTTGATAGTAAAGCAGATGGAAAGTCAAACACGAGCACCAGGAGAGGGACTATTCGTTGAGTTTTAGAAACCTTTCGTATTCAGAGTGTGTCCGTTCTCTAGGTTTCCAGTACATGTTATAGCTGTAGTAATATTCCCTTTAACCTGGAGAGTTGGGACCCATGGAGTGGGTGCCAGGCATTTGTGCTTTACAGAGGCTACATTTGCTCCCCCAATCCCACCAATCCTCTCAGTCCCAAGTGTCCAGCCTTATGCATCATCCAGCTGGCGTTGTACATAGGGTCATTCCAGGTTTCATCAGTGACCATGAATGAATTGTAAAGAATTTCCCAGTTTTTTTGTTTTGCTTTTGAAATTCCTTTTTATAGTGGGTTTGAGCTGATTCTCGCTGCCATGTTTATGCCAGTCTAGACACACTTGATTCCCTTACGGAGACATATCAATACATAGGTTTTAAGATTCTTACTAGTCAGATATATTCCTCTGCGGGAAATATGGGGTTTTGAGTCCCTTTCACTGAGGAAGGTGTAGGTCTTGTCTATTCCACAGTTGGTTTTTGGAACGGTACCTGTGCTTATATCAAACTCTGGTTTTATGCATCACCCCACTTCTCCTTCCCGCTTAAGCAGGCATAAGAGTGTTTTCTAAATGTGAGACACTGTTCTCTTTCCTAACTCAGTTCAAGTGTAGCCATGTTTACAGGATCTTCATAAGTGATATCTTTTGTTAAGTTTCTTTTTCTGTGTGACTTATTTCACTTAGAATCATCGTACCTGAATCCACCCATTTTGCTGCTACTGGTCTTATGACATTGATTTCATGGCTGAGGGATATTCCATCGTACGTAAGTACCACAATTTTTTGAACCATTTTTATATTTCCTGGGATATTTAAGGTGTACCCAAGTTGATGTTCTTGTAAGCAGTGCAGCCCTAAATTTTGGGGTGGCTCTGTCTTATTAATATTCAGTTTCCCAAGGAATATTCCCTAGACTGGAAGTGCCCTTGGCTCTGTAGCTCTGTTGTTTACTTGTTTTAGGGAACACAATGCACTCATCCAGAGAGGCAGTTGGCAATTTACATCCCGCCCATCAGCATAACAAGGCTCCCTGTTCTCCAGGGCCTGTCTTGCCTTTCTGGTTTTTACACATTTTGTGGATGTACCTTTTGACCGGTGGGAAGTGATACTTCTTTGTAGTGCAGATTTGCATTGCCCGCTTGCTTGCTTGGCCAAAAAGGGCGTATGCGTTTTCTCCTGAATATATTCAGGAGAAAACGCATACGCCCTTTTTGGCCAAGTGCATCATTGTCGAAGTTGTGCCCCTCTTCCTGTGCTTTAAAGGCGATTCCAACGTACCTCTTTAAATCTGTTTCCTGCTATTCTGCCTCGCTTTCAAGTCCGCCTCGTTGCCTTCCCTCAACAGGTTTTTGGACGATAGTTGTCCTTTATTACTCGGCCAGTTTGTGAATTGTTGTGCCCCTGAGCTCCATTTTTCAACTCGTTTTCGGTGAGCTGACCGCAAGTCCAAAATTTTGGTTCAGGACCTATACTGGTTCCCGGTGGGTGGCTGAGACTTTGGTTAATTCTTCTTCCTGCCGGGAAATTACAGTGATATGTGCCCGTCCAAATGCCTAACAGCTACTCTCTCATTGGTTCTCCTTCTTCCCTTTCATCCTCTGCCAAATTGGCAACCTGTGCGAACCAGGAGGTTAAAGGGGCTGTCTCTCCAAGTTGGGAGGTTGATAGTAAAGCAGATGGAAAGTCAAACCGGAGCACCAGGAGAGGGACTATTCGTTGAGTTTTAGAAACCTTTCGTATTCACAGTGTGTCCCTTCTCTAGGTTTCCCGTACATGTTATAACTGTAGTAATATTCCCTTCAACCTGGACAGTTGGGAACCATGGAATTGGTGCCATGCATTATTGCTTTAAAGGGTCTGCATTTGCTCACCAAATCTCACCAATCCTCTCAGTCCCAAGTGTCCAGTCTTATGCCACATCCAGCTGTCGTTGTAGATAGGGTCATTCCAGGTTTCATCAGAGACCCTGAAGGAATTGTAAAGAATTTCCGAGTTTTTTTGTTTTGTTTTTGAAATTCCTTTTTATAGTGGGTTTGAGCTTATTCTCGCTGCCATGTTTATGCCAGTCTAGACACACTTGATTCCCTTACGGAGACATATCAATACATAGGTTTTAAGATTCTTACTAGTCAGATATATTCCTCTGCGGGAAATATGGGGTTTTGAGTCCCTTTCACTGAGGAAGGTGTAGGTCTTGTCTATTCCATAGTTGGTTTTTGGAACGGTACATTTGCTTATATCAAACTCTGGTTTTATGCATCACCCCACCTCTCCTTCCCCCTTAAGCAGGCATAAGAGTGTTTTCTAAATGTGAGACACTGTTCTCTTTCCTAACTCAGTTCAAGTGTAGCCATGTTTACAGGATCTTCATAAGTGATATCTTTTGTTAAGTTTCTTTTTCTGTGTGACTTATTTCACTTAGAATCATCGTACCTGAATCCACCCATTTTGCTGCTACTGGTCTTATGACATTGATTTCATGGCTGAGGGATATTCCATCGTACGTAAGTACCACAATTTTTTGAACCATTTTTATATTTCCTGGGATATTTAAGGTGTACCCAAGTTGAGGTCCTTGTAAGCAGTGCAGCCCTAAATTTTGGGGTGGCTCTGTCTTATTGATTTTTAGTTTTCCCAAGGTATATTCCCTAGACTGGAAGTGCCCTTGGCTCTGTAGCTCTGTTGTTTACTTGTTTTAGGGAACACAATGCACTCCTCCAGAGAGGCAGTTGGCAATTTACATCCCGCCCATCAGCATAACAAGGCTCCCTGTTCTCCAGGGCCTGTCTTGCCTTTCTGGTTTTTACACATTTTGTGGATGTCCCTTTTGACCGGTGGGAAGTGATACTTCTTTGTAGTGCAGATTTGCATTGACCGCTTGCTTGCTTGGCCAAAAAGTGTGTATGCGTTTTCTTCTGAATATATTCAGGAGAAAACACATACGCCCTTTTTGGCCAAGTGCATCATTGTCGAAGTTGTGTCCCTCTTCCTGTGCTTTAAAGGCGATTCCAACGTACCTCTTGAAATCTGTTTCCTGCTATTCTGCCTCGCTTTCAAGTCCACCTCGTTGCCTTCCCTCAACAGATTTTTGGACGATAGTTGTCCTTTATTACTTGGCCAGTTTGTGAATTGCTGTGCCCCTGAGCTCCATTTTTCAACTCGTTTTTGGTGAGTTGACCGCAAGTCAAAAATTTTGGTTCAGGATCTATACTGATTCCTGGTGGGTGGCTGAGACTTTGGTTAATTCTTCTTCCTGCCGGGAAATTACAGTGATATGTGCCTGTCCAAATACCTAACAGCTACTCTCTCATTGGTTCTCCCTCTTCCCTTTCATCCTCTGCCAAATTGGCAACCTGTGCGAACCAGGAGGTTAAAGGGGCTGTCTCTCCAAGTTGGGAGGTTGATAATAAAGCAGATGGAAAGTCAAACCGGAGCACCAGGAGAGGGACTATTCGTTGAGTTTTAGAAACCTTTCGTATTCACAGTGTGTCCGTTCTCTAGGATTCCCGTACATGTTATATCTGTAGTAATATTCCCTTCAACCTGGAGAGTTGGGACCCATGGAATGTGTGCCATGCATTATTGCTTTAAAGGGTCTGCATTTGCTCACCCAATCTCACCAATCCTCTCAGTCCCAAGTGTCCAGCCTTATGCCACATCCAGCTGTCATTGTAGATAGGGTCATTTCAGGTTTCATCAGAGACCCTGAAGGAATTGTAAAGAATTTCCCAGTTTTTTTGTTTTATTTTTTAAATTCCTTTTTATAGTGGGTTTGAGCTTATTCTCACTGCCATATTTATCCCAGTCTAGACACACTTGATTCCCTTACGGAGACATATCAATACATAGGTTTTAAGATCCTTACTTTACTAGTCAGATATATTCCTCTGCGGGAAATATGGGGTTTTGAGTCCCTTTCACTGAGGAAGGTGTAGGTCTTGTCTATTCCATAGTTGGTTTTTGAACAGTACCTGTGCTTATATCAAACTCTGGTTTTATGCATCACCCCACCTCTCCTTCCCCCTTAAGCAGGCATAAGAGTGTTTTCTAAATGTGAGACACTGTTCTCTTTCCTAACTCAGTTCAAGTGTAGCCATGTTTACAGGATCTTCATAAGTGATATCTTATGATAAGTTTCTTTTTCTGTATGACTTATTTCACTTAGAATCATCGTACCTGAATCCACCCATTTTGCTGCTACTGGTCTTATGACATTGATTTCATGGCTGAGGGATATTCCATCGTACGTAAGTACCACAATTTTTTGAACCATTTTTATATTTCCTGGGATATTTAAGGTGTACACAAGTTGAGGTCCTTGTAAGCAGTGCAGCCCTAAATTTTGGGGTGGCTGTGTCTTTTTGATTTTCAGTTTTCCCAAGGTATATTCCCTAGACTGGAAGTGCCCTTGGCTCTGTAGCTCTGTTGTTTACTTGTTTTAGGGAACACAATGCACTCCTCCAGAGAGGCAGTTGGCAATTTACATCCCGCCCATCAGCATAACAAGGCTCCCTGTTCTCCAGGGCCTGTCTTGCCTTTCTGGTTTTTACACATTTTGTGGATGTCCCTTTTGACCGGTGGGAAGTGATACTTCTTTGTAGTGCAGATTTGCATTGCCCGCTTGCTTGCTTGGCCAAAAAGGGCGTATGCGTTTTCTCCTGAATATATTCAGGAGAAAACGCATACGTCCTTTTTGGCCAAGTGCATCATTGTCGAAGTTGTGCCCCTCTTCCTGTGCTTTAAAGGCGATTCCAACGTACCTCTTGAAATCTGTTTCCTGCTATTCTGCCTCGCTTTCAAGTCCGCCTCGTTGCCTTCCCTCAACAGATTTTTGGACGATAGTTGTCCTTTATTACTCGGCCAGTTGGTGAATTGCTGTGCCCCTGAGCTCCATTTTTCAACTCGTTTTTGGTGAGCTGACCGCAAGTCCAAAATTTTGGTTCAGGATCTATACTGATTCCCGGTGGGTGGCTGAGACTTTGGTTAATTCTTCTTCCTGCCGGGAAATTACAGTGATATGTGCCCGTCCAAATGCCTAACAGCTACTCTCTCATTGGTTCTCCCTCTTCCCTTTCATCCTCTGCCAAATTGGCAACCTGTGCGAACCAGGAGGTTAAAGGGGCTGTCTCTCTAAGTTGGGAGGTTGATAATAAAGCAGATGGAAAGTCAAACCGGAGCACCAGGAGAGGGACTATTCGTTGAGTTTTAGAAACCTTTCGTATTCACAGTGTGTCCGTTCTCTAGGATTCCCGTACATGTTATATCTGTAGTAATATTCCCTTCAACCTGGAGAGTTGGGACCCATGGAATGTGTGCCATGCATTATTTCTTTAAAGGGTCTGCATTTGCTCACCCAATCTCACCAATCCTCTCAGTCCCAAGTGTCCAGCCTTATGCCACATCCAGCTGTCATTGTAGATAGGGTCATTTCAGGTTTCATCAGAGACCCTGAAGGAATTGTAAAGAATTTCCCAGTTTTTTTGTTTTATTTTTTAAATTCCTTTTTATAGTGGGTTTGAGCTGATTCTCGCTGCCATATTTATCCCAGTCTAGACACACTTGATTCCCTTACGGAGACATATCAATACATAGGTTTTAAGATTCTTACTAGTCAGATACATTCCTCTGCGGGAAATATGGGGTTTTGAGTCCCTTTCACTGAGGAAGGTGTAGGTCTTGTCTATTCCATAGTTGGTTTTTGGAACGGTACCTGTGCTTATATCAAACTCTGGTTTTATGCATCACCCCACCTCTCCTTCCCCCTTAAGCAGGCATAAGAGTGTTTTCTAAATGTGAGACACTGTTCTCTTTCCTAACTCAGTTCAAGTGTAGCCATGTTTACAGGATCTTCATAAGTGATATCTTATGATAAGTTTCTTTTTCTGTGTGACTTATTTCACTTAGAATCATCGTACCTGAATCCACCCATTTTGCTGCTACTGGTCTTATGACATTGATTTCATGGCTGAGGGATATTCCATCGTACATAAGTACCACAATTTTTTGAACCATTTTTATATTTCCTGGGATATTTTAGGTGTACCCAAGTTGAGGTCCTTGTAAGCAGTGCAGCCCTAAATTTTGGGGTGTCTGTGTCATTTTGATTTTCAGTTTTCCCAAGGTATATTCCCTAGACTGGAAGTGCCCTTGGCTCTGTAGCTCTGTTGTTTACTTGTTTTAGGGAACACAATGCACTCCTCCAGAGAGGCAGTTGGCAATTTACATCCCGCCCATCAGCATAACAAGGCTCCCTGTTCTCCAGGGCCTGTCTTGCCTTTCTGGTTTTTACACATTTTGTGGATGTCCCTTTTGACCGGTGGGAAGTGATACTTCTTTGTAGTGCAGATTTGCATTGCCCGCTTGCTTGCTTGGCCAAAAAGGGCGTATGCGTTTTCTCCTGAATATATTCAGGAGAAAACGCATACGCCCTTTTTGGCCAAGTGCATCATTGTCGAAGTTGTGCCCCTCTTCCTGTGCTTTAAAGGCGATTCCAACGTACCTCTTGAAATCTATTTCCTGCTATTCTGCCTCGCTTTCAAGTCCGCCTCGTTGCCTTCCCTCAACAGATTTTTGGACGATAGTTGTCCTTTATTACTCGGCCAGTTTGTGAATTGCTGTGCCCCTGAGCTCCATTTTTCAACTCGTTTTTGGTGAGCTGACCGCAAGTCCAAAATTTTGGTTCAGGATCTATACTGATTCCCGGTGGGTGGCTGAGACTTTGGTTAATTCTTCTTCCTGCCGGGAAATTACAGTGATATGTGCCCGTCCAAATGCCTAACAGCTACTCTCTCATTGGTTCTCCCTCTTCCCTTTCATCCTCTGCCAAATTGGCAACCTGTGCGAACCAGGAGGTTAAAGGGGCTGTCTCTCTAAGTTGGGAGGTTGATAATAAAGCAGATGGAAAGTCAAACCGGAGCACCAGGAGAGGGACTATTCGTTGAGTTTTAGAAACCTTTCGTATTCACAGTGTGTCCGTTCTCTAGGATTCCCGTACATGTTATATCTGTAGTAATATTCCCTTCAACCTGGAGAGTTGGGACCCATGGAATGTGTGCCATGCATTATTGCTTTAAAGGGTCTGAATTTGCTCACCCAATCTCACCAATCCTCTCAGTCCCAAGTGTCCAGCCTTATGCCACATCCAGCTGTCATTGTAGATAGGGTCATTTCAGGTTTCATCAGAGACCCTGAAGGAATTGTAAAGAATTTCCCAGTTTTTTTTGTTTTATTTTTGAAATTCCTTTTTATAGTGGGTTTGAGCTGATTCTCGCTGCCATATTTATCCCAGTCTAGACACACTTGATTCCCTTACGGAGACATATCAATACATAGGTTTTAAGATTCTTACTAGTCAGATACATTCCTCTGCGGGAAATATGGGGTTTTGAGTCCCTTTCACTGAGGAAGGTGTAGGTCTTGTCTATTCCATAGTTGGTTTTTGGAACGGTACCTGTGCTTATATCAAACTCTGGTTTTATGCATCACCCCACCTCTCCTTCCCCCTTAAGCAGGCATAAGAGTGTTTTCTAAATGTGAGACACTGTTCTCTTTCCTAACTCAGTTCAAGTGTAGCCATGTTTACAGGATCTTCATAAGTGATATCTTATGATAAGTTTCTTTTTCTGTGCGACTTATTTCACTTAGAATCATCGTACCTGAATCCACCCATTTTGCTGCTACTGGTCTTATGACATTGATTTCATGGCTGAGGGATATTCCATCATACGTAAGTACCACAATTTTTTGAACCATTTTTATATTTCCTGGGATATTTAAGGTGTACCCAAGTTGAGGTCCTTGTAAGCAGTGCAGCCCTAAATTTTGGGGTGGCTGTGTCTTTTTGATTTTCAGTTTTCCCAAGGTATATTCCCTAGACTGGAAGTGCCCTTGGCTCTGTAGCTCTGTTGTTTACTTGTGTTAGGGAACACAATGCACTCCTCCAGAGAGGCAGTTGGCAATTTACATCCCGCCCATCAGCATAACAAGGCTCCCTGTTCTCCAGGGCCTGTCTTGCCTTTCTGGTTTTTACACATTTTGTGGATGTCCCTTTTGACCGGTGGGAAGTGATACTTCTTTGTAGTGCAGATTTGCATTGCCCGCTTGCTTGCTTGGCCAAAAAGGGCGTATGCATTTTCTCCTGAATATATTCAGGAGAAAACGCATACGCCCATTTTGGCCAAGTGCATCATTGTCGAAGTTGTGCCCCTCTTCCTGTGCTTTAAAGGCGATTCCAACATACCTCTTGAAATCTGTTTCCTGCTATTCTGCCTCGCTTTCAAGTCCGCCTCGTTGCCTTCCCTCAACAGATTTTTGGACGATAGTTGTCCTTTATTACTCGGCCAGTTTGTGAATTGCTGTGCCCCTGAGCTCCATTTTTCAACTCGTTTTTGGTGAGCTGACCGCAAGTCCAAAATTTTGGTTCAGGATCTATACTGATTCCTGGTGGGTGGCTGAGACTTTGGTTAATTCTTCTTCCTGCCGGGAAATTACAGTGATATGTGCCTGTCCAAATACCTAACAGCTACTCTCTCATTGGTTCTCCCTCTTCCCTTTCATCCTCTGCCAAATTGGCAACCTGTGCGAACCAGGAGGTTAAAGGGGCTGTCTCTCCAAGTTGGGAGGTTGATAATAAAGCAGATGGAAAGTCAAACCGGAGCACCAGGAGAGGGACTATTCGTTGAGTTTTAGAAACCTTTCGTATTCACAGTGTGTCCGTTCTCTAGGATTCCCGTACATGTTATATCTGTAGTAATATTCCCTTCAACCTGGAGAGTTGGGACCCATGGAATGTGTGCCATGCATTATTGCTTTAAAGGGTCTGCATTTGCTCACCCAATCTCACCAATCCTCTCAGTCCCAAGTGTCCAGCCTTATGCCACATCCAGCTGTCATTGTAGATAGGGTCATTTCAGGTTTCATCAGAGACCCTGAAGGAATTGTAAAGAATTTCCCAGTTTTTTTGTTTTATTTTTGAAATTCCTTTTTATAGTGGGTTTGAGCTTATTCTCACTGCCATATTTATCCCAGTCTAGACACACTTGATTCCCTTACGGAGACATATCAATACATAGGTTTTAAGATCCTTACTTTACTAGTCAGATATATTCCTCTGCGGGAAATATGGGGTTTTGAGTCCCTTTCACTGAGGAAGGTGTAGGTGTTGTCTATTCCATAGTTGGTTTTTGAACAGTACCTGTGCTTATATCAAACTCTGGTTTTATGCATCACCCCACCTCTCCTTCCCCCTTAAGCAGGCATAAGAGTGTTTTCTAAATGTGAGACACTGTTCTCTTTCCTAACTCAGTTCAAGTGTAGCCATGTTTACAGGATCTTCATAAGTGATATCTTATGATAAGTTTCTTTTTCTGTATGACTTATTTCACTTAGAATCATCGTACCTGAATCCACCCATTTTGCTGCTACTGGTCTTATGACATTGATTTCATGGCTGAGGGATATTCCATCGTACGTAAGTACCACAATTTTTTGAACCATTTTTATATTTCCTGGGATATTTAAGGTGTACACAAGTTGAGGTCCTTGTAAGCAGTGCAGCCCTAAATTTTGGGGTGGCTCTGTCTTTTTGATTTTCAGTTTTCCCAAGGTATATTCCCTAGACTGGAAGTGCCCTTGGCTCTGTAGCTCTGTTGTTTACTTGTTTTAGGGAACACAATGCACTCCTCCAGAGAGGCAGTTGGCAATTTACATCCCGCCCATCAGCATAACAAGGCACCCTGTTCTCCAGGGCCTGTCTTGCCTTTCTGGTTTTTACACATTTTGTGGATGTCCCTTTGGACTGGTGGGAAGTGATACTTCTTTGTAGTGCAGATTTGCATTGCCCGCTTGCTTGCTTGGCCAAAAAGGGCGTATGCGTTTTCTCCTGAATATATTCAGGAGAAAACACATACGCCCTTTTTGGCCAAGTGCATCATTGTCGAAGTTGTGCCCCTCTTCCTGTGCTTTAAAGGTGATTTCAACGTACCTCTTGAAATCTGTTTCCTGCTATTCTGCCACGCTTTCAAGTCCTCCTCATTGCCTTCCCTCAACAGATTTTTGGACGATAGTTGACCTTTATTACTCGGCCATTTTGTGAATTGCTGTGCCCCTGAGCTCCATTATTCAACTCGTTTTTGGTGAGCTGACCGCAAGTCCAAAATTTTGGTTCAGGACCTATACTGGTCCCCGCTGGGTGGCTGAAACTTTGGTTAATTCTTCTTCCTGCCGGGAAATTAGAGTGATATGTGCCCGTCCAAATGCCTAACAGCTACTCTCTCATTGGTTCTCCCTCTTCCCTTTCATCCTCTGCCAAATTGGCAACCTGGGCGAACCAGGAGGTTAAAGGGGCTGTCTCTCCAAGTTGGGAGGTTGATAGTAAAGCAGGTGGAAAGTCAAACCGGAGCACCAGGAGAGGGACTATTCGTTGAGTTTTAGAAACCTTTCGTATTCACAGTGTGTCCGTTCTCTAGGTTTCCCGTACATGTTATAACTGTAGTAATATTCCCTTCAACCTGGAGAGTTGGGACCCATGGAATGGGTGCCATGCATTAATGCTTTAAAGGATCTGCATTTGTTCACCCAATCTCACAAATCCTCTCAGTCCAAGTGTCCCGCCTTATGCCACATCCAGCTGTCGTTGTAGATAGGGTCAGTCCAGGTTTCATCAGAGACTCTGAAGGAATTGTAAAGAATTTCCAAGGTTTTTGTTTTGTTTTTGAAATTCCTTTTTATTGTGGGTTTGAGCTGATTCTCGCTGCCATGTTTATGCCAGTCTAGACACACTTGTTTCCCTTACGGAGACATATCAATACATAGGTTTTAAGATTCTTACTAGTCAGATATAATCCTCTGCGGGAAATATGGGGTTTTGAGTCCCTTTCACTGAGGAAGGTGTAGGTCTTGCCTATTCCATAGTTGGTTTTTGGAACGGTACCTCTGCTTATATCAAACTCTGGTTTTATGCATCACCCCACCTCTCCTTCCCCCTTAAGCAGGCATAAGAGTGTTTTCTAAATGTGAGACACTGTTCTCTTTCCTAACTCAGTTCAAGTGTAGCCATGTTTACAGGATCTTCATAAGTGATATCTTATGATAAGTTTCTTTTTCTGTGTGACTTATTTCACTTAGAATCATCGTACCTGAATCCACCCATTTTGCTGCTACTGGTCTTATGACATTGATTTCATGGCTGAGGGATATTCCATCGTATGTAAGTACCACAATTTTTTGAACCATTTTTATATTTCCTGGGATATTTAAGGTGTACCCAAGTTGAGGTCCTTGTAAGCAGTGCAGCCCTAAATTTTGGGGTGGCTGTGTCTTTTTGATTTTCAGTTTTCCCAAGGAATATTCCCTAGACTGGAAGTGCCCTTGGCTCTGTAGCTCTGTTGTTTACTTGTTTTAGGGAACACAATGCACTCCTCCAGAGAGGCAGATGGCAATTTACAACCCGCCCATCAGCATAACAAGGCTCCCTGTTCTCCAGGGCCTGTCTTGCCTTTCTGGTTTTTACACATTTTGTGGATGTCCCTTTTGACCGGTGGGAAGTGATACTTCTTTGTAGTGCAGATTTGCATTGCCCGCTTGCTTGCTTGGCCAAAAAGGGCGTATGCGTTTTCTCCTGAATATATTCAGGAGAAAACGCATACGCCCTTTTTGGCCAAGTGCATCATTGTCGAAGTTGTGCCCCTCTTCCTGTGCTTGTAAGGCGATTCCAACGTACCTCTTGAAATCTGTTTCCTGCTATTCTGCCTCGCTTTCAAGTCCGCCTCGTGGCCTTCCCTCAACAGATATTTGGACGATAGTTGTCCTTTATTACTTGGCCAGTTTGTGAATTGCTGTGCCCCTGAGCTCCATTTTTCAACTCGTTTTACGTGAGCTGACCGCAAGTCCAAAATTTTGGTTCAGGACCTATACTGGTTCCCGGTGGGGGGCTGAGACTTTGGTTAATTCTTCTTCCTGCCGGGAAATTAGAGTGATATGTGCCCGTCCAAATGCCTAACAGCTACTCTCTCATTGGTTCTCCCTCTTCCCTTTCATCCTCTGCCAAATTGGCAACCTGTGCGAACCAGGAGGTTAAAGTGGCTGTCTCTCCAAGTTGGGAGGTTGATAGTAAAGCAGATGGAAAGTCAAACCGGAGCACCAGGAGAGGGACTATTCGTTGAGTTTTAGAAACCTTTCGTATTCACCGTGTGTCCGTTCTCTAGGATTCCCGTACATGTTATATCTGTAGTAATATTCCCTTCAACCTGGAGAGTTGGGACCCATGGAATGTGTGCCATGCATTATTGCTTTAAAGGGTCTGCATTTGCTCACCCAATCTCACCAATCCTCTCAGTCCCAAGTGTCCAGCCTTATGCCACATCCAGCTGTCATTGTAGATAGGGTCATTTCAGGTTTCATCAGAGACCCTGAAGGAATTGTAAAGAATTTCCCAGTTTTTTTGTTTTATTTTTGAAATTCCTTTTTATAGTGGGTTTGAGCTGATTCTCGCTGCCATATTTATCCCAGTCTAGACACACTTGATTCCCTTACGGAGACATATCAATACATAGGTTTTAAGATTCTTACTAGTCAGATATATTCCTCTGCGGGAAATATGGGGTTTTGAGTCCCTTTGACTGAGGAAGGTGTAGGTCTTGTCTATTCCATAGTTGGTTTTTGGAACGGTACCTGTGCTTATATCAAACTCTGGTTTTATGCATCACCCCACCTCTCCTTCCCCCTTAAGCAGGCATAAGAGTGTTTTCTAAATGTGAGACACTGTTCTCTTTCCTAACTCAGTTCAAGTGTAGCCATGTTTACAGGATCTTCATAAGTGATATCTTATGATAAGTTTCTTTTTCTGTGTGACTTATTTCACTTAGAATCATCGTACCTGAATCCACCCATTTTGCTGCTACTGGTCTTATGACATTGATTTCATGGCTGAGGGATATTCCATCGTACGTAAGTACCACAATTTTTTGAACCATTTTTATATTTCCTGGGATATTTAAGGTGTACCCAAGTTGAGGTCCTTGTAAGCAGTGCAGCCCTAAATTTTGGGGTGGCTGTGTCTTTTTGATTTTCAGTTTTCCCAAGGTATATTCCCTAGACTGGAAGTGCCCTTGGCTCTGTAGCTCTGTTGTTTACTTGTTTTAGGGAACACAATGCACTCCTCCAGAGAGGCAGTTGGCAATTTACATCCCGCCCATCAGCATAACAAGGCTCCCTGTTCTCCAGGGCCTGTCTTGCCTTTCTGGTTTTTACACATTTTGTGGATGTCCCTTTTGACCGGTGGGAAGTGATACTTCTTTGTAGTGCAGATTTGCATTGCCCGCTTGCTTGCTTGGCCAAAAAGGGCGTATGCGTTTTCTCCTGAATATATTCAGGAGAAAACGCATACGCCCTTTTTGGCCAAGTGCATCATTGTCGAAGTTGTGCCCCTCTTCCTGTGCTTTAAAGGCGATTCCAACGTACCTCTTGAAATCTGTTTCCTGCTATTCTGCCTTGCTTTCAAGTCCGCCTCGTTGCCTTCCCTCAACAGATTTTTGGACGATAGTTGTCCTTTATTACTCGGCCAGTTTGTGAATTGCTGTGCCCCTGAGCTCCATTTTTCAACTCGTTTTTGGTGAGCTGACCGCAAGTGCAAAATTTTGGTTCAGGATCTATACTGATTCCTGGTGGGTAGCTGAGACTTTGGTTAATTCTTCTTCCTGCTGGGAAATTACAGTGATATGTGCCCGTCCAAATGCCTAACAGCTACTCTCTCATTGGTTCTCCCTCTTTCCTTTCATCCTCTGCCAAATTGGCAACCTGTGCGAACCAGGATGTTAAAGGGGCTGTCTCTCCAAGTTGGGAGGTTGATAGTAAAGCAGATGGAAAGTCAAACCGGAGCACCAGGAGAGGGACTATTCGTTGAGTTTTAGAAACCTTTCGTATTCACAGTGTGTCTGTTCTCTAGGTTTCCCGTACATGTTATAGCTGTAGTAATGTTCCCCTTAACCTGGAGAGTTGGGACCCATGGAATGGGTGCCAGGGATTTGTGCTTTAAAGGGTCTGCATTTGCTCACCCAATCTCACCAATCCTCTCAGTCCCAAGTGTGCAGCCTTATGCCACATCCAGCTGTCGTTTTATATAGGGTCATTCCAGGTTTCATCAGAGACCCTGAAGGAATTGTAAGGAATTTCCCAGTTTTTTTGTTTTGTTTTTGAAATTCCTTTTTATAGTGGGTTTGAGCTGATTCTCGCTGCCATGCTTATGCCAGTCTAGACACACTTGATTCCCTTAATGAGACATATCAATACATAGGTTTTAAGATTCTTACTAGTCAGATATATTCCTCTGCGGGAAATATGGGGTTTTGATTCCCTTTCACTGAGGAAGGTGTAGGTCTTGTCTATTCCATAGTTGGTTTTTGGAACGGTACCTGTGCTTATATCAAACTCTGGTTTTATGCATCACCCCACCTCTCCTTCCCCCTTAAGCAGGCATAAGAGTGTTTTCTAAATGTGAGGCACTGTTCTCTTTCCTAACTCAGTTCAAGTGTAGCCATGTTTACAGGATCTTCATAAGTGCTATCTTATGATAAGTTTCTTTTTCTGTGTGACTTATTTCACTTAGAATCATCGTACCTGAATCCACCCATTTTGCTGCTACTGGTCTTATGACATTTATTTCATGGCTGAGGGATATTCCATCGTACGTAAGTACCACAATTTTTTGAACCATTTTTATATTTCCTGGGATATTTAAGGTGTACCCAAGTTGAGGTCCTTGTAAGCAGTGCAGCCCTAAATTTTCGGGTGGCTCTGTCTTATTGATTTTCACTTTTCCCAAGGTATATTCCCTAGACTGGAAGTGCCCTTGGCTCTGTCGCTCTGTTGTTTACTTGTTTTAGGGAACACAATGCACTCCTCCAGAGAGGCAGTTGGCAATTTACATCCCGCCCATCAGCATAACAAGGCTCCCTGTTCTCCAGGGCCTGTCTTGCCTTTCTGGTTTTTACATATTTTGTGGATGTCCCTTTTGACCGGTGGGAAGTGATACTTCTTTGTAGTGCAGATTTGCATTGCCCGCTTGCTTGCTTGGCCAAAAAGGGCGTATGCGTTTTCTCCTGAATATATTCAGGAGAAAACGCATACGCCCTTTTTGGCCAAGTGCATCATTGTCGAAGTTGTGCCCATCTTCCTGTGCTTTTAAGGCGATTCCAATGTACCTCTTGAAATCTGTTTCCTGCTATTCTGCCTGGCTTTCAAGTCCGCCTCGTTGCCTTCCCTCAACAGATTTTTGGACGATAGTTGACCTATATTACTCGGCCAGTTTGTGAATTGCTGTGCCCCTGAGCTCCATTTTTCAACTCGTTTTCTGTGAGCTGACCGCAAGTGCAAAATTTTTGTTCAGGACCTATACTGGTTCCCGGGGGGTGGCTGAGACGTTGGTTAATTATTCTTCCTGCCGGGAAATTAGAGTGATATGTGCCCGTCCAAATGCCTAACAGCTACTCTCTCATTGGTTCTCCCTCTTCCCTTTCATCCTCTGCCAAATTGGCAACCTTTGCGAACCAGGAGGTTAAAGGGGCTGTCTCTCCCAGTTGGGAGGTTGATAGTAAAGCAGATGGAAAGACAAACACGAGCACCAGGAGAGGGACTATTCGTTGAGTTTTAGAAACCTTTCGTGTTCACAGTGTGTCCGTTCTCTAGGTTTCCCGTACATGTTATAGCTGTAGTAATATTCCCTTTAACCTGGAGAGTTAGGACCCATGGAGTGGGTGCCAGGCATTTGTGCTTTAAAGGGTCTGCATTTGCTCACCCAATCCCACCAATCCTCTCAGTCCCAAGTGTCCAGCCTTATGCCTCATCCAGCTGTCGTTGTACATAGGGTCATTCCAGGTTTCATCAGAGACCCTGAAGGAATTGTAAAGAATTTCCCAGTTTTTTGGTTTTGTTTTTGAAATTCCTTTTTATAGTCGGTTTGAGCTGATTCTCGCTGCCGTGTTTATGCCAGTCTAGACACACTTGATTCCCTTACGGAGACATATCAACACATAGGTTTTAAGATTCTTACTAGTCAGATATATTCCTCTGCGGGAAATATGGGGATTTGAGTCCCTTTCACTGAGGAAGGTGTAGGCCTTGTCTATTCCATAGTTGGTTTTTGGAACGGTACCTGTGCTTATATCAAACTCTGGTTTTATGCATCACCCCACCTCTCCTTCCCCCTTAAGCAGGCATAAGAGTGTTTTCTAAATGTGAGCCACTGTTCTCTTTCCTAACTCAGTTCAAGTGTAGCCATGTTTACAGGATCTTCATAAGTGATATCTTATAATAAGTTTCTTTTTCTGTGTGACTTATTTCACTTAGAATCATCGTACCTGAATCCACCCATTTTGCTGCTACTGGTCTTATGACATTGATTTCATGGCTGAGGGATATTCCATCGGACGTATGTACCACAATGTTTTGAACCATTTTTATATTTCCTGGGATATTTAAGGTGTACCCAAGTTGAGGTTCCTGTAAGCAGTGAAGCCCTAAATTTTGGGGTGGCTCTGTCTTATTGATTTTCAGTTTTCCCAAGGTATATTCCCTAGACTGGAAGTGCCCTTGGCTCTGTCGCTCTGTTGTTTATTTGTTTTAGGGAACACAATGCACTGCTCCAGAGAGGCAGTTGGCAATTTACATCCCGCCCATCAGCATAAGAAGGCTCCCTGTTCTCCAGGGCCTGTCTTGCCTTTCTGGTTTTTACACATTTTGTGGATGTCCCTTTTGACCGGTGGGAAGTGATACTTCTTTGTAGTGCAGATTTGCATTGCCCGCTTGCTTGCTTGGCCAAAAAGGGCGTATGCGTTTTCTCCTGAATATATTCAGGAGAAAACGCATACGCCCTTTTTGGCCAAGTGCATCATTGTCGAAGTTGTGCCCCTCTTCCTGTGCTTTAAAGGCGATTCTAACGTACCTCTTGAAATCTGTTTCCTGCTATTCTGCCTCGCTTTCAAGTCCGCCTCGTTGCCTTCCCTCAACAGATTTTTGGACGATAGTTGTCCTTTATTACTCGGCCAGTTTGTGAATTGTTGTGCCCCTGAGCTCCATTTTTCAACTCGTTTTTGGTGAGCTGACCGCAAGTCCAAAATTTTGGTTCAGTACCTATACTGGTTCCCGGTGGGTGGCTGAGACGTTGGTTAATTATTCTTCCTGCCGGGAAATTAGAGTGATATGTGCCCGTCCAAATGCCTAACAGCTACTCTCTCATTGATTCTCCCTCTTCCCTTTCATCCTCTGCCAATTGGCAACCTGTGCGAACCAGGAGGTTAAAGGGGCTGTCTCTCCAAGTTGGGAGGTTGATCGTAAAGCAGATGGAAAGTCAAACCGGAGCACCAGGAGAGGGACTATTCGTTGAGTTTTAGAAACCTTTCGTATTCACAGTGTGTCTGTTCTCTAGGTTTCCCGTACATGTTATAGCTGTAGTAATGTTCCCCTTAACCTGGAGAGTTGGGACCCATGGAATGGGTGCCAGGGATTTGTGCTTTAAAGGGTCTGCATTTGCTCACCCAATCTCACCAATCCTCTCAGTCCCAAGTGTGCAGCCTTATGCCACATCCAGCTGTCGTTTTATATAGGGTCATTCCAGGTTTCATCAGAGACCCTGAAGGAATTGTAAGGAATTTCCCAGTTTTTTTGTTTTGTTTTTGAAATTCCTTTTTATAGTGGGTTTGAGCTGATTCTCGCTGCCATGTTTATGCCAGTCTAGACACACTTGATTCCCTTAATGAGACATATCAATACATAGGTTTTAAGATTCTTACTAGTCAGATATATTCCTCTGCGGGAAATATGGGGTTTTGATTCCCTTTCACTGAGGAAGGTGTAGGTCTTGTCTATTCCATAGTTGGTTTTTGGAACGGTACCTGTGCTTATATCAAACTCTGGTTTTATGCATCACCCCACCTCTCCTTCCCCCTTAAGCAGGCATAAGAGTGTTTTCTAAATGTGAGCCACTGTTCTCTTTCCTAACTCAGTTCAAGTGTAGCCATGTTTACAGGATCTTCATAAGTGATATCTTATGATAAGTTTCTTTTTCTGTGTGACTTATTTCACTTAGAATCATCGTACCTGAATCCACCCATTTTGCTGCTACTGGTCTTATGACATTGATTTCATGGCTGAGGGATATTCCATCGTACGTAAGTACCACAATTTTTTGAACCATTTTTATATTTCCTGGGATATTTAAGGTGTACCCAAGTTGAGGTCCTTGTAAGCAGTGCAGCCCTAAATTTTCGGGTGGCTCTGTCTTATTGATTTTCACTTTTCCCAAGGTATATTCCCTAGACTGGAAGTGCCCTTGGCTCTGTCGCTCTGTTGTTTACTTGTTTTAGGGAACACAATGCACTCCTCCAGAGAGGCAGTTGGCAATTTACATCCCGCCCATCAGCATAACAAGGCTCCCTGTTCTCCAGGGCCTGTCTTGCCTTTCTGGTTTTTACATATTTTGTGGATGTCCCTTTTGACCGGTGGGAAGTGATACTTCTTTGTAGTGCAGATTTGCATTGCCCGCTTGCTTGCTTGGCCAAAAAGGGCGTATGCGTTTTCTCCTGAATATATTCAGGAGAAAACGCATACGCCCTTTTTGGCCAAGTGCATCATTGTCGAAGTTGTGCCCCTCTTCCTGTGCTTTTAAGGCGATTCCAATGTACCTCTTGAAATCTGTTTCCTGCTATTCTGCCTGGCTTTCAAGTCCGCCTCGTTGCCTTCCCTCAACAGATTTTTGGACGATAGTTGACCTATATTACTCGGCCAGTTTGTGAATTGCTGTGCCCCTGAGCTCCATTTTTCAACTCGTTTTCTGTGAGCTGACCGCAAGTGCAAAATTTTGGTTCAGGACCTATACTGGTTCCCGGGGGGTGGCTGAGACATTGGTTAATTATTCTTCCTGCCGGGAAATTAGAGTGATATGTGCCCGTCCAAATGCCTAACAGCTACTCTCTCATTGGTTCTCCCTCTTCCCTTTCATCCTCTGCCAAATTGGCAACCTTTGCGAACCAGGAGGTTAAAGGGGCTGTCTCTCCCAGTTGGGAGGTTGATAGTAAAGCAGATGGAAAGACAAACACGAGCACCAGGAGAGGGACTATTCGTTGAGTTTTAGAAACCTTTCGTGTTCACAGTGTGTCCGTTCTCTAGGTTTCCCGTACATGTTATAGCTGTAGTAATATTCCCTTTAACCTGGAGAGTTAGGACCCATGGAGTGGGTGCCAGGCATTTGTGCTTTAAAGGGTCTGCATTTGCTCACCCAATCCCACCAATCCTCTCAGTCCCAAGTGTCCAGCCTTATGCCTCATCCAGCTGTCGTTGTACATAGGGTCATTCCAGGTTTCATCAGAGACCCTGAAGGAATTGTAAAGAATTTCCCAGTTTTTTGGTTTTGTTTTTGAAATTCCTTTTTATAGTCGGTTTGAGCTGATTCTCGCTGCCGTGTTTATGCCAGTCTAGACACACTTGATTCCCTTACGGAGACATATCAATACATAGGTTTTAAGATTCTTACTAGTCAGATATATTCCTCTGCGGGAAATATGGGGATTTGAGTCCCTTTCACTGAGGAAGGTGTAGGCCTTGTCTATTCCACAGTTGGTTTTTGGAACGGTACCTGTGCTTATATCAAACTCTGGGTTTATGCATCACCCCACCTCTCCTTCCCCCTTAAGCAGGCATAAGAGTGTTTTCTAAATGTGAGCCACTGTTCTCTTTCCTAACTCAGTTCAAGTGTAGCCATGTTTACAGGATCTTCATAAGTGATATCTTATAATAAGTTTCTTTTTCTGTGTGACTTATTTCACTTAGAATCATCGTACCTGAATCCACCCATTTTGCTGCTACTGGTCTTATGACATTGATTTCATGGCTGAGGGATATTCCATCGGACGTATGTACCACAATGTTTTGAACCATTTTTATATTTCCTGGGATATTTAAGGTGTACCCAAGTTGAGGTTCCTGTAAGCAGTGAAGCCCTAAATTTTGGGGTGGCTCTGTCTTATTGATTTTCAGTTTTCCCAAGGTATATTCCCTAGACTGGAAGTGCCCTTGGCTCTGTCGCTCTGTTGTTTATTTGTTTTAGGGAACACAATGCACTCCTCCAGAGAGGCAGTTGGCAATTTACATCCCGCCCATCAGCATAACAAGGCTCCCTGTTCTCCAGGGCCTGTCTTGCCTTTCTGGTTTTTACACATTTTGTGGATGTCCCTTTTGACCGGTGGGAAGTGATACTTCTTTGTAGTGCAGATTTGCATTGCCCGCTTGCTTGCTTGGCTAAAAAGGGCGTATGCGTTTTCTCCTGAATATATTCAGGAGAAAACGCATACGCCCTTTTTGGGCAAGTGCATCATTGTCGAAGTTGTGCCCCTCTTCCTGTGCTTTAAAGGCGATTCTAACGTACCTCTTGAAATCTGTTTCCTGCTATTCTGCCTCGCTTTCAAGTCCGCCTCGTTGCCTTCCCTCAACAGATTTTTGGACGATAGTTGTCCTTTATTACTCGGCCAGTTTTTGAATTGCTGTGCACCTGAGCTCCATTTTTCAACTCGTTTCCTGTGAGCTGACCGCAAGTCCAAAATTTTGGTTCAGGACCTATACTGGTCCCCGCTGGGTGGCTGAAACTTTGGTTAATTCTTCTTCCTGCCGGGAAATTAGAGTGATATGTGCCCGTCCAAATGCCTAACAGCTACTCTCTCATTGGTTCTCCCTCTTCCCTTTCATCCTCTGCCAAATTGGCAACCTGGGCGAACCAGGGGGTTAAAGGGGCTGTCTCTCCAAGTTGGGAGGTTGATAGTAAAGCAGATGGAAATTCAAACACGAGCACCAGGAGAGGGACTATTCGTTGAGTTTTAGAAACCCTTCGTATTCACAGTGTGTCCGTTCTCTAGGTTTCCCGTACATGTTATAGCTGTACTAATATTCACTTTAACCTGGAGAGTTGGGACCCATGGAATGGGTGCCAGGCATTTGTGCTTTAAAGGGTTCTGCATTTGTTCACCCCATCTCACCAATCCTCTCAGTCCCAAGTGTCCAGCCTTATGCCTCATCCAGCTGTCGTTGTACATATGGTCATTCCAGGTTTCATCAGTGACCCTGAAGGAATTGTAAAGAATTTCCCAGTTTTTTTGTTTTGTTTTTGAAATTCCATTTTATAGTGGGTTTGAGCTGATTCTCGCTGCCATGTTTATGCCAGTCTAGACACACTTGATTCCCTTACGGAGACATATCAATACATAGGTTTTAAGATTCTTACTAGTCAGATATATTCCTCTGCGGGAAATATGGGGTTTTGAGTCCCTTTCACTGAGGAAGGTGTAGGTCTTGTCTATTCCATAGTTGGTTTTTGGAACGGTACCTGTGCTTATATCAAACTCTGGTTTTATGCATCACCCCACCTCTCCTTCCCCCTTAAGCAGGCATAAGAGTGTTTTCTAAATGTGAGACACTGTTCTCTTTCCTAACTCAGTTCAAGTGTAGCCATGTTTACAGGATTTTCATAAGTGATATCTTATGATAAGTTTCTTTTTCTGTGTGACTTATTTCACTTAGAATCATCGTACCTGAATCCACCCATTTTGCTGCTACTGGTCTTATGACATTGATTTCATGGCTGAGGGATATTCCATCGTACGTAAGTACCACAATTTTTTGAACCATTTTTATATTTCCTGGGATATTTAAGGTATACCCAAGATGAGGTCCTTGTAAGCAGTGCAGCCCTAAATTTTGGGGTGGCTCTGTCTTATTGATTTTCAGTTTTCCCAAGGTATATTCCCTAGACTGGAAGTGCCCTTGGCTCTGTCGCTCTGTTGTTTACTTGTTTTAGGGAACACAATGCACTCCTCCAGAGAGGCAGTTGGCAATTTACATCCCGCCCATCAGCATAACAAGGCTCCCTGTTCTCCAGGGCCTGTCTTGCCTTTCTGGTTTTTACACATTTTGTGGATGTCCCTTTTGACCGGTGGGAAGTGATACTTCTTTGTAGTGCAGGTTTGCATTGCCCGCTTGCTTGCTTGGCCAAAAAGGGCGTATGCGTTTTCTCCTGAATATATTCAGGAGAAAACGCATACGCCCTTTTTGGCCAAGTGCATCATTGTCGAAGTTGTGCCCCTCTTCCTGTGCTTTAAAGGCAATTCCAACGTACCTCTTGAAATCTGTTTCCTGCTATTCTGCCTCGCATTCAAGTCTGCCTCGTTGCCTTCCCTCAACAGATTTTTGGACGATAGTTGTCCTTTATTACTCGGCCAGTTTGTGAATTGTTGTGCCCCTGAGCTCCATTTTCAACTCGTTTTTGGTGAGCTGACCGCAAGTCCAAAATTTTGGTTCAGGACCTATACTGGTTCCCGGTGGGTGGCTGAGACGTTGGTTAATTATTCTTCCTGCCGGGAAATTAGAGTGATATGTGCCCGTCCAAATGCCTAACAGCTAGTCTCTCATTAATTCTCCCTCTTCCCTTTCATCCTCTGCCAATTGGCAACCTGTGCGAACCAGGAGCTTAAAGGGGCTGTCTCTCCAAGTTGGGAGGTTGATAGTAAAGCAGATGGAAAGTCAAACCGGAGCACCAGGAGAGGGACTATTCGTTGAGTTTTAGAAACCTTTCGTATTCACAGTGTGTCTGTTCTCTAGGTTTCCCGTACATATTATAGCTGTAGTAATGTTCCCCTTAACCTGGAGAGTTGGGACCCATGGAATGGGTGCCAGGGATTTGTGCTTTAAAGGGTATGCATTTGCTCACCCAATCTCACCAATCCTCTCAGTCCCAAGTGTGCAGCCTTATGCCACATCCAGCTGTCATTGTATATAGGGTCATTCCAGGTTTCATCAGAGACCCTGAAGGAATTGTAAGGAATTTCCCAGTTTTTTTGTTTTGTTTTTGAAATTCCTTTTTATAGTGGGTTTGAGCTGATTCTCGCTGCCATGTTTATGCCAGTCTAGACACACTTGATTCCCTTAATGAGACATATCAATACATAGGTTTTAAGATTCTTACTAGTCAGATATATTCCTCTGCGGGAAATATGGGGTTTTGATTCCCTTTCACTGAGGAAGGTGTAGGTCTTGTCTATTCCATAGTTGGTTTTTGGAACGGTACGTGTTCTTATATCAAACTCTGGTTTTATGCATCACCCCACCTCTCCTTCCCCCTCAAGCAGGCATAAGAGTGTTTTCTAAGTGTGAGCCACTGTTCTCTTTCCTAACTCAGTTCAAGTGTAGCCATGTTTACAGGATCTTCATAAGTGCTATCTTATGATAAGTTTCTTTTTCTGTGTGACTTATTTCACTTAGAATCATCGTACCTGAATCCACCCATTTTGCTGCTACTGGTATTATGACATTGATTTCATGGCTGAGGGATATTCCATCGTACATAAGTACCACAATTTTTTGAACCATTTTTATATTTCCTGGGATATTTAAGGTGTACCCAAGTTGAGGTCCTTGTAAGCAGTGCAGCCCTAAATTTTGGGGTGGCTGTGTCTTTTTGATTTTCAGTTTTCCCAAGGAATATTCCCTAGACTGGAAGTGCCCTTGGCTCTGTAGCTCTGTTGTTTACTTGTTTTAGGGAACACAATGCACTCCTCCAGAGAGGCAGATGGCAATTTACAACCCGCCCATCAGCTTAACAAGGCTCCCTGTTCTCCAGGGCCTGTCTTGCCTTTCTGGTTTTTACATATTTTGTGGATGTCCCTTTTGACCGGTGGGAAGTGATACTTCTTTGTAGTGCAGATTTGCATTGCCCGCTTGCTTGCTTGGCCAAAAAGGGCGTATGCGTTTTCTCCTGAATATATTCAGGAGAAAACGCATACGCCCTTTTTGGGCAAGTGCATCATTGTCGAAGTTGTGCCCCTCTTCCTGTGCTTTTAAGGCGATTCCAAAGTACCTCTTGAAATCTGTTTCCTGCTATTCTGCCTCGCTTTCAAGTCCGCCTCGTTGCCTTCCCTCAACAGATTTTTGGACGATAGTTGACCTTTATTACTCGGCCAGTTTGTGAATTGCTGTGCCCCTGAGCTCCATTTTTCAACTCGTTTTCTGTGAGCTGACCGCAAGTGCAAAATTTTGGTTCAGGACCTATACTGGTTCCCGGGGGGTGGCTGAGACTTTGGTTAATTCTTCTTCCTGCCTGGAAATTAGAGTGATATGTGCCCGTCCAAATGCCTAACAGCTACTCTCTCATTGGTTCTCCCTCTTCCCTTTCATCCTCTGCCAAATTGGCAACCTTTGCGAACCAGGAGGTTAAAGGGGCTGTCTCTCCCAGTTGGGAGGTTGATAGTAAAGCAGATGGAAAGACAAACACGAGCACCAGGAGAGGGACTATTCGTTGAGTTTTAGAAACCTTTCGTGTTCACAGTGTGTCCGTTCTCTAGGTTTCCCGTACATGTTATAGCTGTAGTAATATTCCCTTTAACCTGGAGAGTTAGGACCCATGGAGTGGGTGCCAGGCATTTGTGCTTTAAAGGGTCTGCATTTGCTCACCCAATCCCACCAATCCTCTCAGTCCCAAGTGTCCAGCCTTATGCCTCATCCAGCTGTCGTTGTACATAGGGTCATTCCAGGTTTCATCAGAGACCCTGAAGGAATTGTAAAGAATTTCCCAGTTTTTTTGTTTTGTTTTTGAAATTCCTTTTTATAGTCGGTTTGAGCTGATTCTCGCTGCCGTGTTTATGCCAGTCTAGACACACTTGATTCCCTTACGGAGACATATCAATACATAGGTTTTAAGATTCTTACTAGTCAGATATATTCCTCTGCGGGAAATATGGGGATTTGAGTCCCTTTCACTGAGGAAGGTGTAGGCCTTGTCTATTCCATAGTTGGTTTTTGGAACGGTACCTGTGCTTATATCAAACTCTGGGTTTATGCATCACCCCACCTCTCCTTCCCCCTTAAGCAGGCATAAGAGTGTTTTCTAAATGTGAGCCACTGTTCTCTTTCCTAACTCAGTTCAAGTGTAGCCATGTTTACAGGATCTTCATAAGTGATATCTTATAATAAGTTTCTTTTTCTGTGTGACTTATTTCACTTAGAATCATCGTACCTGAATCCACCAATTTTGCTGCTACTGGTCTTATGACATTGATTTCATGGCTGAGGGATATTCCATCGGACGTATGTACCACAATGTTTTGAACCATTTTTATATTTCCTGGGATATTTAAGGTATACCCAAGATGAGGTCCTTGTAAGCAGTGCAGCCCTAAATTTTGGGGTGGCTCTGTCTTATTGATTTTCAGTTTTCCCAAGGTATATTCCCTAGACTGGAAGTGCCCTTGGCTCTGTCGCTCTGTTGTTTACTTGTTTTAGGGAACACAATGCACTCCTCCAGAGAGGCAGTTGGCAATTTACATCCCGCCCATCAGCATAACAAGGCTCCCTGTTCTCCAGGGCCTGTCTTGCCTTTCTGGTTTTTACACATTTTGTGGATGTACCTTTTGACCGGTGGGAAGTGATACTTCTTTGTAGTGCAGATTTGCATTGCCCGCTTGCTTGCTTGGCCAAAAAGGGCGTATGCGTTTTCTCCTGAATATATTCAGGAGAAAACGCATACGCCCTTTTTGGCCAAGTGCATCATTGTCGAAGTTGTGCCCCTCTTCCTGTGCTTTAAAGACAATTCCAACGTACCTCTTGAAATCTGTTTCCTGCTATTCTGCCTCGCATTCAAGTCTGCCTCGTTGCCTTCCCTCAACAGATTTTTGGACGATAGTTGTCCTTTATTACTCGGCCAGTTTGTGAATTGTTGTGCCCCTGAGCTCCATTTTCAACTCGTTTTTGGTGAGCTGACCGCAAGTCCAAAATTTTGGTTCAGGACCTATACTGGTTCCCGGTGGGTGGCTGAGACGTTGGTTAATTATTCTTCCTGCCGGGAAATTAGAGTGATATGTGCCCGTCCAAATGCCTAACAGCTAGTCTCTCATTGATTCTCCCTCTTCCCTTTCATCCTCTGCCAATTGGCAACCTGTGCGAACCAGGAGCTTAAAGGGGCTGTCTCTCCAAGTTGGGAGGTTGATAGTAAAGCAGATGGAAAGTCAAACCGGAGCACCAGGAGAGGGACTATTCGTTGAGTTTTAGAAACCTGTCGTATTCACAGTGTGTCTGTTCTCTAGGTTTCCCGTACATATTATAGCTGTAGTAATGTTCCCCTTAACCTGGAGAGTTGGGACCCATGGAATGGGTGCCAGGGATTTGTGCTTTAAAGGGTATGCGTTTGCTCACCCAATCTCACCAATCCTCTCAGTCCCAAGTGTGCAGCCTTATGCCACATCCAGCTGTCGTTGTATATAGGGTCATTCCAGGTTTCATCAGAGACCCTGAAGGAATTGTAAGGAATTTCCCAGTTTTTTTGTTTTGTTTTTGAAATTCCTTTTTATAGTGGGTTTGAGCTGATTCTCGCTGCCATGTTTATGCCAGTCTAGACACACTTGATTCCCTTAATGAGACATATCAATACATAGGTTTTAAGATTCTTACTAGTCAGATATATTCCTCTGCGGGAAATATGGGGTTTTGATTCCCTTTCACTGAGGAAGGTGTAGGTCTTGTCTATTCCATAGTTGGTTTTTGGAACGGTACGTGTTCTTATATCAAACTCTGGTTTTATGCATCACCCCACCTCTCCTTCCCCCTCAAGCAGGCATAAGAGTGTTTTCTAAGTGTGAGCCACTGTTCTCTTTCCTAACTCAGTTCAAGTGTAGCCATGTTTACAGGATCTTCATAAGTGCTATCTTATGATAAGTTTCTTTTTCTGTGTGACTTATTTCACTTAGAATCATCGTACCTGAATCCACCCATTTTGCTGCTACTGGTATTATGACATTGATTTCATGGCTGAGGGATATTCCATAGTACGTAAGTACCACAATTTTTTGAACCATTTTTATATTTCCTGGGATATTTAAGGTGTACCCAAGTTGAGGTCCTTGTAAGCAGTGCAGCCCTAAATTTTCGGGTGGCTCTGTCTTATTGATTTTCAGTTTTCCCAAGGTATATTCCCTAGACTGGAAGTGCCCTTGGCTCTGTCGTTCTGTTGTTTACTTGTTTTAGGGAACACAATGCACTCCTCCAGAGAGGCAGTTGGCAATTTACATCCCGCCCATCAGCATAACAAGGCTCCCTGTTCTCCAGGGCCTGTCTTTCCTTTCTGGTTTTTACACATCTTGTGGATGTCCCTTTTGACCGGTGGGAAGTGATACTTCTTTGTAGTGCAGATTTGCATTGCCCGCTTGCTTGCTTGGCCAAAAAGGGCGTATGCGTTTTCTCCTGAATATATTCAGGAGAAAACGCATACGCCCTTTTTGGGCAAGTGCATCATTGTCGAAGTTGTGCCCCTCTTCCTGTGCTTTTAAGGCGATTCCAAAGTACCTCTTGAAATCTGTTTCCTGCTATTCTGCCTCGCTTTCAAGTCCGCCTCGTTGCCTTCCCTCAACAGATTTTTGGACGATAGTTGACCTTTATTACTCGGCCAGTTTGTGAATTGCTGTGCCCCTGAGCTCCATTTTTCAACTCGTTTTCTGTGAGCTGACCGCAAGTGCAAAATTTTGGTTCAGGACCTATACTGGTTCCCGGGGGGTGGCTGAGACTTTGGTTAATTCTTCTTCCTGCCTGGAAATTAGAGTGATATGTGCCCGTCCAAATGCCTAACAGCTACTCTCTCATTGGTTCTCCCTCTTCCCTTTCATCCTCTGCCAAATTGGCAACCTTTGCGGACCAGGAGGTTAAAGGGGCTGTCTCTCCCAGTTGGGAGGTTGATAGTAAAGCAGATGGAAAGACAAACACGAGCACCAGGAGAGGGACTATTCGTTGAGTTTTAGAAACCTTTCGTGTTCACAGTGTGTCCGTTCTCTAGGTTTCCCGTACATGTTATAGCTGTAGTAATATTCCCTTTAACCTGGAGAGTTAGGACCCATGGAGTGGGTGCCAGGCATTTGTGCTTTAAAGGGTCTGCATTTGCTCACCCAATCCCACCAATCCTCTCAGTCCCAAGTGTCCAGCCTTATGCCTCATCCAGCTGTCGTTGTACATAGGGTCATTCCAGGTTTCATCAGAGACCCTGAAGGAATTGTAAAGAATTTCCCAGTTTTTCTGTTTTGTTTTTGAAATTCCTTTTTATAGTCGGTTTGAGCTGATTCTCGCTGCCGTGTTTATGCCAGTCTAGACACACTTGATTCCCTTACGGAGACATATCAATACATAGGTTTTAAGATTTTTACTAGTCAGATATATTCCTCTGCGGGAAATATGGGGATTTGAGTCCCTTTCACTGAGGAAGGTGTAGGCCTTGTCTATTCCATAGTTGGTTTTTGGAACGGTACCTGTGCTTATATCAAACTCTGGGTTTATGCATCACCCCACCTCTCCTTCCCCCTTAAGCAGGCATAAGAGTGTTTTCTAAATGTGAGCCACTGTTCTCTTTCCTAACTCAGTTCAAGTGTAGCCATGTTTACAGGATCTTCATAAGTGATATCTTATAATAAGTTTCTTTTTCTGTGTGACTTATTTCACTTAGAATCATCGTACCTGAATCCACCCATTTTGCTGCTACTGGTCTTATGACATTGATTTCATGGCTGAGGGATATTCCATCGGACGTATGTACCACAATGTTTTGAACCATTTTTATATTTCCTGGGATATTTAAGGTGTACCCAAGTTGAGGTTCCTGTAAGCAGTGAAGCCCTAAATTTTGGGGTGGCTCTGTCTTATTGATTTTCAGTTTTCGCAAGGTATATTCCCTAGACTGGAAGTGCCCTTGGCTCTGTCGCTCTGTTGTTTATTTGTTTTAGGGAACACAATGCACTCCTCCAGAGAGGCAGTTGGCAATTTACTTCCCGCCCATCAGCATAACAAGGCTCCCTGTTCTCCAGGGCCTGTCTTGCCTTTCTGGTTTTTACACATTTTGTGGATGTCCCTTTTGACCGGTGGGAAGTGATACTTCTTTGTAGTGCAGATTTGCATTGCCCGCTTGCTTGCTTGGCCAAAAAGGGCGTATGCGTTTTCTCCTGAATATATTCAGGAGAAAACGCATACGCCCTTTTTGGGCAAGTGCATCATTGTCGAAGTTGTGCCCCTCTTCCTGTGCTTTAAAGGCGATTCTAACGTACCTCTTGAAATCTGTTTCCTGCTATTCTGCCTCGCTTTCAAGTCCGCCTCGTTGCCTTCCCTCAACAGATTTTTGGACGATATTTGTCCTTTATTACTCGGCCAGTTTTTGAATTGCTGTGCACCTGAGCTCCATTTTTCAACTCGTTTCCTGTGAGCAGACCGCAAGTCCAAAATTTTGGTTCAGGACCTATACTGGTCCCCGCTGGGTGGCTGAGACTTTGGTTAATTCTTCTTCCTGCCGGGAAATTAGAGTGATATGTGCCCGTCCACATGCCTACCAGCTACTCTCTCATTGGTTCTCCCTCTTCCCTTTCATCCTCTGCCAAATTGGCAACCTGGGCGAACCAGGGGGTTAAAGGGGCTGTCTCTCCAAGTTGGGAGGTTGATAGTAAAGCAGATGGAAATTCAAACACGAGCACCAGGAGAGGGACTATTCGTTGAGTTTTAGAAACCTTTCGTATTCACAGTGTGTCCGTTCTCTAGGTTTCCCGTACATGTTATAGCTGTACTAATATTCACTTTAACCTGGAGAGTTGGGACCCATGGAATGGGTGCCAGGCATTTGTGCTTTAAAGGGTTCTGCATTTGTTCACCCCATCTCAACAATCCTCTCAGTCCCAAGTGTCCAGCCTTATGCCTCATCCAGCTGTCGTTGTACATATGGTCATTCCAGGTTTCATCAGTGACCCTGAAGGAATTGTAAAGAATTTCCCAGTTTTTTTGTTTTGTTTTTGAAATTCCATTTTATAGTGGGTTTGAGCTGATTCTCGCTGCCATGTTTATGCCAGTCTAGACACACTTGATTCCCTTACGGAGACATATCTATACATAGGTTTTAAGATTCTTACTAGTCAGATATATTCCTCTGCGGGAAATATGGGGTTTTGAGTCCCTTTCACTGAGGAAGGTGTAGGTCTTGTCTATTCCATAGTTGGTTTTTGGAACGGTACCTGTGCTTATATCAAACTCTGGTTTTATGCATCACCCCACCTCTCCTTCCCCCTTAAGCAGGCATAAGAGTGTTTTCTAAATGTGAGACACTGTTCTCTTTCCTAACTCAGTTCAAGTGTAGCCATGTTTACAGGATCTTCATAAGTGATATCTTTTGATAAGTTTCTTTTTCTGTGTGACTTATTTCACTTAGAATGATCGTACCTGAATCCACCCATTTTGCTGCTACTTGTCTTATGACATTGATTTCATGGCTGAGGGATATTCCATCGTACGTAAGTACCACAATTTTTTGAACCATTTTTATATTTCCTGGGATATTTAAGGTATACCCAAGATGAGGTCCTTGTAAGCAGTGCAGCCCTAAATTTTGGGGTGGCTCTGTCTTATTGATTTTCAGTTTTCCCAAGGTATATTCCCTAGACTGGAAGTGCCCTTGGCTCTGTCGCTCTGTTGTTTACTTGTTTTAGGGAACACAATGCACTCCTCCAGAGAGGCAGTTGGCAATTTACATCCCGCCCATCAGCATAAAAAGGCTCCCAGTTCTCCAGGGCCTGTCTTGCCTTTCTGGTTTTTACACCTTTTGTGGATGTCCCTTTTGACCGGTGGGAAGTGATACTTCTTTGTAGTGCAGATTTGCATTGCCCGCTTGCTTGCTTGGCCAAAAAGGGCGTATGCGTTTTCTCCTGAATATATTCAGGAGAAAACGCATACGCCCTTTTTGGCCAAGTGCATCATTGTCGAAGTTGTGCCCCTCTTCCTGTGCTTTAAAGGCGATTCTAACGTACCTCTTGAAATCTGTTTCCTGCTATTCTGCCTCGCTTTCAAGTCCGCCTCGTTGCCTTCCCTCAACAGATTTTCGGACGATAGTTGACCTTTATTACTCGGCCAGTTTGTGAATTGCTGTGCCCCTGAGCTCCATTTTTCAACTCATTTTCTGTGAGCTGACCGCAAGTGGAAAATTTTGGTTCAGGACCTATACTGGTTCCCGGTGGGTGGCTGAGACTTTGGTTAATTCTTCTTCCTACCAGGAAATTAGAGTGATATGTGCACGTCCAAATGCCTAACAGCTACTCTCTCATTGGTTCTCCCTCTTCCCTTTCATCCTCTGCCAAATTGGCAACCTGTGCGAACCAGGAGGTTAAAGGGTCTGTCTCTCCAAGTTGGGAGGTTGATAGTAAAGCAGATGGAAAGTCAAACACGAGCACCAGGAGAGGGACTATTCGTTGAGTTTTAGAAACCTTTCATATTCACAGTGTGTCCGTTCTCTAGGTTTCCAGTACATGTTATAGCTGTAGTAATATTCCCTTTAACCTGGAGAGTTGGGACCCATGGGGTGGGTGCCAGGCATTTGTGCTTTACAGGGGCTACATTTGTTCCCCCAATCCCACCAATCCTCTCAGTCCCAAGTGTCCAGCCTTATGCATCATCCAGCTGTCGTTGTACATAGGGTCATTCCAGGTTTCATCAGTGACCCTGAATGAATTGTAAAGAATTTCCCAGTTTTTTTGTTTTGCTTTTGAAATTCCTTTTTATAGTGGGTTTGAGCTGATTCTCGCTGCCATGTTTATGCCAGTCTAGACACAATTGATTCCCTTACGGAGACATATCAATACATAGGTTTTAAGATTCTTACTAGTCAGATATATTCCTCTGCGGGAAATATGGGGTTTTGAGTCCCTTTCACTGAGGAAGGTGTAGGGCTTGTCTATTCCATAGTTGGTTTTTGGAACGGTACCTGTGCTTATATCAAACTCTGGTTTTATGCATCACCCCACTTCTCCTTCCCGCTTAAGCAGGCATAAGTGTGTTTTCTAAATGTGAGACACTGTTCTCTTTCCTAACTCAGTTCAAGTGTAGCCATGTTTACAGGATCTTCATAAGTGATATCTTATGATAAGTTGCTTTTTCTGTGTGACTTATTTCACTTAGAATCATCGTACCTGAATCCACCCATTTTGCTGCTACTGGTCTTATGACATTGATTTCATGGCTGAGGGATATTCCATCGTACGTAAGTACCACAATTTTTTGAACCATTTTTATATTTCCTGGGATATTTAAGGTGTACCCAAGTTGAGGTTCTTGTAAGCAGTGCAGCCCTAAATTTTGGGGTGGCTCTGTCTTATTAATTTTCAGTTTTCCCAAGGAATATTCCCTAGACTGGAAGTGCCCTTGGCTCTGTAGCTCTGTTGTTTACTTGTTTTAGGGAACACAATGCACTCCTCCAGAGAGGCAGTTGGCAATTTACATCCTGCCCATCAGCATAACAAGGCTCCCTGTTCTCCAGGGCCTGTCTTGCCTTTCTGGTTTTTACACATTTTGTGGATGTACCTTTTGACCGGTGGGAAGTGATACTTCTTTGTAGTGCAGATTTGCATTGCCCGCTTGCTTGCTTGGCCAAAAAGGGCGTATGCGTTTTCTCCTGAATATATTCAGGAGAAAACGCATACGCCCTTTTTGGCCAAGTGCATCATTGTCGAAGTTGTGCCCCTCTTCCTGTGCTTTAAAGGCGATTCCAACGTACCTCTTGAAATCTGTTTCCTGCTATTCTGCCTCGCTTTCAAGTCCGCCTCGTTGCCTTCCATCAACAGGTTTTTGGATGATAGTTGTCCTTTATTACTCGGACAGTTTGTGAATTGCTGTGCCCCTGAGCTCCATTTTTCAACTCGTTTTCGGTGAGCTGACGGCAAGTCCAAAATTTTGGTTCGGGACCTATACTGCTTCCCGGTGGGGGGCTGAGACTTTGGTTAATTCTTCTTCCTGCCGGGAAATTACAGTGATATGTGCCCGTCCAAATGCCTAACAGCTACTCTCTCATTGGTTCTCCTTCTTCCATTTCATCCTCTGCCAAATTGGCAACCTGTGCGAACCAGGAGGTTAAAGGGGCTGTCTCTCCAAGTTGGGAGGTTGATAGTAAAGCAGATGGAAAGTCAAACCGGAGCACCAGGAGAGGGACTATTCGTTGAGTTTTAGAAAAGTTTCGTATTCACAGTGTGTCCGTTCTCTAGGTTTCCGGTACATGTTATAACTGTAGTAATATTCCCTTCAACCTGGAGAGTTGGGACCCATGGAATGGGTGCCAGGCATTATTGCTTTAAAGGGTCTGCATTTGCTCACCCAATCTCACCAATCCTCTCAGTCCCAAGTTTCCAGCCTTATGCCACATCGAGCTGTCATTGTAAATAGGGTCATTCCAGGTTTCATCAGAGACCCTGAGAGAATTGTAAAGAATTTCCCAGTTTTTTTGTTTTCTTTTTGAAATTCCTTTTTATAGTGGGTTTGAGCTGATTCTCGCTGCCATGTTTATGCCAGTCTAGACACACTTGATTCCCTTACTGACACATATCAATACATAGGTTTTAAGATTCTTACTAGTCAGATATATTCCTCTGCGGGAAATATGGGGTTTTGAGTCCCTTTCACTGAGGAAGGTGTAGGTCTTGTCTATTCCATAGTTGGTTTTTGGAACGGTACCTGTGCTTATATCAAACTCTGGTTTTATGCATCACCCCACCTCTCCTTCCCCCTTAAGCAGGCATAAGAGTGTTTTCTAAATGTGAGACACTGTTCTCTTTCCTAACTCAGTACAAGTGTAGCCATGTTTACAGGATCTTCATAAGTGATATCTTATGATAAGTTTCTTTTTCTGTGTGACTTATTTCACTTAGAATCATCGTACCTGAATCCACCCATTTTGCTGCTACTGGTCTTTTGACATTGATTTCATGGCTGAGGGATATTCCATCGTACGTAAGTACCACAATGTTTGAACCATTTTTATATTTCCTGGGATATTTAAGGTGTACCCAAGTTGAGGTCCTTGTAAGCAGTGCAGCCCTAAATTTTGGGGTGGCTCTGTCTGATTGATTTTCAGTTTTCCCAAGATATATTCCCTAGACTGGAAGTGCTCTTGGCTCTGTAGCTCTGTTGTTTACTTGTTTTAGGGAACACAATGCACTCCTCCAGAGAGGCAGTTGGCAATTTACATCCGGCCCATCAGCATAACAAGGCTCCCTGTTCTCCAGGGCCTGTCTTGCCTTTCTGGTTTTTACACATTTTGTGGATGTCCCTTTTGACCGGTGGGAAGTGATACTTCTTTGTAGTGCAGATTTGCATTGCCCGCTTGCTTGCTTGGCCCAAAAGGGCGTATGCGTTTTCTCCTGAATATATTCAGGAGAAAACGCATACGCCCTTTTGGGCCAAGTTCATCATTGTCGAAGTTGTGCCCCTCTTCCTGTGCTTTAAAGGCGATTCCAACGTACCTCTTGAAATCTGTTTCCTGCTATTCTGCCTCGCTTTCAAGTCCGCCTCGTTGCCTTCCCTCAACAGATTTTTGGACGATAGTTGTCCTTTATTACTCGGCCAGTTTGTGAATTGCTGTGCCCCTGAGCTCCATTTTTCAACTCGTGTTCTGTGAGCTGACCGCAAGTCCATAATTTTGGTTCAGGACCTATACTGGTCCCCGCGGGGTGGCTGAGACTTTGGTTAATTCTTCTTCCTGCCGGGAAATTAGAGTGATATGTGCCCGTCCAAATGCCTAACAGCTACTCTCTCATTGGTTCTCCCTCTTCCCTTTCATCCTCTGCCAAATTGGCAGCCTGTGCGAACCAGGAGGTTAAAGGGGCTGTCTCTCTAAGATGGGAGGCTGATAGTAAAGCAGATGGAAAGTCAAACACGAGCACCAGGAGAGGGACTATTCGTTGAGTTTTAGAAACCTTTCGTATTCACAGTGTGTCCGTTCTCTAGGTTTCCCGTACATGTTATAGGTGTAGTAATATACCCTTTAACCTGGAGAGTTGGGACACATGGAATATGTGCCAGGCATTTGTGCTTTAAAGGGTATGCATTTGTTCACCCAATCTCACCAATACTCTCAGTCCCAAGTGTCCAGCCTTATGCCTCAAACAGCTTTGGTTGTACATAGGGTCATTCCAGGTTTCATCAGTGACCCTGAAGGAATTTTAAAGAATTTCCCAGTTTTTTTGTTTTGTTTTTGAAATTCCTTTTTATAGTGGGTTTGAGCTGATTCTCACTGCCATGTCTATGCCAGTCTAGACACACTTGATTCCCTTACGGAGACATATCAATACATAGGTTTTAAGATTCTTACTAGTCAGATATATTCCTCTGCGGGAAATATGGGGTTTTGAGTCCCTTTCACTGAGGAAGGTTTAGGTCTTGTCTATTCCATAGTTGGTTTTTGGAACGGTACCTGTGCTTATATCAAACTCTGGTTTTATGCATCACCCCACCTCTCCTTCCCCCTTAAGCAGGCATAAGAGTGTTTTCTAAATGTGAGACACTGTTCTCTTTCCTAACTCAGTTCAAGTGTAGCCATGTTTACAGGATCTTCATAAGTGATATCTTATGATAAGTTTCTTTTTCTGTGTCACTTATTTCACTTAGAATCATCGTACCTGAATCCAGCCATTTTGCTGCTACTGGTCTTATGACATTGATTTCATGGCTGAGGGATATTCCATCGTACGTAAGTACCACAATTTTTTGAACCATTTTTATATTTCCTGGGATATTTAAGGTGTACCCAAGTTGAGGTCCTTGTATGCAGTGCAGCCCTAAATTTTGGGGTGGCTCTGTCTTATTGATTTTCAGTTTTCCCAAGGTATATTCCCTAGACTGGAAGTGCCCTTGGCTCTGTAGCTCTGTTGTTTATTTGCTTTAAGGAACACAATTCACTCCGCCAGAGAGGCAGTTGGCAATTTACATCCCACCCATCAGCATAACAAGGCTCCCTGTTCTCCAGGGCTTTTCTTGCCTTTCTGGTTTTTACACATTTTGTGGATGTACATTTTGACCGGTGGGAAGTGATACTACTTTGTAGTGCAGATTTGCATTGCCCGCTTGCTTGCATGGCCGAAAAGGGCTTATGCGTTTTCTCCTGACTATATTCAGGAGAAAACACATACGCCTTTTTTGGCCAAGTGCATCATTGTCGAAGTTGTGCCCCTCTTCCTGTGCTTTAAAGGCGATTCCAACGTACCTCTTGAAATCTGTTTCCTGCTATTCTGCCTCACTTTCAAGTCCGCCTCGTTGCCTTCCCTCAACAGATTTTTGGACGATAGTTGACCTTTATTACTCGGCCCGTTTGTGAATTGCTGTGCCCCTGAGCTCCATTTTTCAACTCATTTTCTGTGAGTTGACCGCAAGTGGAAAATTTTGGTTCAGGACCTATACTGGTTCCCGGTGGGTGGCTGAGACTTTGGTTAATTCTTCTTCCTGCCGGGAAATTAGAGTGATATGTGCCCGTCCAAATGCCTAACAGCTACTCTCTCATTGGTTCTCCCTCTTCCCTTTCATCCTCTGCCAAATTGGCAACCTGTGCGAACCAGGAGGTTAAAGGGTCTGTCTCTCCAATTTGGGAGGTTGATAGTAAAGCAGATGGAAATTCAAACACGAGCACCAGGAGAGGGACTATTGGTTGAGTTTTAGAAACCTTTCGTATTCACAGTGTGTCCGTTCTCTAGGTTTCCCGTACATGTTATAGGTGTAGTAATATACCCTTTAACCTAGAGAGTTGGGACACATGGAATGTGTGCCAGGCATTTGTGCTTTAAAGGGTCTGCATTTGTTCACCCAATCTCACCAATCCTCTCAGTCCCAAGTGTCCAGCCTTATGCCTCAAATAGCTGTCGTTGTACATATGGTCATTCCCGGTTTCATCAGTGCCCCTGAAGGAATTGTAAAGAATTTCCCAGTTTTTTTGTTTTGTTTTTGAAATTCCTTTTTATAGTAGGTTTGAGCTGATTCTCACTGCCATGTTTATGCCAGTCTAGACACACTTGATTCCCTTACGGAGACATATCAATACATAGGTTTTAAGATTCTTACTAGTCAGATATATTCCTCTGCGGGAAATATGGGGTTTTGAGTCCCTTTCACTGAGGAAGGTTTAGGTCTTGTCTATTCCATAGTTGGTTTTTGGAACGGTACCTGTGCTTATATCAAACTCTGGTTTTATGCATCACCCCACCTCTCCTTCCCCCTTAAGCAGGCATAAGAGTGTTTTCTAAATGTGAGACACTGTTCTCTTTCCTAACTCTGTTCAAGTGTAGCCATGTTTACAGGATCTTCATAAGTGATATCTTATGATAAGTTTCTTTTTCTGTGTCACTTATTTCACTTAGAATCATCGTACCTGAATCCAGCCATTTTGCTGCTACTGGTCTTATGACATTGATTTCATGGCTGAGGGATATTCCACCGTACGTAAGTACCACAATTTTTTGAACCATTTTTATATTTCCTGGGATATTTAAGGTGTACCCAAGTTGAGGTCCTTGTAAGCAGTGCAGCCCTAAATTTTGGGGTGGCTCTGTCTTATTGATTTTCAGTTTTCCCAAGGTATATTCCCTAGACTGGAAGTGCCCTTGGCTCTGTAGCTCTGTTGTTTATTTGTTTTAAGGAACACAATGCACTCCTCCAGAGAGGCAGTTGGCAATTTACATCCCGCCCATCAGCATAACAAGGCTCCCTGTTCTCCAGGGCTTTTCTTGCCTTTCTGGTTTTTACACATTTTGTGGATGTACATTTTGACCGGTGGGAAGTGATACTACTTTGTAGTGCAGATTTGCATTGCCCACTTGCTTGCATGGCCGAAAAGGGCGTATGCATTTTCTCCTGACTATATTCAGGAGAAAACACATACGCCCTTTTTGGCCAAGTGCATCATTGTCGAAGTTGTGCCCCTCTTCCTGTGCTTTAATGGCGATTCCAACGTACCTGTTGAAATCTGTTTCCTGCTATTCTGCCTCACTTTCAAGTCCGCCTCGTTGCCTTCCCTCAACAGATTTTTGGACGATAGTTGACCTTTATTACTCGGCCAGTTTGTGAATTGCTGTGCCCCTGAGCTCCGTTTTTCAACTCATTTTCTGTGAGCTGACCGCAAGTGGAAAATTTTGGTTCAGGACCTATACTGGTTCCCGGTGGGTGGCTGAGACTTTGGTTAATTCTTCTTCCTGCCGGGAAATTAGAGTGATATATGCCCGTCCAAATGCCTAACAGCTACTCTCTCATTGGTTCTCCCTCTTCCCTTTCATCCTCTGCCAAATTGGCAACGTGTGCGAACCAGGAGGTTAAAGGGTCTGTCTCTCCAAGTTGGGAGGTTGATAGTAAAGCAGATGGAAAGTCAAACACGAGCACCAGGAGAGGGACTATTCGTTGAGTTTTAGAAACCTTTCGTATTCAGAGTGTGTCCGTTCTCTAGGTTTCCAGTACATGTTATAGCTGTAGTAATATTCCCTTTAACCTGGAGAGTTGGGACCCATGGAGTGGGTGCCAGGCATTTGTGCTTTACAGAGGCTACATTTGCTCCCCCAATCCCACCAATCCTCTCAGTCCCAAGTGTCCAGCCTTATGCATCATCCAGCTGGCGTTGTACATAGGGTCATTCCAGGTTTCATCAGTGACCATGAATGAATTGTAAAGAATTTCCCAGTTTTTTTGTTTTGCTTTTGAAATTCCTTTTTATAGTGGGTTTGAGCTGATTCTCGCTGCCATGTTTATGCCAGTCTAGACACACTTGATTCCCTTACGGAGACATATCAATACATAGGTTTTAAGATTCTTACTAGTCAGATATATTCCTCTGCGGGAAATATGGGGTTTTGAGTCCCTTTCACTGAGGAAGGTGTAGGTCTTGTCTATTCCACAGTTGGTTTTTGGAACGGTACCTGTGCTTATATCAAACTCTGGTTTTATGCATCACCCCACTTCTCCTTCCCGCTTAAGCAGGCATAAGAGTGTTTTCTAAATGTGAGACACTGTTCTCTTTCCTAACTCAGTTCAAGTGTAGCCATGTTTACAGGATCTTCATAAGTGATATCTTTTGTTAAGTTTCTTTTTCTGTGTGACTTATTTCACTTAGAATCATCGTACCTGAATCCACCCATTTTGCTGCTACTGGTCTTATGACATTGATTTCATGGCTGAGGGATATTCCATCGTACGTAAGTACCACAATTTTTTGAACCATTTTTATATTTCCTGGGATATTTAAGGTGTACCCAAGTTGATGTTCTTGTAAGCAGTGCAGCCCTAAATTTTGGGGTGGCTCTGTCTTATTAATATTCAGTTTCCCAAGGAATATTCCCTAGACTGGAAGTGCCCTTGGCTCTGTAGCTCTGTTGTTTACTTGTTTTAGGGAACACAATGCACTCATCCAGAGAGGCAGTTGGCAATTTACATCCCGCCCATCAGCATAACAAGGCTCCCTGTTCTCCAGGGCCTGTCTTGCCTTTCTGGTTTTTACACATTTTGTGGATGTACCTTTTGACCGGTGGGAAGTGATACTTCTTTGTAGTGCAGATTTGCATTGCCCGCTTGCTTGCTTGGCCAAAAAGGGCGTATGCGTTTTCTCCTGAATATATTCAGGAGAAAACGCATACGCCCTTTTTGGCCAAGTGCATCATTGTCGAAGTTGTGCCCCTCTTCCTGTGCTTTAAAGGCGATTCCAACGTACCTCTTTAAATCTGTTTCCTGCTATTCTGCCTCGCTTTCAAGTCCGCCTCGTTGCCTTCCCTCAACAGGTTTTTGGACGATAGTTGTCCTTTATTACTCGGCCAGTTTGTGAATTGTTGTGCCCCTGAGCTCCATTTTTCAACTCGTTTTCGGTGAGCTGACCGCAAGTCCAAAATTTTGGTTCAGGACCTATACTGGTTCCCGGTGGGTGGCTGAGACTTTGGTTAATTCTTCTTCCTGCCGGGAAATTACAGTGATATGTGCCCGTCCAAATGCCTAACAGCTACTCTCTCATTGGTTCTCCTTCTTCCCTTTCATCCTCTGCCAAATTGGCAACCTGTGCGAACCAGGAGGTTAAAGGGGCTGTCTCTCCAAGTTGGGAGGTTGATAGTAAAGCAGATGGAAAGTCAAACCGGAGCACCAGGAGAGGGACTATTCGTTGAGTTTTAGAAACCTTTCGTATTCACAGTGTGTCCCTTCTCTAGGTTTCCCGTACATGTTATAACTGTAGTAATATTCCCTTCAACCTGGACAGTTGGGAACCATGGAATTGGTGCCATGCATTATTGCTTTAAAGGGTCTGCATTTGCTCACCAAATCTCACCAATCCTCTCAGTCCCAAGTGTCCAGTCTTATGCCACATCCAGCTGTCGTTGTAGATAGGGTCATTCCAGGTTTCATCAGAGACCCTGAAGGAATTGTAAAGAATTTCCGAGTTTTTTTGTTTTGTTTTTGAAATTCCTTTTTATAGTGGGTTTGAGCTTATTCTCGCTGCCATGTTTATGCCAGTCTAGACACACTTGATTCCCTTACGGAGACATATCAATACATAGGTTTTAAGATTCTTACTAGTCAGATATATTCCTCTGCGGGAAATATGGGGTTTTGAGTCCCTTTCACTGAGGAAGGTGTAGGTCTTGTCTATTCCATAGTTGGTTTTTGGAACGGTACATTTGCTTATATCAAACTCTGGTTTTATGCATCACCCCACCTCTCCTTCCCCCTTAAGCAGGCATAAGAGTGTTTTCTAAATGTGAGACACTGTTCTCTTTCCTAACTCAGTTCAAGTGTAGCCATGTTTACAGGATCTTCATAAGTGATATCTTTTGTTAAGTTTCTTTTTCTGTGTGACTTATTTCACTTAGAATCATCGTACCTGAATCCACCCATTTTGCTGCTACTGGTCTTATGACATTGATTTCATGGCTGAGGGATATTCCATCGTACGTAAGTACCACAATTTTTTGAACCATTTTTATATTTCCTGGGATATTTAAGGTGTACCCAAGTTGAGGTCCTTGTAAGCAGTGCAGCCCTAAATTTTGGGGTGGCTCTGTCTTATTGATTTTTAGTTTTCCCAAGGTATATTCCCTAGACTGGAAGTGCCCTTGGCTCTGTAGCTCTGTTGTTTACTTGTTTTAGGGAACACAATGCACTCCTCCAGAGAGGCAGTTGGCAATTTACATCCCGCCCATCAGCATAACAAGGCTCCCTGTTCTCCAGGGCCTGTCTTGCCTTTCTGGTTTTTACACATTTTGTGGATGTCCCTTTTGACCGGTGGGAAGTGATACTTCTTTGTAGTGCAGATTTGCATTGACCGCTTGCTTGCTTGGCCAAAAAGTGTGTATGCGTTTTCTTCTGAATATATTCAGGAGAAAACACATACGCCCTTTTTGGCCAAGTGCATCATTGTCGAAGTTGTGTCCCTCTTCCTGTGCTTTAAAGGCGATTCCAACGTACCTCTTGAAATCTGTTTCCTGCTATTCTGCCTCGCTTTCAAGTCCACCTCGTTGCCTTCCCTCAACAGATTTTTGGACGATAGTTGTCCTTTATTACTTGGCCAGTTTGTGAATTGCTGTGCCCCTGAGCTCCATTTTTCAACTCGTTTTTGGTGAGTTGACCGCAAGTCAAAAATTTTGGTTCAGGACCTATACTGGTTCCCGGTGGGTGGCTGAGACTTTGGTTAATTCTTCTTCCTGCCGGAAATTACAGTGATATGTGCCCGTCCAAATGCCTAACAGCTACTCTCTCATTGGTTCTCCCTCTTCCCTTTCATCCTCTGCCAAATTGGCAACCTGTGCGAACCAGGAGGTTAAAGGGGCTGTCTCTCCAAGTTGGGAGGTTGATAGTAAAGCAGATGGCAAGTCAAACCAGAGCACCAGGAGAGGGACTATTCGTTTAGTTTTAGAAACCTTTCGTATTCACATTGTGTCCGTTCTCTAGGATTCCGGTACATGTTATAACTGTAGTAATATTACCTTCAACCTGGAGAGTTGGGAACCATGGAATGGGTGCCATGCATTATTGCTTTAAAGGGTCTGCATTTGCTCACCCAATCTCACCAATCCTCTCAGTCCCAAGTGTCCAGCCTTATGCAACATCCAGCTGTCGTTGTAAATAGGGTCATTCCAGGTTTCATCAGAGACCCTGAAGGAATTGTAAAGAATTTCCCAGTTTTTTTGTTTTGTTTTTGAAATTCCTTTTTATAGTGGGTTTGAGCTGATTCTCGCTGCCATGTTTATGCCAGTCTAGACACACTTGATTCCCTTACGGACACATATCAATACATAGGTTTTAAGATTCTTACTAGTCAGATATATTCCTCTGCGGGAAATATGGGGTTTTCAGTCCCTTTCACTGAGGAAGGTGTAGGTCATGTCTATTCCATAGTTGGTGTTTGGAACGGTACCTGTGCTTATATCAAACTCTGGGTTTATGCATCACCCCACCTCTCCTTCCCCCTTAAGCAAGCATAAGAGTGTTTTCTAAATGTGAGACACTGTTCTCTTTCCTAACTCAGTTCAAGTGGAGCCATGTTTACAGGATCTTCATAAGTGATATCTTATGATAAGTTTCTTTCTCTGTGACTTATTTCACTTAGAATCATCGTACCTGAATCTACCCATTTTGCTGCTACTGGTATTATGAGATTGATTTCATGGCTGAGGGATATTCCATCGTACGTAAGTACCACAATTTTTTGAACCATTTTTATATTTCCTGGGATATTTAAGGTGTACCCAAGTTGAGGTCCTTGTAAGCAGTGCAGCCCGAAATTTTGGGGTGGCTCTGTCTTATTGATTTTCAGTTTTCCCAAGGTATATTCCCTAGACTGGAAGTGCCCTTGGCTCTGTAGCTCTGTTGTTTACTTGTTTTAGGGAACACAATGCACTCCTCCAGAGAGGCAGTTGGCAATTTACATCCCGCCCATCAGCATAACAAGGCTCCCTGTTCTCCAGGGCCTGTCTTGCCTTTCTGGTTTTTACACATTTTGTGGATGTCCCTTTTGACCGGTGGGAAGTGATACTTCTTTGTAGTGCAGATTTGCATTGCCCGCTTGCTTGCTTGGCCAAAAAGGGCGTATGTGTTTTCTCCTGAATATATTCAGGAGAAAACACATACGCCCTTTTTGGCCAAGTGCATCATTGTCGAAGTTTTGCCCCTCTTCCTGTGCTTTAAAGGCGATTCCAACGTACCTCTTGAAATCTGTTTCCTGCTATTCTGCCTCGCTTTCAAGTCCGCCTCGTTGCCTTCCCTCAACAGATTTTTGGATGATAGTTGTCCTTTATTACTCGGCCAGTTTGTGAATTGCTGTGCCCCTGAGCTCCATTTTTCAACTCGTTTTTGGTGAGCTGACCGCAAGTCCAAAATTTTGGTTCAGGACCTATACTGGTTCCCGGTGGGGGGCTGAGGCTTTGGTTAATACTTCTTCCTGCCGGGAAGTTAGAGTGATATGTGCCCGACCAAATACCTAACAGCTACTCTCTCATTGGTTCTCCCTCTTCCCTTTCATCCTCTGCCAAATTGGAAACCTGTGTGAACCAGGATGTTGAAGGGGCTGTCTCTCAAGATGGGAGATTGATAGTAAAGCAGATGGAAAGTCAAACCGGAGCACCAGGAGAGGGACTATTCGTTGAGTTTTAGAAACCTTTCATATTCACAGTGTGTCCGTTCTCTAGGTTTCTCGTACATGTTATAACTGTAGTAATATTCCCTTCAACCTGGAGAGTTGGGACCCATGGAATGGGTGCCATGCATTATTGCTTTAAAGGGTCTGCATTTGCTCACCCAATCTCACCAATCGTCTCAGTCCCAAGTGCCCAGCCTTATGCCACATCCAGCTGTTGTTGTAGATAGGGTCATTCCAGGTTTCATCAGAGACCCTGAAGAATTGTAAAGAATTTCCCAGTTTTTTTGTTTTGTTTTTGAAATTCATTTTTATAGTGGGTTTGAGCTGATTCGCGCTGCCATGTTTATGCCAGTCTAGACACACTTGATTCCCTTACGGAGACATATCAATACATAGGTTTTAAGATTCTTACTAGTCAGATATATTCCTCTGCGGGAAATATGGGGTTTTGAGTCCCTTTCACTGAGGAAGGTGTAGGTCTTGTCTATTCCTTAGTTGGTTTTTGGAACGGTACCTGTGCTTATATCAAACTCTGGTTTTATGCATCAAACCACCTCTCCTTCCCCCTTAAGCAGGCATAAGAGTGTTTTCTAAATGTGAGACACTGTTCTCTTTCCTAACTCAGTTCAAGTGTAGCCATGTTTACAGGATCTTCATAAGTGATATCTTATGATAAGTTTCTTTTTCTGTGTGACTTATTTCACTTAGAAACATCGTACCTGAATCCACCCATTTTGCTGCTACTGGTCTTATGACATTGATTTCATGGCTGAGGGATATTCCATCGTACGTAAGTACCACAATTTTTTGAACCATTTTTATATTTCCTGGGATATTTAAGGTGTACCCAAGTTGAGGTCCTTGTAAGCTGTGCAGCCCTAAATTTTGGGGTGCCTCTGTCTTATTGATTTTCAGTTTTCCCAAGGTATATTCCCTAGACTGGAAGTGCCCTTGGCTCTGTAGCTCTGTTCTTTACTTGCTTAAGGGAACACAATGCACTCCTCCAGAGAGGCAGTTGGCAATTTACATCCCGCCCATCAGCATAACAAGGCTCCCTGTTCTCCAGGGCCTGTCTTGCCTTTCTGGTTTTTACACATTTTGTGGATGTACCTTTTGACCGGTGGGAAGTGATACTTCTTTGTAGTGCAGATTTGCATTGCACGCTTGCTTGCTTTGCCAAAAAGGGCGTATGCGTTTTCTCCTGAATATATTCAGGAGAAAACGCATACGCCCTTTTTGGCCAAGTGCATCATTGTCGAAGTTGTGCCCCTCTTCCTGTGCTTTAAAGGCGATTCCAACGTACCTCTTGAAATCTGTTTCCTGCTATTCTGCCTCGCTTTCAAGTCCGCCTCGTTGCCTTCCCTCAACAGATTTTTGGACGATAGTTGTCCTTTATTACTCGGCCAGTTGGTGAATTGCTGTGCCCCTGAGCTCCATTTTTCAACTCGTTTTTGGTGAGCTGACCGCAAGTCCAAAATTTTGGTTCAGGACCTATACTGGTTCCCGGTGGGTGGCTGAGACTTTGGTTAATTCTTCTTCCTGCCGGGAAATTACAGTGATATGTGCCCGTCCAAATGCCTAACAGCTACTCTCTCATTGGTTCTCCCTCTTCCCTTTCATCCTCTGCCATATTGGCAACCTGTGCGAACCAGGAGGTTAAAGGGGCTGTCTCTCCAAGTTGGGACGTTGATAGTAAAGCAGATGGAAAGTCAAACCGGAGCACCAGGAGAGGGACTATTCGTTGAGTTTTAGAAACCTTTCGTATTCACAGTGTGTCCGTTCTCTAGGTTTCCGGTACATGTTATAACTGTAGTAATATTCCCTTCAACCTGGAGAGTTGGGACCCATGGAATAGGTGCCATGCATTATTACTTTAAAGTGTCTGCATTTGCTCACCAAATCTCACCAATCGTCTCAGTCCCAAGTGTCCAGCCTTATGCCACATCCAGCTGTCGTTGTAGATAGGGTCATTCTAGGGTTCATCAGAGACCCTGAAGGAATTGTAAAGAATTTCCCAGTTTTTTTGTTTTGTTTTTGAAATTCCTTTTTATAGTGGGTTTGAGCTGATTCTCGCTGCCATGTTTATGCCAGTTTAGACACACTTGATTCCCTTACGGACACATATCAATACATAGGTTTTAAGATTCTTACTAGTCAGATATATTCCTCTGCGGGAAATATGGGGTTTTGAGTCCCTTTCACTGAGGAAGGTGTAGGTCTTGCCTATTCCATAGTTGGTTTTTGGAACGGTACCTGTGCTTATATCAAACTCTGGTTTTATGCATCACCCCACCTCTCCTTCCCCCTTAAGCAGGCATAAGAGTGTTTTCTAAATGTGAGACACTGTTCTCTTTCCTAACTCAGTTCAAGTGTAGCCATGTTTACAGGATCTTCATAAGTGATATCTTATGATAAGTTTCTTTCTCTGTGACTTATTTCACTTAGAATCATCGTACCTGAATCTACCCATTTTGCTGCTACTGCTCTTATGACATTGATTTCATGGCTGAGGGATATTCCATCGTACATAAGTAACACAATTTTTTGAACCATTTTTATATTTCCTGGGATATTTAAGGTGTACCCAAGTGAGGTCTTGTAAGCAGTGCAGCCCTAAATTTTGGGGTGGCTCTGTCTTATTGATTTTCAGTTTTCCCAAGGTATATTCCCTAGACTGGAAGTGCCCTTGGCTCTGTAGCTCTGTTGTTTACTTGTTTTAGGGAACACAATGCACTCCCCCAGAGAGGCAGTTGGCAATTTACATCCCGCCCATCAGCATAACAAGGCTCCCTGTTCTCCAGGGCCTGTCTTGCCTTTCTGGTTTTTACACATTTTGTGGATGTCCCTTTTGACCGGTGGCAAGTGATACTTCTTTGTAGTGCAGATTTGCATTGCCCGCTTGCTTGCTTGGCCAAAAAGGGCATATGCGTTTTCTCCTGAATATATTCAGGTGAAAACACATATGCCCTTTTTGGCCAAGTGCATCATTGTCTAAGTTGTGCCCCTCTTCCTGTGCTTTAATGGCGATTCCAACGTACCTCTTGAAATCTGTTTCCTGCTATTCTGCCTCGCTTTCAAGTCCGCCTCGTTGCCTTCCCTCAACAGATTTTTGGACGATAGTTGTCCTTTATTACTCGGCCAGTTTGTGAATTGCTGTGCCCCTGAGCTCCATTTTTCAACTCGTTTTTGGTGAGCTGACCGCAAGTCCAAAATTTTGGTTCAGGACCTATACTGGTTCCCGGTGGGTGTCTGAGACTTTGGTTAATTCTTCTTCCTGCCGGGAAATTACAGTGATATGTGCCCGTCCAAATGCCTAACAGCTACTCTCTCATTGGTTCTCCCTCTTCCCTTTCATCCTCTGCCAAATTGGCAACCTGTGCGAACCAGGAGGTTAAAGGGGCTGTCTCTCCAAGTTGGGAGGTTGATAGTAAAGCAGATGGAAAGTCAAACCGGAGCACCAGGAGAGGGACTATTCGTTGAGTTTTAGAAACCTTTCGTATTCACAGTGTGTCCGTTCTCTAGGATTCCGATACATGTTATAACTGTAGTAATATTCCCTTCAACCTGGAGAGTTGGGACCCATGGAATGGGTGCCATGCATTATTGCTTTAAAGGGTCTGCATTTGCTCACCCAATCTCACCAATCCTCTCAGTCCCAAGTGTCCAGCCTTATGCCACATCCAGCTGTCGTTGTAAATAGGGTCATTCCAGGTTTCATCAGAGACCCTGAAGGAATTGTAAAGAATTTCCCAGTTTTTTTGTTTTGTTTTTGAAATTCCTTTTTATAGTGGGTTTGAGCTGATTCTCGCTGCCATGTTTATGCCAGTCTAGACACACTTGATTCCCTACGGAGACATATCAATCTATAGGTTTTAAGATTCTTACTAGTCAGATATATTCCTCTGCAGGAAATATGGGGCTTTGAGTCCCTTTCACTGAGGAAGGTGTAGGTCTTGTCTATTCCATAGTTGGTTTTTGGAACGGTACCTGTGCTTATATCAAACCCTGGTTTTATGCATCACCCCACCTCTCCTTCCCCCTTAAGCAGGCATAAGAGTGTTTTCTAATTGTGAGACACTGTTCTCTTTCCTAACTCAGTTCAAGTGTAGCCATGTTTACAGGATCTTCATAAGTGATATCTTATGATAAGTTTCTTTTTCTCTGTGACTTATTTCACTTAGAATCATCGTACCTGAATCCACCCATTTTGCTGCTACTGGTCTTATGACATTTATTTCATGGCTGAGGGATATTCCATCGTACGTAAGTACCACAATTTTTTGAACCATTTTTATATTTCCTGGGATATTTAAGGTGTACCCAAGTTGAGGTCCTTGTAAGCAGTGCAGCCCTAAATTTTGGGGTGGCTCTGTCTTATTGATTTTCAGTTTTCCCAAGGTATATTCCCTAGACTGGAAGTGCCCTTGGCTCTGTCTCTCTGTTGTTTATTTGTTTTAAGGAACACAATGCACTCCTCCAGAGAGGCAGTTGGCAATTTACATCCCGCCCATCAGCATAACAAGGCTCCCTGTTCTCCAGGGCCTGTCTTGCCTTTCTGGTTTTTACACATTTTGTGGATGTCCCTTTTGACCGGTGGGAAGTGATACTTCTTTGTAGTGCAGATTTGCATTGCCCGCTTGCTTGCTTGGCCAAAAAGGGCGTATGCGTTTTCTCCTGAATATATTCAGGAGAAAATGCATACGCCCTTTTTGGCCAAGTGCATCATTGTCGAAGTTGTGCCCCTCTTCCTGTGCTTTAAAGGCGATTCCAACGTACCTCTTGAAATCTGTTTCCTGCTATTCTGCCTCGCTTTCAAGCCCGCCTCCTTGCCTTCCCTCAACAGGTTTTTGGATGATAGTTGTCCTTTATTACTCGGCCAGTTTGTGAATTGCTGTGCCCCTGAGCTCCATTTTTCAACTCGTTTTTGGTGAGCTGACCGCAAGTCCAAAATTTTGGTTCAGGACCTATACTGGTTCCCGGTGGGTGGCTGAGACTTTGGTTAATTCTTCTTCCTGCCGGGAAATTACAGTGATATGTGCCCGTCCAAATGCCTAACAGCTACTCTCTCATTGGTTCTCCCTCTTCCCTTTCATCCTCTGCCAAATTGGCAACCTGTGCGAACCAGGAGGTTAAAGGGGCTGTCTCTCTAAGTTGGGAGGTTGATAGTAAAGCAGATGGAAAGTCAAACCGGAGCACCAGGAGAGGGACTATTCGTTGAGTTTTAGAAACCTTTCGTATTCACAGTGTGTCCGTTCTCTAGGTTTCCGGTACATGTTATAACTGTAGTAATATTCCCTTCAACCTGGAGAGTTGGGACCCATGGAATGGGTGCCATGCATTATTGCTTTAAATGGTCTGCATTTGCTCACCCAATCTCACCAATCCTCTCAGTCCCAAGTGTCCAGCCTTATGCCACATTCAGCTGTCGTTGTAGATAGGGTCATTCCAGGGTTCATCAGAGACCCTGAAATATTGTAAAGAATTTCCCAGTTTTTTTGTTTTGTTTTTTAAATTCCTTTTTATAGTGGGTTTCAGCTGATTCTCGCTGCCATGTTTATGCCAGTCTAGGCACACTTGATTCCCTTACGGAGACATATCAATACATAGGTTTTAAGATTCTTACTAGTCAGATATATTCCTCTGCGGGAAATATGGGGTTTTGAGTCCCTTTCACTGAGGAAGGTGCAGGTCTTGTCTATTCCATAGTTGGTTTTTGGAACGGTACCTGTGCTTATATCAAACTCTGGGTTTATGCATCTCCCCACCTCTCCTTCCCCCTTAAGCAGGCATAAGAGTCTTTTCTAAATGTGAGACACTGTTCTCTTTCCTAACTCAGTTCAAGTGTAGCCATGTTTACAGGATCTTCATAAGTGATATCTTATGATAAGTTTCTTTTTCTCTGTGACTTATTTCACTTAGAATCATCGTACCTGAATCTTCCCATTTTGCTGCTACTAGTCTTATGACATTGATTTCATGGCTGAGGGATATTCCATCATACGTAAGTACCGCAATTTTTTGAACCATTTTTAAATTTCCTGGGATATTTAAGGTGTACCCAAGTTGAGGTCCTTGTAAGCAGTGCAGCCCTAAATTTTGGGGTGGCTCTGTCTTATTGATTTTCAGTTTTCCCAAGGTATATTCCCTAGACTGGAAGTGCCCTTGGCTCTGTAGCTCTGTTGTTTACTTGTTTTAGGGAACACAATGCACTCCTCCAGAGAGGCAGTTGGCAATTTACATCCCGCCCATCAGCATAACAAGGCTCCCTGTTCTCCAGGGCCTGTCTTGCCTTTCTGGTTTTTACACATTTTGTGGATGTCCCTTTTGACCGGTGGGAAGTGATACTTCTTTGTAGTGTAGATTTGCATTGCCCGCTTGCTTGCTTGGCCAAAAAGGGCGTATGCGTTTTCTCCTGAATATATTCAGGAGAAAACGCATACGCCCTTTTTGGCCAAGTGCATCATTGTCGAAGTTGTGCCCCTCTTCCTGTGCTTTAAAGGCGATTCCAACGTACCTCTTGAAATCTGTTTCCTGCTCTTCTGCCTCGCTTTCAAGTCCGCCTCGTTGCCTTCCCTCAACAGATTTTTGGACGATAGTTGTCCTTTATTACTCGGCCAGTTTGTGAATTGCTGTGCCCCTGAGCTCCATTTTTCAACTCGTTTTTGGTGAGCTGACCGCAAGTCCAAAATTTTGGTTCAGGACATATATTGGTTCCCGGTGGGTGGCTGAGACTTTGGTTAATTCTTCTTCCTGCCGGGAAATTACAGTGATATGTGCCCGTCCAAATGCCTAACAGCTACTCTCTCATTGGTTCTCCCTCTTCCCTTTCATACTCTGCCAAATTGGCAAACTGTGCGAACCAGGAGGTTAAAGGGGCTGTCTCTCCAAGTTGGGAGGTTGATAGTAAAGCAGATGGAAAGTTAAAACGGAGCACCAGGAGAGGGACTATTCGTTGAGTTTTAGAAACCTTTCGTATTCACAGTGTGTCCGTTCTCTAGGATTCTGATACATGTTATAACTGTAGTAATATTCCCTTCAACCTGGAGAGTTGGGACCCATGGACTGGGTGCCATGCATTATTGCTTTAAAGGGTCTGCATTTGCTCACCCAATCTCACCAATCCTCTCAGTCCCAAGTGTCCAGCCTTATGCCACATCCAGCTGTCGTTGTAGATAGGGTCATTCCAGGGTTCATCAGAGACCCTGAAATATTGTAAAGAATTTCCCAGTTTTTTTGTTTTGTTTTTGAAATTCCTTTTTATAGTGGGTTTGAGCTGATTCTCGCTGCCATGATTATGCCAGTCTAAACACACTTGATTCCCTACGGAGACATATCAATCTATAGGTTTTAAGATTCTTACTAGTCAGATATATTCCTCTGCGGGAAATATGGGGTTTTGAGTCCCTTTCACTGAGGAAGGTGTAGGTCTTGTCTATTCCATAGTTGGTTTTTGGAACGGTACCTGTGCTTATATCAAACTCTGGTTTTATGCATCACCCCACCTCTCCTTCCCCCTTAAGCAGGCATAAGAGTGTTTTCTAATTGTGAGACACTGTTCTCTTTCCTAACTCAGTTCAAGTGTAGCCATGTTTAAAGGATCTTCATAAGTGATATCTTATGATAAGTTTCTTTTTCTCTGTGACTTATTTCACTTAGAATCATCGAACCTTTATCCACCCATTTTGCTGCTACTGGTCTTATGACATTGATTTCATGGCTGAGGGATATTCCATCGTATGTAAGTACCACAATTTTTTGAACCATTTTTATATTTCCTGGGATATTTAAGGTGTACCCAAGTTGAGGTCCTTGTAAGCAGTGCAGCCCTAAATTTTGGGGTGGCTCTGTCTTATTGATTTTCAGTTTTCCCAAGGAATGTTCCCTAGACTGGAAGTGCCCTTGGCTCTGTAGCTCTGTTCTTTACTTGTTTTAGGGAACACAATGCACTCCTCCAGAGAGGCAGTTGGCAATTTACATCCCGCCCATCAGCATAACAAGGCTCCCTGTTCTCCAGGGCCTGTCTTGCCTTTCTGGTTTTTACACATTTTGTGGATGTCCCTTTTGACCGGTGGGAAGTGATACTTCTTTGTAGTGCAGATTTGCATTGCCCGCTTGCTTGCTTGGCCAAAAAGGGCGTATGCGTTTTCTCCTGAATATATTCAGGAGAAAACGCATACGCCCTTTTTGGCCAAGTGCATCATTGTCGAAGTTGTGCCCCTCTTCCTGTGCTTTAAAGGCGATTCCAACGTACCTCTTGAAATCTGTTTCCTGCTATTCTGCCTCGCTTTCAAGTCCACCTCGTTGCCTTCCCTCAACAGATTTTTGGACGATAGTTGTCCTTTATTACTCAGCCAGTTTGTGAATTGCTGTGCCCCTGAGCTCCATTTTTCAACTCGTTTTCGGTGAGCTGACCGCAAGTCCAAAATTTTGGTTCAGGACCTATACTGGTTCCCGGTGGGTGGCTGAGACTTTGGTTAATTCTTCTTCCTGCCGGGAAATTACAGTGATATGTGCCCGTCCAAATGCCTAACAGCTACTCTCTCATTGGTTCTCCCTCTTCCCTTTCATCCTCTGCCAAATTGGCAACCTGTGCGAACCAGGAGGTTAAAGGGGCTGTCTCTCCAAGTTGGGAGGTTGATAGTAAAGCAGATGGAAAGTTAAACCGGAGCTCCAGGAGAGGGACTATTCGTTGAGTTTTAGAAACCTTTCGTATTCACAGTGTGTCAGTTCTCTAGGATTCCGATACATGTTATAACTGTAGTAATATTCCCTTCAACCTGGAGAGTTGGGACCCATGGACTGGGTGCCATGCATTATTGCTTTAAAGGGTCTGCATTTGCTCACCCAATCTCACCAATCCTCTCAGTCCCAAGTGTCCAGCCTTATGCCACATCCAGCTGTCGTTGTAAATAGGGTCATTCCAGGTTTCATCAGAGACCCTGAAGGAATTGTAAAGAATTTCCCAGTTTTTTTTTTTTTTTGAAATTCCTTTTTATAGTGGGTTTGAGCTGATTCTCGCTGCCATGTTTATGCCAGTCTAGACACACTTGATTCCCTTACGGAGACATATCAATACATAGGTTTTAAGATTCTTACTAGTCAGATATATTCCTCTGCGGGAAATATGGGGTTTTGAGTCCCTTTCACTGAGGAAGGTGTAGGTCTTGTCTATTCCATAGTTGGTTTTTGGAACGGTACCTGTGCTTATATCAAACTCTGGTTTTATGCATCACCCCACCTCTCCTTCCCCCTTAAGCAGGCATAAGAGTGTTTTCTAAATGTGAGACATTCTTCTCTTAACTAACTCAGTTCAAGTGTAGCCATGTTTACAGGATCTTCATAAGTGATATCTTATAATAAGTTTCTTTTTCTGTGTGACTTATTTCACTTAGAATCATCGTACCTGAGTCCACCCATTTTGCTGCTACTGGTCTTATGACATTGATTTCATGGCTGAGGGATATTCCATCGTACGTACGTACCACAATTTTTTGAACCATTTTTATATTTCCTGGGATATTTAAGGTGTACCCAAGTTGAGGTCCTTGTCAGCAGTGCCGCCCTAAATTTTGGGGTGGCTCTGTCTTATTGATTTTCAGTTTTCCCAAGGTATATTCCCTAGACTGGAAGTGCCCTTGGCTCTGTAGCTCTGTTCTTTACTTGTTTTAGGGAACACAATGCACTCCTCCAGAGAGGCAGTTGGCAATTTACATCCCGCCCATCAGCATAACAAGGCTCCCTGTTCTCCAGGGCCTGTCTTGCCTTTCTGGTTTTTACACATTTTGTGGATGTCCCTTTTGACCGGTGGGAAATGATACTTCTTTGTAGTGCAGATTTGCATTGCCCGCTTGCTTGCTTGGCCAAAAAGGGCGTATGCGTTTTCTCCTGAATATATTCAGGAGAAAACGCATACGCCCTTTTTGGCCAAGTGCATCATTGTCGAAGTTGTGCCCCTCTTCCTGTGCTTTAAAGGAGATTCCAACGTACCTCTTGAAATCTGTTTCCTGCTATTCTGCCTCGCTTTCAAGTCCACCTCGTTGCCTTCCCTCAACAGATTTTTGGACGATAGATGTCCTTTATTACTCGGCCAGTTTGTGAATTGCTGTGCCCCTGAGCTCCATTTTTCAACTCGTTTTTGGTGAGCTGACCGCAAGTCCAAAATTTTGGTTCATTACGTATACTGGTTCCTGGTGGGTGGCTGAGACTTTGGTTAATTCTTCTTCCTGCTGGGAAATTACAGTGATATGTGCCCGTCCAAATGCCTAACAGCTACTCTCTCATTGGTTCTCCCTCTTCCCTTTCATCCTCTGCCAAATTGGCAACCTGTGCGAACAAGGAGGTTAAAGGGGCTGTCTCTCCAAGTTGGGAGGTTGATAGTAAAGCAGATGGAAAGTCAAACCGGAACACCAGGAGAGGGACTATTCGTTGAGTTTTAGAAACCTTTCGTATTCACAGTGTGTCTGTTCTCTAGGATTCCGGTACATGTTATAACTGTAGTAATATTCCCTTCAACCTGGAGAGTTGTGACCCATGGAATGGGTGCCATGCATTATTGCTTTAAAGGGTCTGCATTTGCTCACCCAATCTCACCAATCCTCTCAGTCCCAAGTGTCCAGCCTTATGCCACATCCAGCTGTCATTGTAGATAGGGTCATTCCAGGTTTCATCATAGACCCTGAAGGAATTGTAAAGAATTTCCCAGTTTTTTTCTTTTGTTTTTGAAATTCCTTTTTATAGTGGGTTTGAGCTGATTCTCGCTGCCATGTTTATGCCAGTCTAGACACACTTGATTCCCTTACGGAGACATATCAATCCATAGGTTTTAAGATTCTTACTAGTCAGATATATTCCTCTGCGGGAAATATGGGGTTTTTAGTCCCTTTCACTGAGGAAGGTGTAGGTCTTGTCTATTCCATATTTGGTTTTTGGAACTGTACCTGTGCTTATACCAAACTCTGGTTTTATGCATCACCCCACCTCTCCTTCCCCCTTAAGCAGGCATAAGAGTGTTTTCTAAATGTGAGACACTGTTCTCTTTCCTAACTCAGTTCAAGTGTAGCCATGTTTACAGGATCTTCATAAGTGATATCTTATGATAAGTTTATTTTTCTCTGTGACTTATTTCACTTAGAATCATCGGACCTGAATCTACCCATTTTGCTGCTACTGGTCTTATGACATTGATTTCATGGCTGAGGGATATTCCATCGTACGTAAGTACCACAATTTTTTGAACCATTTTTATATTTCCTGGGATATTTAAGGTGTACCCAAGTTGAGGTCCTTGTAAGCAGTGCAGCCCTAAATTTTGGGGTGGCTCTGTCTTATTGATTTTCAGTTTTCCCAAGGTATATTCCCTAGACTGGAAGTGCCCTTGGCTCTGTAGCTCTGTTGTTTACTTGTTTTAGAGAACACAATGCACTCCTCCAGAGAGGCAGTTGGCAATTTACATCCCGCCCATCAGCATAACAAGGCTCCCTGTTCTGCAGGGCCTGTCTTGCCTTTCTGGTTTTTACACATTTTGTGGATGTCCCTTTTGACCGGTGGGAAGTGATACTTCTTTGTAGTGCAGATTTGCATTGCCCGCTTGCTTGCTTGGCCAAAAAGGGCGTATGCGTTTTCTCCTGAATATATTCAGGAGAAAACGCATACGCCCTTTTTGGCCAAGTGCATCATTGTCGAAGTTGTGCCCCTCTTCCTGTGCTTTAAAGGCGATTCCAACGTACTTCTTGAAATCTGTTTCCTGCTATTCTGCCTCGCTTTCAAGTCCGCCTCGTTTCCTTCCCTCAACAGATTTTTGGACGATAGTTGTCCTTTATTACTCGGCCAGTTTGTGAATTGCTGTGCCCCTGAGCTCCATTTTTCAACTCCTTTTTGGTGAGCTGACCGCAAGTCCAACATTTTGGTTCAGGACCTATATGGGTTCCCGGTGGGTGGCTGAGATTTTGGTTAATTCTTCTTCCTGCCGGGAAATTACAGTGATATGTGCCCGTCCAAATGCCTAACAGCTACTCTCTCATTGGTTCTCCCTCTTCCCTTTCATCCTCTGCCAAATTGGAAACCTGTGCGAACCAGGAGGTTAAAGGGGCTGTCTCTCCAAGTTGGGAGGTTGATAGTAAAGCAGATGGGAAGTCAAACCGGAGCACCAGGAGAGGGACTATTCATTGAGTTTTAGAAACCTTTCGTGGTCACAGTGTGTCCGTTCTCTAGGTTTCCAGTACATGTTATAACTGTAGTAATATTCCCTTCAACCTGGAGAGTTGGGACCCATGGAATGGGTGCCAGGCATTTGTGCTTTAAAGGGTCTGCATTTGCTCACCCAATCTCACCAATCGTCTCAGTCCCAAGTTTCCTGCCTTTTGCCACATCCAGCTGTCGTTGTAGATAGGGTCATTCCAGGGTTCATCAGAGACCCTGAAGGAATTGTAAAGAATTTCCCAGTTTTTTTGTTTTGTTTTTGAAATTCCTTTTTATAGTGGGTTTGAGCTGATTCTCGCTGCCATGTTTATGCCAGTCTAGACACACTTGATTCCCTTACGGAGACATATCAATACATAGGTTTTAAGATTCTTACTAGTCAGATATATTCCTCTGCGGGAAATATGGGGTTTTGATTCCCTTTCACTGAGGAAGGTGTAGGTCTTGTCTATTCCATAGTTTGTTTTTGGAACGGTACCTGTGCGTATATCAAACTCTGGGTTTATGCATCACCCCACCTCTCCTTCCCCCTTAAGCAGGCATAAGATTGTTTTCTAAATGTGAGCCACTGTTCTCTTTCCTAACTCAGTTCAAGTGTAGCCATGTTTACAGGATTTTCATAAGTGATATCTTATGATAAGTTTCTTTTTCTCTGTGACTTATTTCACTTAGAATCATCGTACCTGAATCTACCCATTTTGCTGCTACTTGTCTTATGACATTGATTTCATGGCTGAGGGATATTCCATCGTACGTAAGTACCACAATTTTTTGAACCATTTTTATATTTCCTGGGATATTTAAGGTGTACCCAAGTTGAGGTCCTTGTAAGCAGTGCAGCCCTAAATTTTGGGGTGGCTCTGTCTTATTGATTTTCAGTTTTCCCAAGGTATATTCCCTAGACTGGAAGTGCCCTTGGCTCTGTCGCTCTGTTGTTTACTTGTTTTAGGGAACACAATGCACTCCTCCAGAGAGGCAGTTGGCAATTTACATCCCGCCCATCAGCATAACAAGGCTCCCTGTTCTCCAGGGCCTGTCTTGCCTTTCTGGTTTTTGCACATTTTGTGGATGTACCTTTTGACCGGTGGGAAGTGATACTTCTTTGTAGTGCAGATTTGCATTGCCCGCTTGCTTGCTTGGCCAAAAAGGGCGTATGCGTTTTCTCCTGAATATATTCAGGAGAAAACGCATACGCCCTTTTTGGCCAAGTGCATCATTGTCGAAGTTGTGCCCCTCTTCCTGTGCTTTTAAGGCGATTCCAATGTACCTCTTGAAATCTGTTTCTTGCTATTCTGCCTCGCTTTCAAGTCCGCCTCGTTGCCTTCCCTCAACAGATTTTTGGACGATAGTTGTCGTTTATTACTCGGCCAGTTTGTGAATTGCTGTGACCCTGAGCTCCATTTTTCAACTCCTGTTCTGTGAGCTGACCGCAAGTCCATAATTTTGGTTCAGGACCTATACTGGTTCCCGGTGGGTGGCTGAGACTTTGGTTAATTCTTCTTCATGCCGGGAAATTACACTGATATGTGCCCGTCCAAATGCCTAACAGCTACTCTCTCATTCGTTCTCCCTCTTCCCTTTCATCCTCTGCCAAATTGGCAACCTTTGTGAACCAGGAGGTTAAAGGGGCTGTCTCTCCAAGTTGGGAGGTTGATAGTAAAGCAGATGGAAAGACAAACACGAGCACCAGGAGAGGGACTATTCGTTGAGTTTTAGAAACCTTTCGTGTTCACAGTGTGTCCGTTCTCTAGGTTTCCCGTACATGTTATAGCTGTAGTAATATTCCCTTTAACCTGGAGAGTTAGGACCCATGGAGTGGGTGCCAGGCATTTGTGCTTTAAAGGGTCTGCATTTGCTCACCCAATCCCACCAATCCTCTCAGTCCCAAGCGTCCAGCCTTATGCCTCATCCAGCTGTCGTTGTACATAGGGTCATTCCAGGTTTCATCAGTGGCCCTGAAGGAATTGTAAAGAATTTCCCAGTTTTTTTGTTTTGTTTTTGAAATTCCTTTTTATAGTGGGTTCGAGCTGATTCTCGCTGCCATGTTTATGCTAGTCTAGACACACTTGATACCCTTACGGAGACATATCAATACATATGTTTTAAGATTCTTACTAGTCAGATATATTCCTCTGCGGGAAATATGGGGTTTTGTGTCCCTTTCACTGAGGAAGGTGTAGGTCTTGTCTATTCCATAGTTGGTTTTTGGAACGGTACCTGTGCTTATATCAAACTCTGGTTTTATGCATCACCCCACCTCTCCTTCCCCCTTAAGCAGGCATAAGAGTGTTTTCTAAATGTGAGACACTGTTCTCTTTCCTAACTCAGTACAAGTGTAGCCATGTTTACGGGATCTTCATAAGTGATATCTTATGATAAGTTTCTTTTTCTGTGTGACTTATTTCACTTAGAATCATCGTACCTGAATCCACCCATTTTGCTGCTACTGGTCTTTTGACATTGATTTCATGGCTGAGGGATATTCCATCGTACGTATGTACCACAATGTTTGAACCATTTTTATATTTCCTTGGATATTTAAGGTGTACCCATGTTGAGGTCCTTGTAAGCAGTGCAGCCCTAAATTTTGGGGTGGCTCTGTCTTATTGATTTTCAGTTTTCCCAAGGTATATTCCCTAGACTGGAAGTGCCCTTGGCTCTGTAGCTCTGTTGTTTACTTATTTTAGGGAACACAATACACTCCTCCAGAGAGGCAGTTGGCAATTTACATCCGGCCCATCAGCATAACAAGGCTCCCTGTTCTCCAGGGCCTGTCTTGCCTTTCTGGTTTTTACACATTTTGTGGATGTCCCTTTTGACCGGTGGGAAGTGATACTTCTTTGTAGTGCAGATTTGCATTGCCCGCTTGCTTGCTTGGCCAAAAAGGGCGTATGCGTTTTCTCCTGAATATATTCAGGAGAAAACGCATACGCCCTTTTTGGCCAAGTGCATCATTGTCGAAGTTGTGCCCCTCTTCCTGTGCTTTAAAGGTGATTCCAACGTACCTCTTGAAATCTGTTTCCTGCTATTCTGCCTCGCTTTCAAGTCTGGCTCGTTGCCTTCCCTCAATAGATTTTTGGACGATAGTTGTCCTTTATTACTCGGCCAGTTTGTGAATTGCTGTGCCCCTGAGCTCCATTTTTCAACTCCTGTTCTGTGAGCTGACCGCAAGTCCATAATTTTGGTTCAGGACCTATACTGGTCCCCGGGGGGTGGCTGAGACTTTGGTTAATTCTTCTTCCTGCCAGGAAATTAGAGTGATATGTTCCCGTCCAAATGCCTAACAGCTACTCTCTCATTGGTTCTCCCTCTTCCCTTTCATCCTCTGCCATATTGGCAGCCTGTGCGAACCAGGAGGTTAAAGGGGCTGTCTCTCTAAGATGGGAGGCTGATAGTAAAGCAGATGGAAAGTCAAACACGAGCACCAGGAGAGGGACTATTCGTTGAGTTTTAGAAACCTTTCGTATTCACAGTGTGTCCGTTCTCTAGGTTTCCCGTACATGTTATAGGTGTAGTAATATACCCTTTAACCTGGAGAGTTGGGACACATGGAATGTGTTCCAGGCATTTGTGCTTTAAAGGGTCTGCATTTGTTCACCCAATCTCACAAATCCTCTCAGTCCCAAGTGTCCAGCCTTATGCCTCAAACAGCTGTCGTTGTACATAGGGTCATTCCAGGTTTCATTAGTGAGCCTGAAGGAATTGTAAAGAATTTCCCAGTTTTTTTGTTTTGTTTTTGGAATTCCATTTTATAGTGGGTTTGAGCTGATTCTCACTGCCATGTTTATGCCAGTCTAGACACACTTGATTCCCTTACGGAGACATATTAATACATAGGTATTAAGATTCTTACTAGTCAGATATATTCCTCTGCGGGAAATATGGGGTTTTGAGTCCCTTTCACTGAGGAAGGTGTAGGTCTTGTCTATTCCATAGTTGGTTTTTGGAACGGTACCTGTGCTTATATCAAACTCTGGTTTTATGCATCACCCCACCTCTCCTTCCCCCTTAAGCAGGCATAAGAGTGTTTTCTAAATGTGAGACACTGTTCTCTTTCCTAACTCAGTTCAAGTGTAGCCATGTTTACAGGATCTTCATAAGTGATAACTTATGATAAGTTTCTTTTTCTGTGTGACTTATTTCACTTAGAATCATCGTACCTGAATCCAGCCATTTTGCTGCTACTGGTCTTATGACATTGATTTCATGGCTGAGGGATATTCCATCGTACATAAGTACCACAATTTTTTGAACCATTTTTATATTTCCTGGGATATTTAAGGTGTACCCAAGTTGAGGTCCTTGTAAGCAGTGCAGCCCTAAATTTTCGGGTGGCTCTGTCTTATTGATTTTCAGTTTTCCCAAGGTATATTCCCTAGACTGGAAGTGCCCTTGGCTCTGTAGCTCTGTTGTTTACTTGTTTTAGGAAACACAATGCACTCCTCCAGAGAGGCAGTTGGCAATTTACATCCCGCCCATCAGCATAACAAGGCTCCCTGTTCTCCAGGGCCTGTCTTGCCTTTCTGGTTTTTACACATTTTGTGGATGTCCCTTTTGACCGGTGGGAAGTGATACTTCTTTGTAGTGTAGATTTGCATTGCCCGCTTGCTTGCTTGGCCAAAAAGGGCGTATGCGTTTTCTCCTGAATATATTCAGGAGAAAACGCATACGCCCTTTTTGGCCAAGTGCATCATTGTCGAAGTTGTGCCCCTCTTCCTGTGCTTTAAAGGCGATTCCAACGTACCTCTTGAAATCTGTTTCCTGCTATGCTGCCTCGCATTCAAGTCCGCCTCGTTGCCTTCCCTCAACAGATTTTTGGACGATAGTTGTCCTTTATTACTCGGCCAGTTGGTGAATTGCTGTGCCCCTGAGCTCCATTTTTCAACTCGTTTTTTGTGAGCTGACCGCAAGTCCAAAATTTTGGTTCAGGACCTATACTGTTTCCCGGTGGGTGGCTGAGACGTTGGTTAATTATTTTTCCTGCCGGGAAATTAGAGTGATATGTGCCCGTCCAAATGCCTAACAGCTACTCTCTCATTGGTTCTCCCTCTTCCCTTTCATCCTCTGCCAAATTGGCAACCTGTGCGAACCAGGGGGTTAAAGGGTCTGTCTCTCCAAGTTGGGAGGTTGATAGTAAAGCAGATGGAATGTCAAACCGGAGCACCAGGAGAGGGACTATTCGTTGAGTTTTAGAAACCTTTCGTATTCACAGTGTGTCCGTTCTCTAGGTTTACCGTACATGTTATAACTGTAGTAATATTCCCTTTAACCTGGAGAGTTGGGACCCATGGAATGGGTGCCAGGGATTTGTGCTTTAAAGGGTCTGCATTTGCTCACCCAATCTCACCAATCCTCTCAGTCCCAAGTGTCCCTCCTTATGCCACATCCAGCTGTCATTGTAGATAGGGTCATTCCAGGTTTAATCAGAGACCCTGAAGGAATTGTAAAGAATTTCCCAGTTTTTTTGTTTTGTTTATGAAATACCTTTTTATAGTGGGTTTGAGGTGATTCTCGCTGCCATGTTTATGCCAGTCTAGACACACCTGATTCCCTTACGGAGACATATCAATACATAGGTTTTAAGATTCTTACTAGTCAGATATATTCCTCTGCGGGAAATATGGGGTTTTGATTCCCTTTCACTGAGGAAGGTGTAGGTCTTGTCTATTCCATAGTTGGTTTTTGGAACGGTACCTGTTCTTATATCAAACTCTGATTTTATGCATCACCCCACCTCTCCTTCCCCCTTAAGCAGGCATAAGAGTGTTTTCTAAATGTGAGACACTGTTCTCTTTCCTAACTCAGTTCAAGTGTAGCCATGTTTACAGGATCTTCATAAGTGATATCTTATGATAAGTTTCTTTTTCTGTGTCACTTATTTCACTTAGAATCATCGTACCTGAATCCACCCATTTTGCTGCTACTGGTCTTATGACATTGATTTCATGGCTGAGGGATATTCCATCGTACGTAAGTACCACAATTTTTTGAACCATTTTTATATTTCCTGGGATATTTAAGGTGTACCCAAGTTGAGGTCCTTGTAAGCAGTGCAGCCCTAAATTTTGGGGTGGCTCTGTCTTATTGATTTTCAGTTTTCCCAAGGTATATTCCCTAGACTGGAAGTGCCCTTGGCTCTGTAGCTCTGTTGTTTATTTGTTTTAAGGAACACAATACACTCCTCCAGAGAGGCAGTTGGCAATTTACATCCCGCCCATCAGCATAACAAGGCTCCCTGTTCTCCAGGGCTTTTCTTGCCTTTCTGGTTTTTACACATTTTGTGGATGTACCTTTTGACCGGTGGGAAGTGATACTACTTTGTAGTGCAGATTTGCATTGCCCGCTTGCTTGCATGGCCGAAAAGAGCGTATGCGTTTTCTCCTGAATATATTCAGGAGAAAACACATACGCCCTTTTTGGCCAAGTGCATCATTGTCAAAGTTGTGCCCCTCTTCCTGTGCTTTAAAGGCGATTCCAACGTACCTGTTGAAATCTGTTTCCTGCTATTCTGCCTCACTTTCAAGTCCGCCTCGTTGCCTTCCCTCAACAGATTTTTGGACGATAGTTGACCTTTATTACTCGGCCAGTTTGTGAATTGCTGTGCCCCTGAGCTCCATTTTTCAACTCATTTTCTGTGAGCTGACCGCAAGTGGAAAATTTTGGCTCAGGACCTATACTGGTTCCCGGTGGGTGGCTGAGACTTTGGTTAATTCTTCTTCCTGCCGGGAAATTAGAGTGATATGTGCACGTCCAAATGCCTAACAGCTACTCTCTCATTGGTTCTCCCTCTTCCCTTTCATCCTCTGCCAAATTGGCAACCTGTGCGAACCAGGAGGTTAAAGGGGCTGTCTCTCCAAGTTGGGAGGTTGATAGTAAAGCAGATGGAAAGTCAAACACGAGCACCAGGAGAGGTACTATTCGTTGAGTTTTAGAAACCTTTCGTATTCACAGTGTGTCCGTTCTCTAGGTTTCCAGTACATGTTATAGCTGTAGTAATATTCCCTTTAACCTGGAGAGTTGGGACCCATGGAGTGGGTGCCAGGCATTTGTGCTTTACAGGGGCTACATTTGTTCCCCCAATCCCACCAATCCTCTCAGTCCCAAGTGTCCAGCCTTATGCATCATCCAGCTGTCGTTGTACATAGGGTCATTCCAGGTTTCATCAGTGACCCTGAATGAATTGTAAAGAATTTCCCAGTTTTTTTGTTTTGCTTTTGAAATTCCTTTTTATAGTGTGTTTGAGCTGATTCTCGCTGCCATGTTTATGCCAGTCTAGACACAATTGATTCCCTTACGGAGACATATCAATACATAGGTTTTAAGATTCTTACTAGTCAGATATATTCCTCTGCGGGAAATATGGGGTTTTGAGTCCCTTTCACTGAGGAAGGTGTAGGGCTTGTCTATTCCATAGTTGGTTTTTGGAACGGTACCTGTGCTTATATCAAACTCTGGTTTTATGCATCACCCCACTTCTCCTTCCCGCTTAAGCAGGCATAAGAGTGTTTTCTAAATGTGAGACACTGTTCTCTTTCCTAACTCAGTTCAAGTGTAGCCATGTTTACAGGATCTTCATAAGTGATATCTTATGATAAGTTGCTTTTTCTGTGTGACTTATTTCACTTAGAATCATCGTACCTGAATCCACCCATTTTGCTGCTACTGGTCTTATGACATTGATTTCATGGCTGAGGGATATTCCATCGTACGTAAGTACCACAATTTTTTGAACCATTTTTATATTTCCTGGGATATTTAAGGTGTACCCAAGTTGAGGTTCTTGTAAGCAGTGCAGCCCTAAATTTTGGGGTGGCTCTGTCTTATTAATTTTCAGTTTTCCCAAGGAATATTCCCTAGACTGGAAGTGCCCTTGGCTCTGTAGCTCTGTTGTTTACTTGTTTTAGGGAACACAATGCACTCCTCCAGAGAGGCAGTTGGCAATTTACATCCCGCCCATCAGCATAACAAGGCTCCCTGTTCTCCAGGGCCTGTCTTGCCTTTCTGGTTTTTACACATTTTGTGGATGTCCCTTTTGACCGGTGGGAAGTGATACTTCTTTGTAGTGCAGATTTGCATTGCCCGCTTGCTTGCTTGGCCAAAAAGGGTGTATGCGTTTTCTCCTGAATATATTCAGGAGAAAACGCATACGCCCTTTTTGGCCAAGTGCATCATTGTCGAAGTTGTGCCCCTCTTCCTGTGCTTTAAAGGCGATTCCAACGTACCTCTTGAAATCTGTTTCCTGCTATTCTGCCTCGCTTTCAAGTCCGCCTCGTTGCCTTCCCTCAACAGGTTTTTGGATGATAGTTGTCCTTTATTACTCGGACAGTTTGTGAATTGCTGTGCCCCTGAGCTCCATTTTTCAACTCGTTTTCGGTGAGTTAACCGCAAGTCCAAAATTTTGGTTCAGGACCTATACTGGTTCCCGGTGGGTGGCTGAGACTTTGGTTAATTCTTCTTCCTGCCGGGAAATTACAGTGATATGTGCCCGTCCAAATGCCTAACAGCTACTCTCTCATTGGTTCTCCTTCTTCCATTTCATCCTCTGCCAAATTGGCAACCTGTGCGAACCAGGAGGTTAAAGGGGCTGTCTCTCCAAGTTGGGAGGTTGATAGTAAAGCAGATGGAAAGTCAAACCGGAGCACCAGGAGAGGGACTATTCGTTGAGTTTTAGAAACCTTTCGTATTCACAGTGTGTCCGTTCTCTAGGTTTCCCGTACATGTTATAGGTGTAGTAATATACCCTTTAACCTGGAGAGTTGGGACACATGGAATGTGTGCCAGGCATTTGTGCTTTAAAGGGTATGCATTTGTTCACCCAATCTCACCAATCTTCTCAGTCCCAAGTGTCCAGCCTTATGCCTCAAACAGCTGTCGTTGTACATAGGGTCATTCCAGGTTTCATCAGTGACCCTGAAGGAATTTTAAAGAATTTCCCAGTTTTTTTGTTTTGTTTTTGAAATTCCTTTTTATAGTGGGTTTGAGCTGATTCTCACTGCCATGTTTATGCCAGTCTAGACACACTTGATTCCCTTACAGAGACATATCAATACATAGGTTTTAAGATTCTTACTAGTCAGATATATTCCTCTGCGGGAAATATGGGGTTTTGAGTCCCTTTCACTGAGGAAGGTTTAGGTCTTGTCTATTCCATAGTTGGTTTTTGGAACGGTACCTGTGCTTATATCAAACTCTGGTTTTATGCATCACCCCACCTCTCCTTCCCCCTTAAGCAGGCATAAGAGTGTTTTCTAAATGTGAGACACTGTTCTCTTTCCTAACTCAGTTCAAGTGTAGCCATGTTTACAGGATCTTCATAAGTGATATCTTATGATAAGTTTCTTTTTCTGTGTCACTTATTTCACTTAGAATCATCGTACCTGAATCCAGCCATTTTGCTGCTACTGGTCTTATGACATTGATTTCATGGCTGAGGGATATTCCATCGTACGTAAGTACCACAATTTTTTGAACCATTTTTATATTTCCTGGGATATTTAAGGTGTACCCAAGTTGAGGTCCTTGTAAGCAGTGCAGCCCTAAATTTTGGGGTGGCTCTGTCTTATTGATTTTCAGTTTTCCCAAGGTATATTCCCTAGACTGGAAGTGCCCTTGGCTCTGTAACTGTGTTGTTTATTTGTTTTAAGGAACACAATGCACTCCTCCAGAGAGGCAGTTGGCAATTTACATCCCGCCCATCAGCATAACAAGGCTCCCTGTTCTCCAGGGCTTTTCTTGCCTTTCTGGTTTTTACACATTTTGTGGATGTACCTTTTGACTGGTGGGAAGTGATACTACTTTGTAGTGCAGATTTGCATTGCCCGCTTGCTTGCATGGCCGAAAAGGGCGTATGCGTTTTCTCCTGACTATATTCAGGAGAAAACACATACGCCTTTTTTGGCCAAGTGCATCATTGTCGAAGTTGTGCCCCTCTTCCTGTGCTTTAAAGGCGATTCCAACGTACCTGTTGAAATCTGTTTCCTGCTATTCTGCCTCACTTTCAAGTCCGCCTCGTTGCCTTCCCTCAACAGATTTTTGGACGATAGTTGACCTTTATTACTCGGCCAGTTTGTGAATTGCTGTGCCCCTGAGCTCCATTTTTCAACTCATTTTCTGTGAGCTGACCGCAAGTGGAAAATTTTGGTTCAGGACCTATACTGGTTCCCGGTGGGTGGCTGAGACTTTGGTTAATTCTTCTTCCTGCCGGGAAATTAGAGTGATATGTGCCCGTCCAAATGCCTAACAGCTACTCTCTCATTGGTTCTCCCTCTTCCCTTTCATCCTCTGCCAAATTGGCAACCTGTGCGAACCGGGAGGTTAAAGGGTCTGTCTCTCCAAGTTGGGAGGTTGATAGTAAAGCAGATGGAAAGTCAAACATGAGCACCAGGAGAGGGACTATTCGTTGAGTTTTAGAAACCTTTCGTATTCACAGTGTGTCCGTTCTCTAGGTTTCCCGTACATGTTATAGGTGTAGTAATATACCCTTTAACCTGGAGAGTTGGGACACATGGAATGTGTGCCAGGCATTTGTGCTTTAAAGGGTCTGCATTTGTTCACCCAATCTCACCAATCCTCTCAGTCCCAAGTGTCCAGCCTTATGCCTCAAACAGCTGTCGTTGTACATAGGGTCATTCCCGGTTTCATCAGTGACCCTGAAGGAATTGTAAAGAATTTCCCAGTTTTTTTGTTTTGTTTTTGAAATTCCTTTTTATAGTGGGTTTGAGCTGATTCTCGCTGCCATGTTTATGCCAGTCTAGACACACTTGATTCCCTTACGGAGACATATCAATACATAGGTTTTAAGATTCTTACTAGTCAGATATATTCCTCTGCGGGAAATATGGGGTTTTGAGTCCCTTTCACTGAGGAAGGTTTAGATCTTGTCTATTCCATAGTTGGTTTTTGGAACGGTACCTGTGCTTATATCAAACTCTGGTTTTATGCATCACCCCACCTCTCCTTCCCCCTTAAGCAGGCATAAGAGTGTTTTCTAAATGTGAGACACTGTTCTCTTTCCTAACTCAGTTCAAGTGTAGCCATGTTTACAGGATCTTCATAAGTGATATCTTATTATAAGTTTCTTTTTCTGTGTCACTTATTTCACTTAGAATCATCGTACCTGAATCCAGCCATTTTGCTGCTACTGGTCTTATGACATTGATTTCATGGCTGAGGGATATTCCATCGTACGTAAGTACCACAATTTTTTGAACCATTTTTATATTTCCTGGGATATTTAAGGTGTACCCAAGTTGAGGTCCTTGTAAGCAGTGCAGCCCTAAATTTTCGGGTGGCTCTGTCTTATTGATTTTCAGTTTTCCCAAGGTATATTCCCTAGACTGGAAGTGCCCTTGGCTCTGTAGCTCTGTTGTTTACTTGTTTTAGGGAACACAATGCACTCCTCCAGAGAGGCAGTTGGCAATTTACATCCCGCCCATCAGCATAACAAGGCTCCCTCTTCTCCAGGGCCTGTCTTGCCTTTCTGGTTTTTACACATTTTGTGGATGTCCCTTTTGACCGGTGGGAAGTGATACTTCTTTGTAGTGTAGATTTGCATTGCCCGCTTGCTTGCTTGGCCAAAAAGGGCGTATGCGTTTTCTCCTGAATATATTCAGGAGAAAACGCATACGCCCTTTTTGGCCAAGTGCATCATTGTCGAAGTTGTGTCCCTCTTCCTGTGCTTTAAAGGTGATTCCAACGTACCTCTTGAAATCTGTTTCCTGCTATTCTGCCTCGCATTCAAGTCCGCCTCGTTGCCTTCCCTCAACAGATTTTTGGACGATAGTTGTCCTTTATTACTCGGCCAGTTGGTGAATTGCTGTGCCCCTGAGCTCCATTTTTCAACTCGTTTTTTGTGAGCTGACCGCAAGTCCAAAATTGTGGTTCAGGACCTATACTGGTTCCCGGTGGGTGGCTGAGACGTTGGTTAATTATTCTTCCTGCCGGGAAATTAGAGTGATATGTGCCCGTCCAAATGCCTAACAGCTACTCTCTCATTGGTTCTCCCTCTTCCCTTTCATCCTCTGCCAAATTGGCAACCTTTGCGAACCAGGAGGTTAAAGGGGCTGTCTCTCCCAGTTGGGAGGTTGATAGTAAAGCAGATGGAAAGTCAAACCGGAGCACCAGGAGAGGGACTATTCGTTGAGTTTTAGAAACCTTTCGTATTCACAGTGTGTCCGTTCTCTAGGTTTACCGTACATGTTATAACTGTAGTAATATTCCCTTTAACCTGGAGAGTTGGGACCCATGGAGTGGGTGCCAGGCATTTGTGCTTTACAGGGGCTACATTTGCTCCCCCAATCCCACCAATCCTCTCAGTCCCAAGTGTCCAGCCTTATGCATCATCCAGCTGGCGTTGTACATAGGGTCATTCCAGGTTTCATCAGTGACCCTGAATGAATTGTAAAGAATTTCCCAGTTTTTTTGTTTTGCTTTTGAAATTCCTTTTTATAGTGGGTTTCAGCTGATTCTCGCTGCCATGTTTATGCCAGTCTAGACACACTTGATTCCCTTACGGAGACATATCAATACATAGGTTTTAAGATTCTTACTAGTCAGATATATTCCTCTGCGGGAAATATGGGGTTTTGAGTCCCTTTCACTGAGGAAGGTTTAGGTCTTGTCTATTCCATAGTTGGTTTTTGGAACGGTACCTGTGCTTATATCAAACTCTGGTTTTATGCATCACCCCACTTCTCCTACCCGCTTAAGCAGGCATAAGAGTGTTTTCTAAATGTGAGACACTGTTCTCTTTCCTAACTCAGTTCAAGTGTAGCCATGTTTACAGGATCTTCATAAGTGATATCTTTTGTTAAGTTTCTTTTTCTGTGTGACTTATTTCACTTAGAATCATCGTACCTGAATCCACCCATTTTGCTGCTACTGGTCTTATGACATTGATTTCATGGCTGAGGGATATTCCATCGTACGTAAGTACCACAATTTTTTGAACCATTTTTATATTTCCTGGGATATTTAAGGTGTACCCAAGTTGATGTTCTTGTAAGCAGTGCAGCCCTAAATTTTGGGGTGGCTCTGTCTTATTAATATTCAGTTTCCCAAGGAATATTCCCTAGACTGGAAGTGCCCTTGGCTCTGTAGCTCTGTTGTTTACTTGTTTTAGGGAACACAATGCACTCATCCAGAGAGGCAGTTGGCAATTTACATCCCGCCCATCAGCATAACAAGGCTCCCTGTTCTCCAGGGCCTGTCTTGCCTTTCTGGTTTTTACACATTTTGTGGATGTACCTTTTGACCGGTGGGAAGTGATACTTCTTTGTAGTGCAGATTTGCATTGCCCGCTTGCTTGCTTGGCCAAAAAGGGCGTATGCGTTTTCTCCTGAATATATTCAGGAGAAAACGCATACGCCCTTTTTGGCCAAGTGCATCATTGTCGAAGTTGTGCCCCTCTTCCTGTGCTTTAAAGGCGATTCCAACGTACCTCTTTAAATCTGTTTCCTGCTATTCTGCCTCGCTTTCAAGTCCGCCTCGTTGCCTTCCCTCAACAGGTTTTTGGACGATAGTTGTCCTTTATTACTCGGACAGTTTGTGAATTGCTGTGCCCCTGAGCTCCATTTTTCAACTCGTTTTCGGTGAGCTGACCGCAAGTCCAAAATTTTGGTTCAGGACCTATACTGGTTCCCGGTGGGTGGCTGAGACTTTGGTTAATTCTTCTTCCTGCCGGGAAATTACAGTGATATGTGCCCGTCCAAATGCCTAACAGCTACTCTCTCATTGGTTCTCCTTCTTCCCTTTCATCCTCTGCCAAATTGGCAACCTGTGCGAACCAGGAGGTTAAAGGGGCTGTCTCTCCAAGTTGGGAGGTTGATAGTAAAGCAGATGGAAAGTCAAACCGGAGCACCAGGAGAGGGACTATTCGTTGAGTTTTAGAAACCTTTCGTATTCACAGTGTGTCCGTTCTCTAGGTTTCCCGTACATGTTATAACTCTAGTAATATTCCCTTCAACCTGGACAGTTGGGAACCATGGAATTGGTGCCATGCATTATTGCTTTAAAGGGTCTGCATTTGCTCACCCAATCTCACCAATCCTCTCAGTCCCAAGTGTCCAGTCTTATGCCACATCCAGCTGTCGTTGTAGATAGGGTCATTCCAGGTTTCATCAGAGACCCTGAAGGAATTGTAAAGAATTTCCGAGTTTTTTTGTTTTGTTTTTGAAATTCCTTTTTATAGTGGGTTTGAGCTTATTCTCGCTGCCATGTTTATGCCAGTCTAGACACACTTGATTCCCTTACGGAGACATATCAATACATAGGTTTTAAGATTCTTACTAGTCAGATATATTCCTCTGCGGGAAATATGGGGTTTTGAGTCCCTTTCACTGAGGAAGGTTTAGGTCTTGTCTATTCCATAGTTGGTTTTTGGAACGGTACCTGTGCTTATATCAAACTCTGGTTTTATGCATCACCCCACTTCTCCTACCCGCTTAAGCAGGCATAAGAGTGTTTTCTAAATGTGAGACACTGTTCTCTTTCCTAACTCAGTTCAAGTGTAGCCATGTTTACAGGATCTTCATAAGTGATATCTTTTGTTAAGTTTCTTTTTCTGTGTGACTTATTTCACTTAGAATCATCGTACCTGAATCCACCCATTTTGCTGCTACTGGTCTTATGACATTGATTTCATGGCTGAGGGATATTCCATCGTACGTAAGTACCACAATTTTTTGAACCATTTTTATATTTCCTGGGATATTTAAGGTGTACCCAAGTTGATGTTCTTGTAAGCAGTGCAGCCCTAAATTTTGGGGTGGCTCTGTCTTATTAATATTCAGTTTCCCAAGGAATATTCCCTAGACTGGAAGTGCCCTTGGCTCTGTAGCTCTGTTGTTTACTTGTTTTAGGGAACACAATGCACTCATCCAGAGAGGCAGTTGGCAATTTACATCCCGCCCATCAGCATAACAAGGCTCCCTGTTCTCCAGGGCCTGTCTTGCCTTTCTGGTTTTTACACATTTTGTGGATGTACCTTTTGACCGGTGGGAAGTGATACTTCTTTGTAGTGCAGATTTGCATTGCCCGCTTGCTTGCTTGGCCAAAAAGGGCGTATGCGTTTTCTCCTGAATATATTCAGGAGAAAACGCATACGCCCTTTTTGGCCAAGTGCATCATTGTCGAAGTTGTGCCCCTCTTCCTGTGCTTTAAAGGCGATTCCAACGTACCTCTTTAAATCTGTTTCCTGCTATTCTGCCTCGCTTTCAAGTCCGCCTCGTTGCCTTCCCTCAACAGGTTTTTGGACGATAGTTGTCCTTTATTACTCGGACAGTTTGTGAATTGCTGTGCCCCTGAGCTCCATTTTTCAACTCGTTTTCGGTGAGCTGACCGCAAGTCCAAAATTTTGGTTCAGGACCTATACTGGTTCCCGGTGGGTGGCTGAGACTTTGGTTAATTCTTCTTCCTGCCGGGAAATTACAGTGATATGTGCCCGTCCAAATGCCTAACAGCTACTCTCTCATTGGTTCTCCTTCTTCCCTTTCATCCTCTGCCAAATTGGCAACCTGTGCGAACCAGGAGGTTAAAGGGGCTGTCTCTCCAAGTTGGGAGGTTGATAGTAAAGCAGATGGAAAGTCAAACCGGAGCACCAGGAGAGGGACTATTCGTTGAGTTTTAGAAACCTTTCGTATTCACAGTGTGTCCGTTCTCTAGGTTTCCCGTACATGTTATAACTCTAGTAATATTCCCTTCAACCTGGACAGTTGGGAACCATGGAATTGGTGCCATGCATTATTGCTTTAAAGGGTCTGCATTTGCTCACCCAATCTCACCAATCCTCTCAGTCCCAAGTGTCCAGTCTTATGCCACATCCAGCTGTCGTTGTAGATAGGGTCATTCCAGGTTTCATCAGAGACCCTGAAGGAATTGTAAAGAATTTCCGAGTTTTTTTGTTTTGTTTTTGAAATTCCTTTTTATAGTGGGTTTGAGCTTATTCTCGCTGCCATGTTTATGCCAGTCTAGACACACTTGATTCCCTTACGGAGACATATCAATACATAGGTTTTAAGATTCTTACTAGTCAGATATATTCCTCTGCGGGAAATATGGGGTTTTGAGTCCCTTTCACTGAGGAAGGTGTAGGTCTTGTCTATTCCATAGTTGGTTTTTGGAACGGTACATGTGCTTATATCAAACTCTGGTTTTATGCATCACCCCACCTCTCCTTCCCCCTTAAGCAGGCATAAGAGTGTTTTCTAAATGTGAGACACTGTTCTCTTTCCTAACTCATTTCAAGTGTAGCCATGTTTACAGGATCTTCATAAGTGATATCTTATGATAAGTTTATTTTTCTCTGTGACTTATTTCACTTAGAATCATCGTAGCTGAATCTACCCATTTTACTGCTACTGGTCTTATGACATTGATTTCATGGCTGAGGGATATTCCATCGTACGTAAGTACCACAATTTTTTGAACCATTTTTATATTTCCTGGGATATTTAAGGTGTACCCAAGTTGAGGTCCTTGTAAGCAGTGCAGCCCTAAATTTTGGGGTGGCTCTCTCTTATTGATTTTTAGTTTTCCCAAGGTATATTCCCTAGACTGGAAGTGCCCTTGGCTCTGTAGCTCTGTTGTTTACTTGTTTTAGGGAACACAATGCACTCCTCCAGAGAGGCAGTTGGCAATTTACATCCCGCCCATCAGCATAACAAGGCTCCCTGTTCTCCATGGCCTGTCTTGCCTTTCTGGATTTTACACATTTTGTGGATGTCCCTTTTGACCGGTGGGAAGTGATACTTCTTTGTAGTGCAGATTTGCATTGACCGCTTGCTTGCTTGGCCAAAAAGTGTGTATGCGTTTTCTCCTGAATATATTCAGGAGAAAACACATACGCCCTTTTTGGCCAAGTGCATCATTGTCGAAGTTGTGTCCCTCTTCCTGTGCTTTAAAGGCGATTCCAACGTACCTCTTGAAATCTGTTTCCTGCTATTCTGCCTCGCTTTCAAGTCCGCCTCGTTGCCTTCCCTCAACAGATTTTTGGACGATAGTTGTCCTTTATTACTTGGCCAGTTTGTGAATTGCTGTGCCCCTGAGCTCCATTTTTCAACTCGTTTTTGGTGAGTTGACCGCAAGTCCAAAATTTTGGTTCAGGACCTATACTGGTTCCCGGTGGGTGGCTGAGACTTTGGTTAATTCTTCTTACTGCCGGAAATTACAGTGATATGTGCCCGTCCAAATGCCTAACAGCTACTCTCTCATTGGTTCTCCCTCTTCCCTTTCATCCTCTGCCAAATTGGCAACCTGTGCGAACCAGGAGGTTAAAGGGGCTGTCTCTCCAAGTTGGGAGGGTGATAGTAAAGCAGATGGCAAGTCAAACCGGAGCACCAGGAGAGGGACTATTCGTTTAGTTTTAGAAACCTTTCGTATTCACAGTGTGTCAGTTCTCTAGGATTCCGGTACATGTTATAACTGAGTAATATTACCTTCAACCTGGAGAGTTGGGAACCATGGAATGGGTGCCATGCATTATTGCTTTAAAGGGTCTGCATTTGCTCACCCAATCTCACCAATCCTCTCAGTCCCAAGTGTCCAGCCTTATGCAACATCCAGCTGTCGTTGTAAATAGTGTCATTCCAGGTTTCATCAGAGACCCTGAAGGAATTGTAAAGAATTTCCCAGTTTTTTTGTTTTGTTTTTGAAATTCCTTTTTATAGTGGGTTTGAGCTGATTCTCGCTGCCATGTTTATGCCAGTCTAGACACACTTGATTCCCTTACGGACACATATCAATACATAGGTTTTAAGATTCTTACTAGTCAGATATATTCCTCTGCGGGAAATATGGGGTTTTCAGTCCCTTTCACTGAGGAAGGTGTAGGTCATGTCTATTCCATAGTTGGTGTTTGGAACGGTACCTGTGCTTATATCAAACTCTGGGTTTATGCATCACCCCACCTCTCCTTCCCCCTTAAGCAAGCATAAGAGTGTTTTCTAAATGTGAGACACTGTTCTCTTTCCTAACTCAGTTCAAGTGTAGCCATGTTTACAGGATCTTCATAAGTGATATCTTATGATAAGTTTCTTTCTCTGTGACTTATTTCACTTAGAATCATCGTACCTGAATCTACCCATTTTGCTGCTACTGGTATTATGAGATTGATTTCATGGCTGAGGGATATTCCATCGTACGTAAGTACCACAATTTTTTGAACCATTTTTATATTTCCTGGGATATTTAAGGTGTACCCAAGTTGACGTCCTTGTAAGCAGTGCAGCCCTAAATTTTGGGGTGGCTCTGTCTTATTGATTTTCAGTTTTCCCAAGGTATATTCCCTAGACTGTAAGTGCCCTTGGCTCTGTAGCTCTGTTGTTTACTTGTTTTAGGGAACACAATGCACTCCTCCAGAGAGGCAGTTGGCAATTTACATCCCGCCCATCAGCATAACAAGGCTCCCTGTTCTCCAGGGCCTGTCTTGCCTTTCTGGTTTTTACACATTTTGTGGATGTCCCTTTTGACCGGTGGGAAGTGATACTTCTTTGTAGTGCAGATTTGCATTGCCCGCTTGCTTGCATGGCCGAAAAGAGCGTATGCGTTTTCTCCTGAATATATTCAGGAGAAAACACATACGCCCTTTTTGGCCAAGTGCATCATTGTCAAAGTTGTGCCCCTCTTCCTGTGCTTTAAAGGCGATTCCAACGTACCTGTTGAAATCTGTTTCCTGCTATTCTGCCTCACTTTCAAGTCCGCCTCGTTGCCTTCCCTCAACAGATTTTTGGACGATAGTTGACCTTTATTACTCGGCCAGTTTGTGAATTGCTGTGCCCCTGAGCTCCATTTTTCAACTCATTTTCTGTGAGCTGACCGCAAGTGGAAAATTTTGGCTCAGGACCTATACTGGTTCCCGGTGGGTGGCTGAGACTTTGGTTAATTCTTCTTCCTGCCGGGAAATTAGAGTGATATGTGCACGTCCAAATGCCTAACAGCTACTCTCTCATTGGTTCTCCCTCTTCCCTTTAATCCTCTGCCAAATTGGCAACCTGTGCGAACCAGGAGGTTAAAGGGGCTGTCTCTCCAAGTTGGGAGGTTGATAGTAAAGCAGATGGAAAGTCAAACACGAGCACCAGGAGAGGGACTATTCGTTGAGTTTTAGAAACCTTTCGTATTCACAGTGTGTCCGTTCTCTAGGTTTCCAGTACATGTTATAGCTGTAGTAATATTCCCTTTAACCTGGAGAGTTGGGACCCATGGAGTGGGTGCCAGGCATTTGTGCTTTACAGGGGCTACATTTGTTCCCCCAATCCCACCAATCCTCTCAGTCCCAAGTGTCCAGCCTTATGCATCATCCAGCTGTCGTTGTACATAGGGTCATTCCAGGTTTCATCAGTGACCCTGAATGAATTGTAAAGAATTTCCCAGTTTTTTTGTTTTGCTTTTGAAATTCCTTTTTATAGTGTGTTTGAGCTGATTCTCGCTGCCATGTTTATGCCAGTCTAGACACAATTGATTCCCTTACGGAGACATATCAATACATAGGTTTTAAGATTCTTACTAGTCAGATATATTCCTCTGCGGGAAATATGGGGTTTTGAGTCCCTTTCACTGAGGAAGGTGTAGGGCTTGTCTATTCCATAGTTGGTTTTTGGAACGGTACCTGTGCTTATATCAAACTCTGGTTTTATGCATCACCCCACTTCTCCTTCCCGCTTAAGCAGGCATAAGAGTGTTTTCTAAATGTGAGACACTGTTCTCTTTCCTAACTCAGTTCAAGTGTAGCCATGTTTACAGGATCTTCATAAGTGATATCTTATGATAAGTTGCTTTTTCTGTGTGACTTATTTCACTTAGAATCATCGTACCTGAATCCACCCATTTTGCTGCTACTGGTCTTATGACATTGATTTCATGGCTGAGGGATATTCCATCGTACGTAAGTACCACAATTTTTTGAACCATTTTTATATTTCCTGGGATATTTAAGGTGTACCCAAGTTGAGGTTCTTGTAAGCAGTGCAGCCCTAAATTTTGGGGTGGCTCTGTCTTATTAATTTTCAGTTTTCCCAAGGAATATTCCCTAGACTGGAAGTGCCCTTGGCTCTGTAGCTCTGTTGTTTACTTGTTTTAGGGAACACAATGCACTCCTCCAGAGAGGCAGTTGGCAATTTACATCCCGCCCATCAGCATAACAAGGCTCCCTGTTCTCCAGGGCCTGTCTTGCCTTTCTGGTTTTTACACATTTTGTGGATGTACCTTTTGACCGGTGGGAAGTGATACTTCTTTGTAGTGCAGATTTGCATTGCCCTCTTGCTTGCTTGGCCAAAAAGGGCGTATGCGTTTTCTCCTGAATATATTCAGGAGAAAACGCATACGCCCTTTTTGGCCAAGTGCATCATTGTCGAAGTTGTGCCCCTCTTCCTGTGCTTTAAAGGCGATTCCAACGTACCTCTTGAAATCTGTTTCCTGGTATTCTGCCTCGCTTTCAAGTCCGCCTCGTTGCCTTCCCTCAACAGGTTTTTGGATGATAGTTGTCCTTAATTACTCGGACAGTTTGTGAATTGCTGTGCCCCTGAGCTCCATTTTTCAACTCGTTTTCGGTGAGTTAACCGCAAGTCCAAAATTTTGGTTCAGGACCTATACTGGTTCCCGGTGGGTGGCTGAGACTTTGGTTAATTCTTCTTCCTGCCGGGAAATTACAGTGATATGTGCCCGTCCAAATGCCTAACAGCTACTCTCTCATTGGTTCTCCTTCTTCCATTTCATCCTCTGCCAAATTGGCAACCTGTGCGAACCAGGAGGTTAAAGGGGCTGTCTCTCCAAGTTGGGAGGTTGATAGTAAAGCAGATGGAAAGTCAAACTGGAGCACCAGGAGAGGGACTATTCGTTGAGTTTTAGAAACCTTTCGTATTCACAGTGTGTCCGTTCTCTAGGTTTCCCGTACATGTTATAGGTGTAGTAATATACCCTTTAACCTGGAGAGTTGGGACACATGGAATGTGTGCCAGGCATTTGTGCTTTAAAGGGTATGCATTTGTTCACCCAATCTCACCAATCTTCTCAGTCCCAAGTGTCCAGCCTTATGCCTCAAACAGCTGTCGTTGTACATAGGGTCATTCCAGGTTTCATCAGTGACCCTGAAGGAATTTTAAAGAATTTCCCAGTTTTTTTGTTTTGTTTTTGAAATTCCTTTTTATAGTGGGTTTGAGCTGATTCTCACTGCCATGTTTATGCCAGTCTAGACACACTTGATTCCCTTACGGAGACATATCAATACATAGGTTTTAAGATTCTTACTAGTCAGATATATTCCTCTGCGGGAAATATGGGGTTTTGAGTCCCTTTCACTGAGGAAGGTTTAGGTCTTGTCTATTCCATAGTTGGTTTTTGGAACGGTACCTGTGCTTATATCAGACTCTGGTTTTATGCATCACCCCACCTCTCCTTCCCCCTTAAGCAGGCATAAGAGTGTTTTCTAAATGTGAGACACTGTTCTCTTTCCTAACTCAGTTCAAGTGTAGCCATGTTTACAGGATCTTCATAAGTGATATCTTATGATAAGTTTCTTTTTCTGTGTCACTTATTTCACTTAGAATCATCGTACCTGAATCCAGCCATTTTGCTGCTACTGGTCTTATGACATTGATTTCATGGCTGAGGGATATTCCATCGTACGTAAGTACCACAATTTTTTGAACCATTTTTATATTTCCTGGGATATTTAAGGTGTACCCAAGTTGAGGTCCTTGTAAGCAGTGCAGCCCTAAATTTTGGGGTGGCTCTGTCTTATTGATTTTCAGTTTTCCCAAGGTATATTCCCTAGACTGGAAGTGCCCTTGGCTCTGTAACTCTGTTGTTTATTTGTTTTAAGGAACACAATGCACTCCTCCAGAGAGGCAGTTGGCAATTTACATCCCGCCCATCAGCATAACAAGGCTCCCTGTTCTCCAGGGCTTTTCTTGCCTTTCTGGTTTTTACACATTTTGTGGATGTACCTTTTGACCGGTGGGAAGTGATACTACTTTGTAGTGCAGATTTGCATTGCCCGCTTGCTTGCATGGCCGAAAAGGGCGTATGCCTTTTCTCCTGACTATATTCAGGAGAAAACACATACGCCTTTTTTGGCCAAGTGCATCATTGTCAAAGTTGTGCCCCTCTTCCTGTGCTTTAAAGGCGATTCCAACGTACCTGTTGAAATCTGTTTCCTGCTATTCTGCCTCACTTTCAAGTCCGCCTCGTTGCCTTCCCTCAACAGATTTTTGGACGATAGTTGACCTTTATTACTCGGCCAGTTTGTGAATTGCTGTGCCCCTGAGCTCCATTTTTCAACTCATTTTCTGTGAGCTGACCGCAAGTGGAAAATTTTGGTTCAGGACCTATACTGGTTCCCGGTGGGTGGCTGAGACTTTGGTTAATACTTCTTCCTGCCGGGAAATTAGAGTGATATGTGCCCGTCCAAATGCCTAACAGCTACTCTCTCATTGGTTCTCCCTCTTCCCTTTCATCCTCTGCCAAATTGGCAACCTGTGCGAACCGGGAGGTTAAAGGGTCTGTCTCTCCAAGTTGGGAGGTTGATAGTAAAGCAGATGGAAAGTCAAACACGAGCACCAGGAGAGGGACTATTCGTTGAGTTTTAGAAACCTTTCGTATTCACAGTGTGTCCGTTCTCTAGGTTTCCCGTACATGTTATAGGTGTAGTAATATACCCTTTAACCTGGAGAGTTGGGACACATGGAATGTGTGCCAGGCATTTGTGCTTTAGAGGGTCTGCATTTGTTCACCCAATCTCACCAATCCTCTCAGTCCCAAGTGTCCAGCCTTATGCCTCAAACAGCTGTCATTGTACATAGGGTCATTCCCGGTTTCATCAGTGACCCTGAAGGAATTGTAAAGAATTTCCCAGTTTTATTGTTTTGTTTTTGAAATTCCTTTTTATAGTGGGTTTGAGCTGATTCTCGCTGCCATGTTTATGCCAGTCTAGACACACTTGATTCCCTTACGGAGACATATCAATACATAGGTTTTAAGATTCTTACTAGTCAGATATATTCCTCTGCGGGAAATATGGGGTTTTGAGTCCCTTTCACTGAGGAAGGTTTAGATCTTGTCTATTCCATAGTTGGTTTTTGGAACGGTACCTGTGCTTATATCAAACTCTGGTTTTATGCATCACCCCACCTCTCCTTCCCCCTTAAGCAGGCATAAGAGTGTTTTCTAAATGTGAGACACTCTTCTCTTTCCTAACTCAGTTCAAGTGTAGCCATGTTTACAGGATCTTCATAAGTGATATCTTATGATAAGTTTCTTTTTCTGTGTCACTTATTTCACTTAGAATCATCGTACCTGAATCCAGCCATTTTGCTGCTACTGGTCTTATGACATTGATTTCATGGCTGAGGGATATTCCATCGTACGTAAGTACCACAATTTTTTGAACCATTTTTATATTTCCTGGGATATTTAAGGTGTACCCAAGTTGAGGTCCTTGTAAGCAGTGCAGCCCTAAATTTTCAGGTGGCTCTGTCTTATTGATTTTCAGTTTTCCCAAGGTATATTCCCTAGACTGGAAGTGCCCTTGGCTCTGTAGCTCTGTTGTTTACTTGTTTTAGGGAACACAATGCACTCCTCCAGAGAGGCAGTTGGCAATTTACATCCCGCCCATCAGCATAACAAGGCTCCCTGTTCTCCAGGGCCTGTCTTGCCTTTCTGGTTTTTACACATTTTGTGCATGTCCCTTTTGACCGGTGGGAAGTGATACTTCTTTGTAGTGTAGATTTGCATTGCCCGCTTGCTTGCTTGGCCAAAAAGGGCGTATGCGTTTTCTCCTGAATATATTCAGGAGAAAACGCATACGCCCTTTTTGGCCAAGTGCATCATTGTCGAAGTTGTGCCCCTCTTCCTGTGCTTTAAAGGTGATTCCAACGTACCTCTTGAAATCTGTTTCCTGCTATTCTGCCTCGCATTCAAGTCCGCCTCGTTGCCTTCCCTCAACAGATTTTTGGACGATAGTTGTCCTTTATTACTCGGCCAGTTGGTGAATTGCTGTGCCCCTGAGCTCCATTTTTCAACTCGTTTTTTGTGAGCTGACCGCAAGTCCAAAATTGTGGTTCAGGACCTATACTGGTTCCCGGTGGGTGGCTGAGACGTTGGTTAATTATTCTTCCTGCCGGGAAATTAGAGTGATATGTGCCCGTCCAAATGCCTAACAGCTACTCTCTCATTGGTTCTCCCTCTTCCCTTTCATCCTCTGCCAAATTGGCAACCTGTGCGAACCAGGAGGTTAAAGGGGCTGTCTCTCCAAGTTGGGAGGTTGATAGTAAAGCAGATGGAAAGTCAAACCGGAGCACCAGGAGAGGGACTATTCGTTGAGTTTTAGAAACCTTTCGTATTCACAGTGTGTCCGTTCTCTAGGTTTACCGTACATGTTATAACTGTAGTAATATTCCCTTTAACCTGGAGAGTTGGGACCCATGGAATGGGTGCCAGGGATTTGTGCTTTAAAGGGTCTGCATTTGCTCACCCAATCTCACCAATCCTCTCAGTCCCAAGTGTCCCTCCTTATGCCACATCCAGCTGTCATTGTAGATAGGGTCATTCCAGGTTTAATCAGAGACCCTGAAGGAATTGTAAAGAATTTCCCAGTTTTTTTGTTTTGTTTTTGAAATACCTTTTTATAGTGGGTTTGAGGTGATTCTCGCTGCCATGTTTATGCCAGTCTAGACACACTTGATTCCCTTACGGAGACATATCAATACATAGGTTTTAAGATTCTTACTAGTCAGATATATTCCTCTGTGGGAAATATGGGGTTTTGATTCCCTTTCACTGAGGAAGGTGTAGGTCTTGTCTATTCCATAGTTGGTTTTTGGAACGGTACCTGTTCTTATATCAAACTCTGATTTTATGCATCACCCCACCTCTCCTTCCCCCTTAAGCAGGCATAAGAGTGTTTTCTAAATGTGAGACACTGTTCTCTTTCCTAACTCAGTTCAAGTGTAGCCATGTTTACAGGATCTTCATAAGTGCTATCTTATGATAAGTTTCTTTTTCTGTGTCACTTATCTCACTTAGAATCATCGTACCTGAATCCACCCATTTTGCTGCTACTGGTCTTATGACATTGATTTCATGGCTGAGGGATATTCCATCGTACGTAAGTACCACAATTTTTTGAACCATTTTTATATTTCCTGGGATATTTAAGGTGTACCCAAGTTGAGGTCCTTGTAAGCAGTGCAGCCCTAAATTTTGGGGTGGCTCTGTCTTATTGATTTTCAGTTTTCCCAAGGTATATTCCCTAGACTGGAAGTGCCCTTGGCTCTGTAGCTCTGTTGTTTATTTGTTTTAGGGAACACAATGCACTCCTCCAGAGAGGCAGTTGGCAATTTACATCCCGCCCATCAGCATAACAAGGCTCCCTGTTCTCCAGGGCTTTTCTTGCCTTTCTGGTTTTTACACATTTTGTGGATGTACCTTTTGACCGGTGGGAAGTGATACTACTTTGTAGTGCAGATTTGCATTGCCCGCTTGCTTGCATGGCCGAAAAGGGCGTATGCATTTTCTCCTGACTATATTCAGGAGAAAACACATACGCCCTTTTTGGCCAAGTGCATCATTGTCGAAGTTGTGCCCCTCTTCCTGTGCTTTAATGGCGATTCCAACGTACCTGTTGAAATCTGTTTCCTGCTATTCTGCCTCACTTTCAAGTCCGCCTCGTTGCCTTCCCTCAACAGATTTTTGGACGATAGTTGACCTTTATTACTCGGCCAGTTTGTGAATTGCTGTGCCCCTGAGCTCCATTTTTCAACTCATTTTCTGTGAGCTGACCGCAAGTGGAAAATTTTGGTTCAGGACCTATACTGGTTCCCGGTGGGTGGCTGAGACTTTGGTTAATTCTTCTTCCTGCCGGGAAATTACAGTGATATGTGCCCGTCCAAATGCCTAACAGCTACTCTCTCATTGGTTCTCCCTCTTCCCTTTCATCCTCTTTCAAATTGGCAACCTGTGCGAACCAGGAGTTTAAAGGGTCTGTCTCTCCAAGTTGGGAGGTTGATAGTAAAGCAGATGGAAAGTCAAACACGAGCACCAGGAGAGGGACTATTCGTTGAGTTTTAGAAACCTTTCGTATTCAGAGTGTGTCCGTTCTCTAGGTTTCCAGTACATGTTATAGCTGTAGTAATATTCCCTTTAACCTGGAGAGTTGGGACCCATGGAGTGGGTGCCAGGCATTTGTGCTTTACAGGGGCTACATTTGCTCCCCCAATCCCACCAATCCTCTCAGTCCCAAGTGTCCAGCCTTATGCATCATCCAGCTGGCGTTGTACATAGGGTCATTCCAGGTTTCATCAGTGACCCTGAATGAATTGTAAAGAATTTCCCAGTTTTTTTGTTTTGCTTTTGAAATTCCTTTTTATAGTGGGTTTCAGCTGATTCTCGCTGCCATGTTTATGCCAGTCTAGACACACTTGATTCCCTTACGGAGACATATCAATACATAGGTTTTAAGATTCTTACTAGTCAGATATATTCCTCTGCGGGAAATATGGGGTTTTGAGTCCCTTTCACTGAGGAAGGTGTAGGTCTTGTCTATTACATAGTTGGTTTTTGGAACGGTACCTGTGCTTATATCAAACTCTGGTTTTATGCATCACCCCACTTCTCCTACCCGCTTAAGCAGGCATAAGAGTGTTTTCTAAATGTGAGACACTGTTCTTTTTCCTAACTCAGTTCAAGTGTAGCCATGTTTACAGGATCTTCATAAGTGATATCTTTTGTTAAGTTTCTTTTTCTGTGTGACTTATTTCACTTAGAATCATCGTACCTGAATCCACCCATTTTGCTGCTACTGGTCTTATGACATTGATTTCATGGCTGAGGGATATTCCATCGTACGTAAGTACCACAATTTTTTGAACCATTTTTATATTTCCTGGGATATTTAAGGTGTACCCAAGTTGATGTTCTTGTAAGCAGTGCAGCCCTAAATTTTGGGGTGGCTCTGTCTTATTAATATTCAGTTTCCCAAGGAATATTCCCTAGAATGGAAGTGCCCTTGGCTCTGTAGCTCTGTTGTTTACTTGTTTTAGGGAACACAATGCACTCATCCAGAGAGGCAGTTGGCAATTTACATCCCGCCCATCAGCATAACAAGGCTCCCTGTTCTCCAGGGCCTGTCTTGCCTTTCTGGTTTTTACACATTTTGTGGATGTACCTTTTGACCGGTGGGAAGTGATACTTCTTTGTAGTGCAGATTTGCATTGCCCGCTTGCTTGCTTGGCCAAAAAGGGCGTATGCGTTTTCTCCTGAATATATTCAGGAGAAAACGCATACGCCCTTTTTGGCCAAGTGCATCATTGTCGAAGTTGTGCCCCTCTTCCTGTGCTTTAAAGGCGATTCCAACGTACCTCTTTAAATCTGTTTCCTGCTATTCTGCCTCGCTTTCAAGTCCGCCTCGTTGCCTTCCCTCAACAGGTTTTTGGACGATAGTTGTCCTTTATTACTCGGACAGTTTGTGAATTGCTGTGCCCCTGAGCTCCATTTTTCAACTCGTTTTCGGTGAGCTGACCGCAAGTCCAAAATTTTGGTTCAGGACCTATACTGGTTCCCGGTGGGTGGCTGAGACTTTGGTTAATTCTTCTTCCTGCCGGGAAATTACAGTGATATGTGCCCGTCCAAATGCCTAACAGCTACTCTCTCATTGGTTCTCCTTCTTCCCTTTCATCCTCTGCCAAATTGGCAACCTGTGCGAACCAGGAGGTTAAAGGGGCTGTCTCTCCAAGTTGGGAGGTTGATAGTAAAGCAGATGGAAAGTCAAACCGGAGCACCAGGAGAGGGACTATTCGTTGAGTTTTAGAAACCTTTCGTATTCACAGTGTGTCCGTTCTCTAGGTTTCCCGTACATGTTATAACTCTAGTAATATTCCCTTCAACCTGGACAGTTGGGAACCATGGAATTGGTGCCATGCATTATTGCTTTAAAGGGTCTGCATTTGCTCACCCAATCTCACCAATCCTCTCAGTCCCAAGTGTCCAGTCTTATGCCACATCCAGCTGTCGTTGTAGATAGGGTCATTCCAGGTTTCATCAGAGACCCTGAAGGAATTGTAAAGAATTTCCGAGTTTTTTTGTTTTGTTTTTGAAATTCCTTTTTATAGTGGGTTTGAGCTTATTCTCGCTGCCATGTTTATGCCAGTCTAGACACACTTGATTCCCTTACGGAGACATATCAATACATAGGTTTTAAGATTCTTACTAGTCAGATATATTCCTCTGCGGGAAATATGGTGTTTTGAGTCCCTTTCACTGAGGAAGGTGTAGGTCTTGTCTATTGCATAGTTGGTTTTTGGAACGGTACATGTGCTTATATCAAACTCTGGTTTTATGCATCACCCCACCTCTCCTTCCCCCTTAAGCAGGCATAAGAGTGTTTTCTAAATGTGAGACACTGTTCTCTTTCCTAACTCATTTCAAGTGTAGCCATGTTTACAGGATCTTCATAAGTGATATCTTATGATAAGTTTCTTTTTCTCTGTGACTTATTTCACTTAGAATCATCGTAGCTGAATCTACCCATTTTACTGCTACTGGTCTTATGACATTGATTTCATGGCTGAGGGATATTCCATCGTACGTAAGTACCACAATTTTTTGAACCATTTTTATATTTCCTGGGATATTTAAGGTTTACCCAAGTTGAGGTCCTTGTAAGCAGTGCAGCCCTAAATTTTGGGGTGGCTCTCTCTTATTGATTTTTAGTTTTCCCAAGGTATATTCCCTAGACTGGAAGTGCCCTTGGCTCTGTAGCTCTGTTGTTTACTTGTTTTAGGGAACACAATGCACTCCTCCAGAGAGGCAGTTGGCAATTTACATCCCGCCCATCAGCATAACAAGGCTCCCTGTTCTCCATGGCCTGTCTTGCCTTTCTGGATTTTACACATTTTGTGGATGTCCCTTTTGACCGGTGGGAAGTGATACTTCTTTGTAGTGCAGATTTGCATTGACCGCTTGCTTGCTTGGCCAAAAAGTGTGTATGCGTTTTCTCCTGAATATATTCAGGAGAAAACACATACGCCCTTTTTGGCCAAGTGCATCATTGTCGAAGTTGTGTCCCTCTTCCTGTGCTTTAAAGGCGATTCCAACGTACCTCTTGAAATCTGTTTCCTGCTATTCTGCCTCGCTTTCAAGTCCGCCTCGTTGCCTTCCCTCAACAGATTTTTGGACGATAGTTGTCCTTTATTACTTGGCCAGTTTGTGAATTGCTGTGCCCCTGAGCTCCATTTTTCAACTCGTTTTTGGTGAGTTGACCGCAAGTCCAAAATTTTGGTTCAGGACCTATACTGGTTCCCGGTGGGTGGCTGAGACTTTGGTTAATTCTTCTTCCTACCGGAAATTACAGTGATATGTGCCCGTCCAAATGCCTAACAGCTACTCTCATTGGTTCTCCCTCTTCCCTTTCATCCTCTGCCAAATTGGCAACCTGTGCGAACCAGGAGGTTAAAGGGGCTGTCTCTCCAAGTTGGGAGGTTGATAGTAAAGCAGATGGCAAGTCAAACCGGAGCACCAGGAGAGGGACTATTCGTTTAGTTTTAGAAACCTTTCGTATTCACAGTGTGTCAGTTCTCTAGGATTCCGGTACATGTTATAACTGTAGTAATATTACCTTCAACCTGGAGAGTTGGGAACCATGGAATGGGTGCCATGCATTATTGCTTTAAAGGGTCTGCATTTGCTCACCCAATCTCACCAATCCTCTCAGTCCCAAGTGTCCAGCCTTATGCAACATCCAGCTGTCGTTGTAAATAGTGTCATTCCAGGTTTCATCAGAGACCCTGAAGGAATTGTAAAGAATTTCCCAGTTTTTTTGTTTTGTTTTTGAAATTCCTTTTTATAGTGGGTTTGAGCTGATTCTCGCTGCCATGTTTATGCCAGTCTAGACACACTTGATTCCCTTACGGACACATATCAATACATAGGTTTTAAGATTCTTACTAGTCAGATATATTCCTCTGCGGGAAATATGGGGTTTTCAGTCCCTTTCACTGAGGAAGGTGTAGGTCATGTCTATTCCATAGTTGGTGTTTGGAACGGTACCTGTGCTTATATCAAACTCTGGGTTTATGCATCACCCCACCTCTCCTTCCCCCTTAAGCAAGCATAAGAGTGTTTTCTAAATGTGAGACACTGTTCTCTTTCCTAACTCAGTTCAAGTGTAGCCATGTTTACAGGATCTTCATAAGTGATATCTTATGATAAGTTTCTTTCTCTGTGACTTATTTCACTTAGAATCATCGTACCTGAATCTACCCATTTTGCTGCTACTGGTATTATGAGATTGATTTCATGGCTGAGGGATATTCCATCGTACGTAAGTACCACAATTTTTTGAACCATTTTTATATTTCCTGGGATATTTAAGGTGTACCCAAGTTGAGGTCCTTGTAAGCAGTGCAGCCCTAAATTTTCGGGTGGCTCTGTCTTATTGATTTTCAGTTTTCCCAAGGTATATTCCCTAGACTGGAAGTGCCCTTGGCTCTGTAGCTCTGTTGTTTACTTGTTTTAGGGAACACAATGCACTCCTCCAGAGAGGCAGTTGGCAATTTACATCCCGCCCATCAGCATAACAAGGCTCCCTGTTCTCCAGGGCCTGTCTTGCCTTTCTGGTTTTTACACATTTTGTGGATGTCCCTTTTGACCGGTGGGAAGTGATACTTCTTTGGAGTGCAGATTTGCATTGCCCGCTTGCTTGCTTGGCCAAAAAGGGCGTATGTGTTTTCTCCTGAATATATTCAGGAGAAAACACATACGCCCTTTTTGGCCAAGTGCATCATTGTCGAAGTTGTGCCCCTCTTCCTGTGCTTTAAAGGCGATTCCAACGTACCTCTTGAAATCTGTTTCCTGCTATTCTGCCTCGCTTTCAAGTCCGCCTCGTTGCCTTCCCTCAACAGATTTTTGGATGATAGTTGTCCTTTATTACTCGGCCAGTTTGTGAATTGCTGTGCCCCTGAGCTCCATTTTTCAACTCGTTTTTGGTGAGCTGACCGCAAGTCCAAAATTTTGGTTCAGGACCTATACTGGTTCCCGGTGGGGGGCTGAGGCTTTGGTTAATACTTCTTCCTGCCGGGAAGTTAGAGTGATATGTGCCCGACCAAATACCTAACAGCTACTCTCTCATTGGTTCTCCCTCTTCCCTTTCATCCTCTGCCAAATTGGAAACCTGTGTGAACCAGGATGTTGAAGGGGCTGTCTCTCAAGATAGGAGATTGATAGTAAAGCAGATGGAAAGTCAAACCGGAGCACCAGGAGAGGGACTATTCGTTGAGTTTTAGAAACCTTTCATATTCACAGTGTGTCCGTTCTCTAGGTTTCTCGTACATGTTATAACTGTAGTAATATTCCCTTCAACCTGGAGAGTTGGGACCCATGGAATGGGTGCCATGCATTATTGCTTTAAAGGGTCTGCATTTGCTCACCCAATCTCACCAATCGTCTCAGTCCCAAGTGCCCAGCCTTATGCCACATCCAGCTGTCGTTGTAGATAGGGTCATTCCAGGTTTCATCAGAGACCCTGAAGAATTGTAAAGAATTTCCCAGTTTTTTTGTTTTGTTTTTGAAATTCATTTTTATAGTGGGTTTGAGCTGATTCGCGCTGCCATGTTTATGCCAGTCTAGACACACTTGATTCCCTTACGGAGACATATCAATACATAGGTTTTAAGATTCTTACTAGTCAGATATATTCCTCTGCGGGAAATATGGGGTTTTGAGTCCCTTTCACTGAGGAAGGTGTAGGTCTTGTCTATTCCTTAGTTGGTTTTTGGAACGGTACCTGTGCTTATATCAAACTCTGGTTTTATGCATCAAACCACCTCTCCTTCCCCCTTAAGCAGGCATAAGAGTGTTTTCTAAATGTGAGACACTGTTCTCTTTCCTAACTCAGTTCAAGTGTAGCCATGTTTACAGGATCTTCATAAGTGATATCTTATGATAAGTTTCTTTTTCTGTGTGACTTATTTCACTTAGAATCATCGTACCTGAATCCACCCATTTTGCTGCTACTGGTCTTATGACATTGATTTCATGGCTGAGGGATATTCCATCGTACGTAAGTACCACAATTTTTTGAACCATTTTTATATTTCCTGGGATATTTAAGGTGTACCCAAGTTGAGGTCCTTGTAAGCAGTGCAGCCCTAAATTTTCAGGTGGCTCTGTCTTATTGATTTTCAGTTTTCCCAAGGTATATTCCCTAGACTGGAAGTGCCCTTGGCTCTATAGCTCTGTTGTTTACTTGTTTTAGGGAACACAATGCACTCCTCCAGAGAGGCAGTTGGCAATTTACATCCCGCCCATCAGCATAACAAGGCTCCCTGTTCTCCGGGGCCTGTCTTGCCTTTCTGGTTTTTACACATTTTGTGGATGTCCCTTTTGACCTGTGGGAAGTGCTACTTCTCTGTAGTGCAGATTTGCATTGCCCGCTTGCTTGCTTGGCCTAAAAGGGCGTATGCGTTTTCTCCTGAATATATTCAGGAGAAAACGCATACGCCCTTTTCGGCCAAGTGCATCATTGTCGAAGTTGTGCCCCTCTTCCTGTGCTTTAAAGGTGATTCCAACATACCTCTTGAAATCTGTTTCCTGCTATTCTGCCTCGCTTTCAAGTCCGCCTCGTTGCCTTCCCTCAACAGATTTTTGGACGATAGTTGTCCTTTATTACTCGGCCAGTTGGTGAATTGCTGTGCCCCTGAGCTCCATTTTTCAACTCGTTTTTGGTGAGCTGACCGCAAGTCCAAAATTTTGGTTCAGGACCTATACTGGTTCCCGGTGGGTGGCTGAGACTTTGGTTAATTCTTTTTCCTACCGGGAAATTACAGTGATATGTGCCCGTCCAAATGCCTAACAGCTACTCTCTCATTGGTTCTCCCTCTTCCCTTTCATCCTCTGCCAAATTGGCAACCTGTGCGAACCAGGAGGTTAAAGGGGCTGTCTCTCCAAGTTGGGACGTTGATAGTAAAGCAGATGGAAAGTGAAACCGGAGCACCAGGAGAGGGACTATTCGTTGAGGTTTAGAAACCTTTTGTATTCACAGTGTGTCCGTTCTCTAGTTTTCCGATACCTGTTATAACTGTAGTAATATTCCCTTCAACCTGGAGAGTTGGGACCCATGGAATGGGTGCCATGCATTATTACTTTAAAGGGTCTGCATTTGCTCACCAAATCTCACCAATCTTCTCAGTCCCAAGTGTCCAGCCTTATGCCACATCCAGCTGTCGTTGTAGATAGGGTCATTCCAGGGTTCATCAGAGACCCTGAAGGAATTGTAAAGAATTTCCCAGTTTTTTTGTTTTCTTTTTGAAATTCCTTTTTATAGTGGGTTTGAGCTGATTCTCGCTGCCATGTTTATGCCAGTCTAGACACACTTGATTCCCTTACTGACACATATCAATACATAGGTTTTAAGATTCTTACTAGTCAGATATATTCCTCTGCGGGAAATATGGGGTTTTGAGTCCCTTTCACTGAGGAAGGTGCAGGTCTTGTCTATTCCATAGTTGGTTTTTGGAACGGTACCTGTGCTTATATCAAACTCTGGGTTTATGCATCACCCCACCTCTCCTTCCCCCTTAAGCAGGCATAAGAGTGTTTTCTAAATGTGAGACACTGTTCTCTTTCCTAACTCAGTTCAAGTGTAGCCATGTTTACAAGATCTTCATAAGTGATATCTTATGATAAGTTTCTTTCTCTGTGACTTATTTCACTTAGAGTCATCGTACCTGAATCTACCCATTTTGCTGCTACTGGTCTTATGACATTGATTTCATGGCTGAGGGATATTCCATCGTACGTAAGTACCACAATTTTTTGAACCATTTTTATATTTCCTGGGATATTTAAGGTGTACCCAAGTTGAGGTCCTTGTAAGCAGTGCAGGCCTAAATTTTGGGGTGGCTCTGTCTTATTGATTTTCAGTTTTCCCATGGTATATTCCCTAGACTGGAAGTGCCCTTGGCTCTGTAGCTCTGTTCTTTACTTGTTTTAGGGAACACAATGCACTCCTCCAGAGAGGCAGTTGGCAATTTACATCCCGCCCATCAGCATAACAAGGCTCCCTGTTCTCTAGGGCATGTCTTGCCTTTCTGGTTTTTACACATTTTGTGGATGTCCCTTTTGACCGGTGGGAAGTGATACTTCTTTGTAGTTCAGATTTGCATTGCCCGCTTGCTTGCTTGGCCAAAAAGGGCGTATGCGTTTTCTCCTGAATATATTCAGGAGAAAACGCATACGCCCTTTTTGGCCAAGTGCATCATTGTCGAAGTTGTGCCCCTCTGCCTGTGCTTTAAAGGCGATTCCAATGTACCTCTTTAAATCTGTTTCCTGCTATTCTGCCTCGCTTTCAAGTCCGCCTCGTTGCCTTCCCTCAACAGATTTTTGGACGATAGTTGTCCTTTATTTCTCGGCCAGTTTGTGAATTGCTGTGCCCCTGAGCTCCATTTTTCAACTCGTTTTTGGTGAGCTGACCGCAAGTCCAAAATTTTGGTTCAGGACCTATACTGGTTCCCGGTGGGTGGCTGAGACTTTGGTTAATTCTTCTTCCTGCCGGGAAATTACAGTGATAGGTGCCCGTCCAAATGCCTAACAGCTACTCTCTCATTGGTTCTCCCTCTTCCCTTTCATCCTCTGCCAAATTGGCAACCTGTGCGAACCAGGAGGTTAAAGGGGCTGTCTCTCCAAGTTGGGAGGTTGATAGTAAAGCAGATGGAAAGTCAAACCGGAGCACCAGGAGAGGGAATATTCGTTGAGTTTTAGAGACCTTTCGTATTCACAGTGTGTCCGTTCTCTAGTTTTCCGGTACATGTTATAACTGTAGTAATATTCCCTTCAACCTGGAGAGTTGAGACCCATGGAATGGGTGCCATGCATTATTACTTTAAAGTGTCTGCATCTGCTCACCAAATCTCACCAATCGTCTCAGTCCCAAGTGTCCAGCCTTATGCCACATCCAGCTGTCGTTGTAGATAGGGTCATTCCAGGGTTCATCAGAGACCCTGAAGGAATTGTAAAGAATTTATCAGTTTTTTTTTTGTTGTTTTTGAAATTCCTTTTTATAGTGGGTTTGAGCTGATTCTCGCTGCCATGTTTATGCCAGTCTAGACACACTTGATTCCCTTACGGACACATATCAATACATAGGTTTTAAGATTCTTACTAGTCAGATATATTCCTCTGCGGGAAATATGGGGTTTTGAGTCCCTTTCACTGAGGAAGGTGTAGGTCTTGTCTATTCCATAGTTGGTTTTTGGAACGGTACCTGTGCTTATATCAAACTCTGGGTTTATGCATCACCCCACCTCTCCTTCCCCCTTAAGCAGGCATAAGAGTGTTTTCTAAATGTGAGACACTGTTCTCTTTCCTAACTCAGTTCAAGTGTAGCCATGTTTACAGGATCTTCATAAGTGATATCTTATGATAAGTTTCTTTTTCTCTGTGACTTATTTCACTTAGAATCATCGTAGCTGAATCTACCCATTTTGCTGCTACTGTTCTTATGACATTGATTTCATGGCTGAGGGATATTCCATCGTACGTAAGTACCACAATTTTTTGAACCATTTTTATATTTCCTGGAATATTTAAGGTGTACCCAAGTTGAGGTCCTTGTAAGCAGTGCAGCCCTAAATTTTGGGGTGGCTCTGTCTTATTGATTTTCATTTTTCCCAAAGTATATTCCCTAGACAGGAAGTGCCCTTGGCTCTGTAGCTCTGTTGTTTACTTGTTTTAGGGAACACAATGCACTCCTCCAGAGAGGCAGTTGGCAATTTACATCCCGCCCATCAGAATAACAAGGCTCCCTGTTCTCCAGGGCCTGTCTTGCCTTTCTGGTTTTTACACATTTTGTGGATGTCCCTTTTGACCGGTGGGAAGTGATACTTCTTTGTAGTGCAGATTTGCATTGCCCGCTTGCTTGCTTGGCCAAAAAGGGCGTATGCGTTTTCTCCTGAATATATTCAGGAGAAAACGCATACGCCCTTTTTGGGCAAGTGCATCATTGTCGAAGTTGTGCCCCTCTGCCTGTGCTTTAAAGGCGATTCCAACGTACCTCTTGAAATCTGTTTCCTGCTATTCTGCCTCGCTTTCAAGTCCGCCTCGTTGCCTTCCCTCAACAGATTTTTGGATGATAGTTGTCCTTTATTACTCGGCCAGTTTGTGAATTGCTGTGCCCCTGAGCTCCATTTTTCAACTCGTTCTTGGTGAGCTCACCGCAAGTCCAAAATTTTGGTTCAGGACCTATACTGCTTCCCGGTGGGGGGCTGAGACTTTGGTTAATACTTCTTCCTGCCGGGAAGTTAGAGTGATAAGTGCCCGTCCAAATACCTAACAGCTACTCTCTCATTGGTTCTCCCTCTTCCCTTTCATCCTCTGCCAAATTGGAAACCTGTGTGAACCAGGAGGTTGAAGGGGCTGTCTCTCCAAGTTGGGAGATTGATAGTAAGGCAGATGGAAAGTCAAACAGGAGCACCAGGAGAGGGACTATTCGTTGAGTTTTAGAAACCTTTCATATTCACAGTGTGTCCGTTCTCTAGTTTTCCGGTACATGTTATAACTGTAGTAATATTCCCTTCAACCTGGAGAGTTGAGACCCATGGAATGGGTGCCATGCATTATTACTTTAAAGTGTCTGCATTTGCTCACCAAATCTCACCAATCGTCTCAGTCCCAACTGTCCAGCCTTATGCCACATCCAGCTGTCATTGTAGATAGGGTCATTCCAGGGTTCATCAGAGACCCTGAAGGAATTGTAAAGAATTTCCCAGTTTTTTTGTTTTGTTTTTGAAATTCATTTTTATAGTGGGTTTGAGCTGATTCTCGCTGCCATGTTTATGCCAGTCTAGACACACTTGATTCCCTTACGGACACATATCAATACATAGGTTTTAAGATTCTTACTAGTCAGATATATTCCTCTGCGGGAAATATGGGGTTTTGAGTCCCTTTCACTGAGGAAGGTGTAGGTCTTGTCTATTCCATAGTTGGTTTTTGGAACGGTACCTGTGCTTATATCAAACTCTGGGTTTATGCATCACCCCACCTCTCCTTCCCCCTTAAGCAGGCATAAGAGTGTTTTCTAAATGTGAGACACTGTTCTCTTTCCTAACTCAGTTCAAGTGTAGCCATGTTTACAGGATCTTCATAAGTGATATCTTATGATAAGTTTCTTTTTCTCTGTGACTTATTTCACTTAGAATCATCGTAGCTGAATCTACCCATTTTGCTGCTACTGTTCTTATGACATTGATTTCATGGCTGAGGGATATTCCATCGTACGTAAGTACCACAATTTTTTGAACCATTTTTATATTTCCTGGAATATTTAAGGTGTACCCAAGTTGAGGTCCTTGTAAGCAGTGCAGCCCTAAATTTTGGGGTGGCTCTGTCTTATTGATTTTCATTTTTCCCAAAGTATATTCCCTAGACAGGAAGTGCCCTTGGCTCTGTAGCTCTGTTGTTTACTTGTTTTAGGGAACACAATGCACTCCTCCAGAGAGGCAGTTGGCAATTTACATCCCGCCCATCAGAATAACAAGGCTCCCTGTTCTCCAGGGCCTGTCTTGCCTTTCTGGTTTTTACACATTTTGTGGATGTCCCTTTTGACCGGTGGGAAGTGATACTTCTTTGTAGTGCAGATTTGCATTGCCCGCTTGCTTGCTTGGCCAAAAAGGGCGTATGCGTTTTCTCCTGAATATATTCAGGAGAAAACGCATACGCCCTTTTTGGGCAAGTGCATCATTGTCGAAGTTGTGCCCCTCTGCCTGTGCTTTAAAGGCGATTCCAACGTACCTCTTGAAATCTGTTTCCTGCTATTCTGCCTCGCTTTCAAGTCCGCCTCGTTGCCTTCCCTCAACAGATTTTTGGATGATAGTTGTCCTTTATTACTCGGCCAGTTTGTGAATTGCTGTGCCCCTGAGCTCCATTTTTCAACTCGTTCTTGGTGAGCTCACCGCAAGTCCAAAATTTTGGTTCAGGACCTATACTGCTTCCCGGTGGGGGGCTGAGACTTTGGTTAATACTTCTTCCTGCCGGGAAGTTAGAGTGATAAGTGCCCGTCCAAATACCTAACAGCTACTCTCTCATTGGTTCTCCCTCTTCCCTTTCATCCTCTGCCAAATTGGAAACCTGTGTGAACCAGGAGGTTGAAGGGGCTGTCTCTCCAAGTTGGGAGATTGATAGTAAAGCAGATGGAAAGTCAAACAGGAGCACCAGGAGAGGGACTATTCGTTGAGTTTTAGAAACCTTTCATATTCACAGTGTGTCCGTTCTCTAGTTTTCCGGTACATGTTATAACTGTAGTAATATTCCCTTCAACCTGGAGAGTTGAGACCCATGGAATGGGTGCCATGCATTATTACTTTAAAGTGTCTGCATTTGCTCACCAAATCTCACCAATCGTCTCAGTCCCAACTGTCCAGCCTTATGCCACATCCAGCTGTCATTGTAGATAGGGTCATTCCAGGGTTCATCAGAGACCCTGAAGGAATTGTAAAGAATTTCCCAGTTTTTTTGTTTTGTTTTTGAAATTCATTTTTATAGTGGGTTTGAGCTGATTCTCGCTGCCATGTTTATGCCAGTCTAGACACACTTGATTCCCTTACGGACACATATCAATACTTAGTTTTTAAGATTCTTACTAGTCAGATATATTCCTCTGCGGGAAATATGGGGTTTTGAGTCCCTTTCACTGAGGAAGGTGTAGGTCTTGTCTATTCCTTAGTTGGTCTTTGGAACGGTACCTGTGCTTATATCAAACTCTGGTTTTATGCATCAAACCACCTCTCCTTCCCCCTTAAGCAGGCATAAGAGTGTTTTCTAAATGTGAGACACTGTTCTCTTTCCTAACTCAGTTCAAGTGTAGCCATGTTTACAGGATCTTCATAAGTGATATCTTATGATAAGTTTCTTTTTCTGTGTCACTTATTTCACTTAGAATCATCGTACCTGAATCCAGCCATTTTGCTGCTACTGGTCTTATGACATTGATTTCATGGCTGAGGGATATTCCATCGTACGTAAGTACCACAGTTTTTTGAACCATTTTTATATTTCCTGGGATATTTAAGGTGTACCCAAGTTGAGGTCCTTGTAAGCAGTGCAGCCCTAAATTTTCGGGTGGCTCTGTCTTATTGATTTTCAGTTTTCCCAAGGTATATTCCCTAGACTGGAAGTGCCCTTGGCTCTATATGTCTGTAGTTTACTTGTTTTAGGGAACACAATGCACTCCTCCAGAGAGGCAGTTGGCAATTTACATCCCGCCCATCAGCATAACAAGGCTCCCTGTTCTCCAGGGCCTGTCTTGCCTTTCTGGTTTTTACACATTTTGGGGATGTCCCTTTTGACCTGTGGGAAGTGCTACTTCTCTGTAGTGCAGATTTGCATTGCCCGCTTGCTTGCTTGGCCAAAAAGGGCGTATGCGTTTTCTCCTGAATATATTCAGGAGAAAATGCATACGCCCTTTTTGGCCAAGTGCATCATTGTCGAAGTTGTGCCCCTCTTCCTGTGCTTTAAAGGTGATTCCAACGTACCTCTTGAAATCTGTTTCCTGCTATTCTGCCTCGCTTTCAAGTCCGCATCCTTGCCTTCCCTCAACAGATTTTTGGACGATAGTTGTCCTTTATTACTCGGCCAGTTTGTGAATTGCTGTGCCCCTGAGCTCCATTTTTCAACTCGTTTTTGGTGAGCTGACCGCAAGTCCAAAATTTTGGTTCAGGACCTATATTGGTTCCCGGTGGGTGGCTGAGACTTTGGTTAATTCTTCTTCCTGCCGGGAAATTACAGTGATATGTGCCCGTCCAAATGCCTAACAACTACTCTCTCATTGGTTCTCCCTCTTCCCTTTCATACTCTGCCAAATTGGCAACCTGTGCGAACCAGGAGGTTAAAGGGGCTGTCTCTCCAAGTTGGGAGGTTGATAGTAAAGCAGATGGAAAGTTAAACCGGAGCACCAGGAGAGGGACTATTCGTTGAGTTTTAGAAACCTTTCGTATTCACAGTGTGTCCGTTCTCTAGGATTCTGATACATGTTATAACTGTAGTAATATTCCCTTCAACCTGGAGAGTTGGGACCCATGGACTGGGTGCCATGCATTATTGCTTTAAAGGGTCTGCATTTGCTCACCCAATCTCACCAATCCTCTCAGTCCCAAGTTTCCAGCCTTATGCCACATCCAGCTGTCGTTGTAAATAGGGTCATTCCAGGTTTCATCAGAGACCCTGAAGGAATTGTAAAGAATTTCCCAGTTTTTTTGTTTTGTTTTTGAAATTCCTTTTTATAGTGGGTTTGAGCTGATTCTCGCTGCCATGTTTATGCCAGTCTAAACACACTTGATTCCCTACGGAGACATATCAATCTATAGGTTTTAAGATTCTTACTAGTCAGATATATTCCTCTGCGGGAAATATGGGGTTTTGAGTCCCTTTCACTGAGGAAGGTGTAGGTCTTGTCTATTCCATAGTTGGTTTTTGGAACGGTACCTGTGCTTATATCAAACTCTGGTTTTATGCATCACCCCACCTCTCCTTCCCCCTTAAGCAGGCATAAGAGTGTTTTCTAATTGTGAGACACTGTTCTCTTTCCTAACTCAGTTCAAGTGTAGCCATGTTTAAAGGATCTTCATAAGTGATATCTTATGATAAGTTTCTTTTTCTCTGTGACTTATTTCACTTAGAATCATCGAACCTTTATCCACCCATTTTGCTGCTACTGGTCTTATGACATTGATTTCATGGCTGAGGGATATTCCATCGTATGTAAGTACCACAATTTTTTGAACCATTTTTATATTTCCTGGGATATTTAAGGTGTACCCAAGTTGAGGTCCTTGTAAGCAGTGCAGCCCTAAATTTTGGGGTGGCTCTGTCTTATTGATTTTCAGTTTTCCCAAGGAATATTCCCTAGACTGGAAGTGCCCTTGGCTCTGTAGCTCTGTTCTTTACTTGTTTTAGGGAACACAATGCACTCCTCCAGAGAGGCAGTTGGCAATTTACATCCCGCCCATCAGCATAACAAGGCTCCCTGTTCTCCAGGGCCTGTCTTGCCTTTCTGGTTTTTACACATTTTGTGGATGTCCCTTTTGACCGGTGGGAAGTGATACTTCTTTGTAGTGCAGATTTGCATTGCCCGCTTGCTTGCTTGGCCAAAAAGGGCGTATGCGTTTTCTCTTGAATATATTCAGGAGAAAACGCATACGCCCTTTTTGGCCAAGTGCATCATTGTCGAAGTTGTGCCCCTCTTCCTGTGCTTTAAAGGCGATTCCAACGTACCTCTTGAAATCTGTTTCCTGCTATTCTGCCTCGCTTTCAAGTCCGCCTCGTTGCCTTCCCTCAACAGATTTTTGGACGATAGTTGTCCTTTATTACTCGGCCAGTTTGTGAATTGCTGTGCCCCTGAGCTCCATTTTTCAACTCGTTTTTGGTGAGCTGACCGCAAGTCCAAAATTTTGGTTCAGGACCTATACTGGTTCCCGGTGGGTGGCTGAGACTTTGGTTAATTCTTCTTCCTGCCGGGAAATTACAGTGATATGTGCCCGTCCAAATGCCTAACAGCTACTCTCTCATTGGTTCTCCCTCTTCCCTTTCATCCTCTGCCAAATTGGCAACCTGTGCGAACCAGGAGGTTAAAGGGGCTGTCTCTCCAAGTTGGGAGGTTGATAGTAAAGCAGATGGAAAGTTAAACCGGAGCTCCAGGAGAGGGACTATTCGTTGAGTTTTAGTAACCTTTCGTATTCACAGTGTGTCCGTTCTCTAGGATTCCGAAACATGTTATAACTGTAGTAATATTCCCTTCAACCTGGAGAGTTGGGACCCATGGACTGGGTGCCATGCATTATTGCTTTAAAGGGTCTGCATTTGCTCACCCAATCTCACCAATCCTCTCAGTCCCAAGTGTCCAGCCTTATGCCATATCCAGCTGTCGTTGTAAATAGGGTCATTCCAGGTTTAATCAGAGACCCTGAAGGAATTGTAAAGAATTTCCCAGTTTTTTTGTTTTGTTTTTGAAATTCCTTTTTATAGTGGGTTTGAGCTGATTCTCGCTGCCATGTTTATGCCAGTCTAGACACACTTGATTCCCTTACGGAGACATATCAATACATAGGTTTTAAGATTCTTACTAGTCAGATATATTCCTCTGCGGGAAATATGGGGTTTTGATTCCATTTCACTGAGGAAGGTGTAGGTCTTGTCTATTCCATAGTTTGTTTTTGGAACGGTACCTGTGCTTATATCAAACTCTGGGTTTATGCATCACCCCACCTCTCCTTCCCCCTTAAGCAGGCATAAGAGTGTTTTCTAAATGTGAGACACTGTTCTCTTTCCTAACTCAGTTCAAGTGTAGCCATGTTTACAGGATCTTCATAAGTGCTATCTTATGATAAGTTTCTTTTTCTGTGTCACTTATTTCACTTAGAATCATCGTACCTGAATCCAGCCATTTTGCTGCTACTGGTCTTATGACATTGATTTCATGGCTGAGGGATATTCCATCGTACGTAAGTACCACAATTTTTTGAACCATTTTTATATTTCCTGGGATATTTAAGGTGTACCCAAGTTGAGGTCCTTGTAAGCAGTGCAGCCCTAAATTTTCAGGTGGCTCTGTCTTATTGATTTTCAGTTTTCCCAAGGTATATTCCCTAGACTGGAAGTGCCCTTGGCTCTGTAGCTCTGTTGTTTACTTGTTTTAGGGAACACAATGCACTCCTCCAGAGAGGCAGTTGGCAATATACATCCCGCCCATCAGCATAACAAGGCTCCCTGTTCTCCAGGGCCTGTCTTGCCTTTCTGGTTTTTACACATTTTGTGCATGTCCCTTTTGACCGGTGGGAAGTGATACTTTTTTGTAGTGTAGATTTGCATTGCCCGCTTGCTTGCTTGGCCAAAAAGGGCGTATGCGTTTTCTCCTGAATATATTCAGGAGAAAACGCATACGCCCTTTTTGGCCAAGTGCATCATTGTCGAAGTTGTGCCCCTCTTCCTGTGCTTTAAAGGTGATTCCAACGTACCTCTTGAAATCTGTTTCCTGCTATTCTGCCTCGCATTCAAGTCCGCCTCGTTGCCTTCCCTCAACAGATTTTTGGACGATAGTTGTCCTTTATTACTCGGCCAGTTGGTGAATTGCTGTGCCCCTGAGCTCCATTTTTCAACTCGTTTTTTGTGAGCTGACCGCAAGTCCAAAATTGTGGTTCAGGACCTATACTGGTTCCCGGTGGGTGGCTGAGACGTTGGTTAATTATTCTTCCTGCCGGGAAATTAGAGTGATATGTGCCCGTCCAAATGCCTAACAGCTACTCTCTCATTGGTTCTCCCTCTTCCCTTTCATCCTCTGCCAAATTGGCAACCTGTGCGAACCAGGAGGTTAAAGGGGCTGTCTCTCCAAGTTGGGAGGTTGATAGTAAAGCAGATGGAAAGTCAAACCGGAGCACCAGGAGAGGGACTATTCGTTGAGTTTTAGAAACCTTTCGTATTCACAGTGTGTCCGTTCTCTAGGTTTACCGTACATGTTATAACTGTAGTAATATTCCCTTTAACCTGGAGAGTTGGGACCCATGGAATGGGTGCCAGGGATTTGTGCTTTAAAGGGTCTGCATTTGCTCACCCAATCTCACCAATCCTCTCAGTCCCAAGTGTCCCTCCTTATGCCACATCCAGCTGTCATTGTAGATAGGGTCATTCCAGGTTTAATCAGAGACCCTGAAGGAATTGTAAAGAATTTCCCAGTTTTTTTGTTTTGTTTTTGAAATACCTTTTTATAGTGGGTTTGAGGTGATTCTCGCTGCCATGTTTCTGCCAGTCTAGACACACTTGATTCCCTTACGGAGACATATCAATACATAGGTTTTAAGATTCTTACTAGTCAGATATATTCCTCTGTGGGAAATATGGGGTGTTGATTCCCTTTCACTGAGGAAGGTGTAGGTCTTGTCTATTCCATAGTTGGTTTTTGGAACGGTACCTGTTCTTATATCAAACTCTGATTTTATGCATCACCCCACCTCTCCTTCCCCCTTAAGCAGGCATAAGAGTGTTTTCTAAATGTGAGACACTGTTCTCTTTCCTAACTCAGTTCAAGTGTAGCCATGTTTACAGGATCTTCATAAGTGCTATCTTATGATAAGTTTCTTTTTCTGTGTCACTTATTTCACTTAGAATCATCGTACCTGAATCCACCCATTTTGCTGCTACTGGTCTTATGACATTGATTTCATGGCTGAGGGATATTCCATCGTACGTAAGTACCACAATTTTTTGAACCATTTTTATATTTCCTGGGATATTTAAGGTGTACCCAAGTTGAGGTCCTTGTAAGCAGTGCAGCCCTAAATTTTGGGGTGGCTCTGTCTTATTGATTTTCAGTTTTCCCAAGGTATATTCCCTAGACTGGAAGTGCCCTTGGCTCTGTAGCTCTGTTGTTTATTTGTTTTAGGGAACACAATGCACTCCTCCAGAGAGGCAGTTGGCAATTTACATCCCGCCTATCAGCATAACAAGGCTCCCTGTTCTCCAGGGCTTTTCTTGCCTTTCTGGTTTTTACACATTTTGTGGATGTACCTTTTGACCGGTGGGAAGTGATACTACTTTGTAGTGCAGATTTGCATTGCCCGCTTGCTTGCATGGCCGAAAAGGGCGTATGCATTTTCTCCTGACTATATTCAGGAGAAAACACATACGCCCTTTTTGGCCAAGTGCATCATTGTCGAAGTTGTGCCCCTCTTCCTGTGCTTTAATGGCGATTCCAACGTACCTGTTGAAATCTGTTTCCTGCTATTCTGCCTCACTTTCAAGTCCGCCTCGTTGCCTTCCCTCAACAGATTTTTGGACGATAGTTGACCTTTATTACTCGGCCAGTTTGTGAATTGCTGTGCCCCTGAGCTCCATTTTTCAACTCATTTTCTGTGAGCTGACCGCAAGTGGAAAATTTTGGTTCAGGACCTATACTGGTTCCCGGTGGGTGGCTGAGACTTTGGTTAATTCTTCTTCCTGCCGGGAAATTAGAGTGATATGTGCCCGTCCAAATGCCTAACAGCTACTCTCTCATTGGTTCTCCCTCTTCCCTTTCATCCTCTGCCAAATTGGCAACCTGTGCGAACCAGGAGGTTAAAGGGTCTGTCTCTCCAAGTTGGGAGGTTGATAGTAAAGCAGATGGAAAGTCAAACACGAGCACCAGGAGAGGGACTATTCGTTGAGTTTTAGAAACCTTTCGTATTCAGAGTGTGTCCGTTCTCTAGGTTTCCAGTACATGTTATAGCTGTAGTAATATTCCCTTTAACCTGGAGAGTTGGGACCCATGGAGTGGGTGCCAGGCATTTGTGCTTTACAGGGGCTACATTTGCTCCCCCAATCCCACCAATCCTCTCAGTCCCAAGTGTCCAGCCTTATGCATCATCCAGCTGGCGTTGTACATAGGGTCATTCCAGGTTTCATCAGTGACCCTGAATGAATTGTAAAGAATTTCCCAGTTTTTTTGTTTTGCTTTTGAAATTCCTTTTTATAGTGGGTTTCAGCTGATTCTCGCTGCCATGTTTATGCCAGTCTAGACACACTTGATTCCCTTACGGAGACATATCAATACATAGGTTTTAAGATTCTTACTAGTCAGATATATTCCTCTGCGGGAAATATGGGGTTTTGAGTCCCTTTCACTGAGGAAGGTGTAGGTCTTGTCTATTACATAGTTGGTTTTTGGAACGGTACCTGTGCTTATATCAAACTCTGGTTTTATGCATCACCCCACTTCTCCTACCCGCTTAAGCAGGCATAAGAGTGTTTTCTAAATGTGAGACACTGTTCTTTTTCCTAACTCAGTTCAAGTGTAGCCATGTTTACAGGATCTTCATAAGTGATATCTTTTGTTAAGTTTCTTTTTCTGTGTGACTTATTTCACTTAGAATCATCGTACCTGAATCCACCCATTTTGCTGCTACTGGTCTTATGACATTGATTTCATGGCTGAGGGATATTCCATCGTACGTAAGTACCACAATTTTTTGAACCATTTTTATATTTCCTGGGATATTTAAGGTGTACCCAAGTTGATGTTCTTGTAAGCAGTGCAGCCCTAAATTTTGGGGTGGCTCTGTCTTATTAATATTCAGTTTCCCAAGGAATATTCCCTAGACTGGAAGTGCCCTTGGCTCTGTAGCTCTGTTGTTTACTTGTTTTAGGGAACACAATGCACTCATCCAGAGAGGCAGTTGGCAATTTACATCCCGCCCATCAGCATAACAAGGCTCCCTGTTCTCCAGGGCCTGTCTTGCCTTTCTGGTTTTTACACATTTTGTGGATGTACCTTTTGACCGGTGGGAAGTGATACTTCTTTGTAGTGCAGATTTGCATTGCCCGCTTGCTTGCTTGGCCAAAAAGGGCGTATGCGTTTTCTCCTGAATATATTCAGGAGAAAACGCATACGCCCTTTTTGGCCAAGTGCATCATTGTCGAAGTTGTGCCCCTCTTCCTGTGCTTTAAAGGCGATTCCAACGTACCTCTTTAAATCTGTTTCCTGCTATTCTGCCTCGCTTTCAAGTCCGCCTCGTTGCCTTCCCTCAACAGGTTTTTGGACGATAGTTGTCCTTTATTACTCGGACAGTTTGTGAATTGCTGTGCCCCTGAGCTCCATTTTTCAACTCGTTTTCGGTGAGCTGACCGCAAGTCCAAAATTTTGGTTCAGGACCTATACTGGTTCCCGGTGGGTGGCTGAGACTTTGGTTAATTCTTCTTCCTGCCGGGAAATTACAGTGATATGTGCCCGTCCAAATGCCTAACAGCTACTCTCTCATTGGTTCTCCTTCTTCCCTTTCATCCTCTGCCAAATTGGCAACCTGTGCGAACCAGGAGGTTAAAGGGGCTGTCTCTCCAAGTTGGGAGGTTGATAGTAAAGCAGATGGAAAGTCAAACCGGAGCACCAGGAGAGGGACTATTCGTTGAGTTTTAGAAACCTTTCGTATTCACAGTGTGTCCGTTCTCTAGGTTTCCCGTACATGTTATAACTGTAGTAATATTCCCTTCAACCTGGACAGTTGGGAACCATGGAATTGGTGCCATGCATTATTGCTTTAAAGGGTCTGCATTTGCTCACCAAATCTCACCAATCCTCTCAGTCCCAAGTGTCCAGTCTTATGCCACATCCAGCTGTCGTTGTAGATAGGGTCATTCCAGGTTTCATCAGAGACCCTGAAGGAATTGTAAAGAATTTCCGAGTTTTTTTGTTTTGTTTTTGAAATTCCTTTTTATAGTGGGTTTGAGCTTATTCTCGCTGCCATGTTTATGCCAGTCTAGACACACTTGATTCCCTTACGGAGACATATCAATACATAGGTTTTAAGATTCTTACTAGTCAGATATATTCCTCTGCGGGAAATATGGTGTTTTGAGTCCCTTTCACTGAGGAAGGTGTAGGTCTTGTCTATTGCATAGTTGGTTTTTGGAACGGTACATGTGCTTATATCAAACTCTGGTTTTATGCATCACCCCACCTCTCCTTCCCCCTTAAGCAGGCATAAGAGTGTTTTCTAAATGTGAGACACTGTTCTCTTTCCTAACTCATTTCAAGTGTAGCCATGTTTACAGGATCTTCATAAGTGATATCTTATGATAAGTTTCTTTTTCTCTGTGACTTATTTCACTTAGAATCATCGTAGCTGAATCTACCCATTTTACTGCTACTGGTCTTATGACATTGATTTCATGGCTGAGGGATATTCCATCGTACGTAAGTACCACAATTTTTTGAACCATTTTTATATTTCCTGGGATATTTAAGGTGTACCCAAGTTGAGGTCCTTGTAAGCAGTGCAGCCCTAAATTTTGGGGTGGCTCTCTCTTATTGATTTTTAGTTTTCCCAAGGTATATTCCCTAGACTGGAAGTGCCCTTGGCTCTGTAGCTCTGTTGTTTACTTGTTTTAGGGAACACAATGCACTCCTCCAGAGAGGCAGTTGGCAATTTACATCCCGCCCATCAGCATAACAAGGCTCCCTGTTCTCCATGGCCTGTCTTGCCTTTCTGGATTTTACACATTTTGTGGATGTCCCTTTTGACCGGTGGGAAGTGATACTTCTTTGTAGTGCAGATTTGCATTGACCGCTTGCTTGCTTGGCCAAAAAGTGTGTATGCGTTTTCTCCTGAATATATTCAGGAGAAAACACATACGCCCTTTTTGGCCAAGTGCATCATTGTCGAAGTTGTGTCCCTCTTCCTGTGCTTTAAAGGCGATTCCAACGTACCTCTTGAAATCTGTTTCCTGCTATTCTGCCTCGCTTTCAAGTCCGCCTCGTTGCCTTCCCTCAACAGATTTTTGGACGATAGTTGTCCTTTATTACTTGGCCAGTTTGTGAATTGCTGTGCCCCTGAGCTCCATTTTTCAACTCGTTTTTGGTGAGTTGACCGCAAGTCCAAAATTTTGGTTCAGGACCTATACTGGTTCCCGGTGGGTGGCTGAGACTTTGGTTAATTCTTCTTCCTACCGGAAATTACAGTGATATGTGCCCGTCCAAATGCCTAACAGCTACTCTCTCATTGGTTCTCCCTCTTCCCTTTCATCCTCTGCCAAATTGGCAACCTGTGCGAACCAGGAGGTTAAAGGGGCTGTCTCTCCAAGTTGGGAGGTTGATAGTAAAGCAGATGGCAAGTCAAACCGGAGCACCAGGAGAGGGACTATTCGTTTAGTTTTAGAAACCTTTCGTATTCACAGTGTGTCAGTTCTCTAGGATTCCGGTACATGTTATAACTGTAGTAATATTACCTTCAACCTGGAGAGTTGGGAACCATGGAATGGGTGCCATGCATTATTGCTTTAAAGGGTCTGCATTTGCTCACCCAATCTCACCAATCCTCTCAGTCCCAAGTGTCCAGCCTTATGCAACATCCAGCTGTCGTTGTAAATAGTGTCATTCCAGGTTTCATCAGAGACCCTGAAGGAATTGTAAAGAATTTCCCATTTTTTTTGTTTTGTTTTTGAAATTCCTTTTTATAGTGGGTTTGAGCTGATTCTCGCTGCCATGTTTATGCCAGTCTAGACACACTTGATTCCCTTACGGACACATATCAATACATAGGTTTTAAGATTCTTACTAGTCAGATATATTCCTCTGCGGGAAATATGGGGTTTTCAGTCCCTTTCACTGAGGAAGGTGTAGGTCATGTCTATTCCATAGTTGGTGTTTGGAACGGTACCTGTGCTTATATCAAACTCTGGGTTTATGCATCACCCCACCTCTCCTTCCCCCTTAAGCAAGCATAAGAGTGTTTTCTAAATGTGAGACTCTGTTCTCTTTCCTAACTCAGTTCAAGTGTAGCCATGTTTACAGGATCTTCATAAGTGATATCTTATGATAAGTTTCTTTCTCTGTGACTTATTTCACTTAGAATCATCGTACCTGAATCTACCCATTTTGCTGCTACTGGTATTATGAGATTGATTTCATGGCTGAGGGATATTCCATCATACGTAAGTACCACAATTTTTTGAACCATTTTTATATTTCCTGGGATATTTAAGGTGTACCCAAGTTGAGGTCCTTGTAAGCAGTGCAGCCCTAAATTTTCGGGTGGCTCTGTCTTATTGATTTTCAGTTTTCCCAAGGTATATTCCCTAGACTGGAAGTGCCCTTGGCTCTGTAGCTCTGTTGTTTACTTGTTTTAGGGAACACAATGCACTCCTCCAGAGAGGCAGTTGGCAATTTACATCCCGCCCATCAGCATAACAAGGCTCCCTGTTCTCCAGGGCCTGTCTTGCCTTTCTGGTTTTTACACATTTTGTGGATGTCCCTTTTGACCGGTGGGAAGTGATACTTCTTTGGAGTGCAGATTTGCATTGCCCGCTTGCTTGCTTGGCCAAAAAGGGCGTATGTGTTTTCTCCTGAATATATTCAGGAGAAAACACATACGCCCTTTTTGGCCAAGTGCATCATTGTCGAAGTTGTGCCCCTCTTCCTGTGCTTTAAAGGCGATTCCAACGTACCTCTTGAAATCTGTTTCCTGCTATTCTGCCTCGCTTTCAAGTCCGCCTCGTTGCCTTCCCTCAACAGATTTTTGGATGATAGTTGTCCTTTATTACTCGGCCAGTTTGTGAATTGCTGTGCCCCTGAGCTCCATTTTTCAACTCGTTTTTGGTGAGCTGACCGCAAGTCCAAAATTTTGGTTCAGGACCTATACTGGTTCCCGGTGGGGGGCTGAGGCTTTGGTTAATACTTCTTCCTGCCGGGAAGTTAGAGTGATATGTGCCCGACCAAATACCTAACAGCTACTCTCTCATTGGTTCTCCCTCTTCCCTTTCATCCTCTGCCAAATTGGAAACCTGTGTGAACCAGGATGTTGAAGGGGCTGTCTCTCAAGATAGGAGATTGATAGTAAAGCAGATGGAAAGTCAAACCGGAGCACCAGGAGAGGGACTATTCGTTGAGTTTTAGAAACCTTTCATATTCACAGTGTGTCCGTTCTCTAGGTTTCTCGTACATGTTATAACTGTAGTAATATTCCCTTCAACCTGGAGAGTTGGGACCCATGGAATGGGTGCCATGCATTATTGCTTTAAAGGGTCTGCATTTACTCACCCAATCTCACCAATCGTCTCAGTCCCAAGTGCCCAGCCTTATGCCACATCCAGCTGTCGTTGTAGATAGGGTCATTCCAGGTTTCATCAGAGACCCTGAAGAATTGTAAAGAATTTCCCAGTTTTTTTGTTTTGTTTTTGAAATTCATTTTTATAGTGGGTTTGAGCTGATTCGCGCTGCCATGTTTATGCCAGTCTAGACACACTTGATTCCCTTACGGAGACATATCAATACATAGGTTTTAAGATTCTTACTAGTCAGATATATTCCTCTGCGGGAAATATGGGGTTTTGAGTCCCTTTCACTGAGGAAGGTGTAGGTCTTGTCTATTCCTTAGTTGGTTTTTGGAACGGTACCTGTGCTTATATCAAACTCTGGTTTTATGCATCAAACCACCTCTCCTTCCCCCTTAAGCAGGCATAAGAGTGTTTTCTAAATGTGAGACACTGTTCTCTTTCCTAACTCAGTTCAAGTGTAGCCATGTTTACAGGATCTTCATAAGTGATATCTTATGATAAGTTTCTTTTTCTGTGTGACTTATTTCACTTAGAATCATCGTACCTGAATCCACCCATTTTGCTGCTACTGGTCTTATGACATTGATTTCATGGCTGAGGGATATTCCATCGTACGTAAGTACCACAATTTTTTGAACCATTTTTATATTTCCTGGGATATTTAAGGTGTACCCAAGTTGAGGTCCTTGTAAGCAGTGCAGCCCTAAATTTTGGGGTGGCTCTGTCTTATTGATTTTCAGTTTTCCCAAGGTATATTCCCTAGACTGGAAGTGCCCTTGGCTCTATAGCTCTGTTGTTTACTTGTTTTAGGGAACACAATGCACTCCTCCAGAGAGGCAGTTGGCAATTTACATCCCGCCCATCAGCATAACAAGGCTCCCTGTTCTCCGGGGCCTGTCTTGCCTTTCTGGTTTTTACACATTTTGTGGATGTCCCTTTTGACCTGTGGGAAGTGCTACTTCTCTGTAGTGCAGATTTGCATTGCCCGCTTGCTTGCTTGGCCGAAAAGGGCGTATGCGTTTTCTCCTGAATATATTCAGGAGAAAACGCATACGCCCTTTTCGGCCAAGTGCATCATTGTCGAAGTTGTGCCCCTCTTCCTGTGCTTTAAAGGTGATTCCAACATACCTCTTGAAATCTGTTTCCTGCTATTCTGCCTCGCTTTCAAGTCCGCCTCGTTGCCTTCCCTCAACAAATTTTTGGACGATAGTTGTCCTTTATTACTCGGCCCGTTGGTGAATTGCTGTGCCCCTGAGCTCCATTTTTCAACTCGTTTTTGGTGAGCTGACCGCAAGTCCAAAATTTTGGTTCAGGACCTATACTGGTTCCCGGTGGGTGGCTGAGACTTTGGTTAATTCTTTTTCCTGCCGGGAAATTACAGTGATATGTGCCCGTCCAAATGCCTAACAGCTACTCTCTCATTGGTTCTCCCTCTTCCCTTTCATCCTCTGCCAAATTGGCAACCTGTGCGAACCAGGAGGTTAAAGGGGCTGTCTCTCCAAGTTGGGACGTTGATAGTAAAGCAGATGGAAAGTGAAACCGGAGCACCAGGAGAGGGACTATTCGTTGAGGTTTAGAAACCTTTTGTATTCACAGTGTGTCCGTTCTCTAGTTTTCCGGTACCTGTTATAACTGTAGTAATATTCCCTTCAACCTGGAGAGTTGGGACCCATGGAATGGGTGCCATGCATTATTACTTTAAAGGGTCTGCATTTGCTCACCAAATCTCACCAATCTTCTCAGTCCCAAGTGTCCAGCCTTATGCCACATCCAGCTGTCGTTGTAGATAGGGTCATTCCAGGGTTCATCAGAGACCCTGAAGGAATTGTAAAGAATTTCCCAGTTTTTTTGTTTTCTTTTTGAAATTCCTTTTTATAGTGGGTTTGAGCTGATTCTCGCTGCCATGTTTATGCCAGTCTAGACACACTTGATTTCCTTACTGACACATATCAATACATAGGTTTTAAGATTCTTACTAGTCAGATATATTCCTCTGCGGGAAATATGGGGTTTTGAGTCCCTTTCACTGAGGAAGGTGCAGGTCTTGTCTATTCCATAGTTGGTTTTTGGAACGGTACCTGTGCTTATATCAAACTCTGGGTTTATGCATCACCCCACCTCTCCTTCCCCCTTAAGCAGGCATAAGAGTGTTTTCTAAATGTGAGACACTGTTCTCTTTCCTAACTCAGTTCAAGTGTAGCCATGTTTACAAGATCTTCATAAGTGATATCTTATGATAAGTTTCTTTCTCTGTGACTTATTTCACTTAGAGTCATCGTACCTGAATCTACCCATTTTGCTGCTACTGGTCTTATGACATTGATTTCATGGCTGAGGGATATTCCATCGTACGTAAGTACCACAATTTTTTGAACCATTTTTATATTTCCTGGGATATTTAAGGTGTACCCAAGTTGAGGTCCTTGTAAGCAGTGCAGGCCTAAATTTTGGGGTGGCTCTGTCTTATTGATTTTCAGTTTTCCCATGGTATATTCCCTAGACTGGAAGTGCCCTTGGCTCTGTAGCTCTGTTCTTTACTTGTTTTAGGGAACACAATGCACTCCTCCAGAGAGGCAGTTGGCAATTTACATCCCGCCCATCAGCATAACAAGGCTCCCTGTTCTCTAGGGCCTGTCTTGCCTTTCTGGTTTTTACACATTTTGTGGATGTCCCTTTTGACCGGTGGGAAGTGATACTTCTTTGTAGTTCAGATTTGCATTGCCCGCTTGCTTGCTTGGCCAAAAAGGGCGTATGCGTTTTCTCCTGAATATATTCAGGAGAAAACGCATACGCCCTTTTTGGCCAAGTGCATCATTGTCGAAGTTGTGCCCCTCTGCCTGTGCTTTAAAGGCGATTCCAATGTACCTCTTGAAATCTGTTTCCTGCTATTCTGCCTCGCTTTCAAGTCCGCCTCGTTGCCTTCCCTCAACAGATTTTTGGACGATAGTTGTCCTTTATTTCTCGGCCAGTTTGTGAATTGCTGTGCCCCTGAGCTCCATTTTTCAACTCGTTTTTGGTGAGCTGACCGCAAGTCCAAAATTTTGGTTCAGGACCTATACTGGTTCCCGGTGGGTGGCTGAGACTTTGGTTAATTCTTCTTCCTGCCGGGAAATTACAGTGATAGGTGCCCGTCCAAATGCCTAACAGCTACTCTCTCATTGGTTCTCCCTCTTCCCTTTCATCCTCTGCCAAATTGGCAACCTGTGCGAACCAGGAGGTTAAAGGGGCTGTCTCTCCAAGTTGGGAGGTTGATAGTAAAGCAGATGGAAAGTCAAACCGGAGCACCAGGAGAGGGAATATTCGTTGAGTTTTAGAGACCTTTCGTATTCACAGTGTGTCCGTTCTATAGTTTTCCGGTACATGTTATAACTGTAGTAATATTCCCTTCAACCTGGAGAGTTGAGACCCATGGAATGGGTGCCATGCATTATTACTTTAAAGTGTCTGCATCTGCTCACCAAATCTCACCAATCGTCTCAGTCCCAAGTGTCCAGCCTTATGCCACATCCAGCTGTCGTTGTAGATAGGGTCATTCCAGGGTTCATCAGAGACCCTGAAGGAATTGTAAAGAATTTATCAGTTTTTTTTTTGTTGTTTTTGAAATTCCTTTTTATAGTGGGTTTGAGCTGATTCTCGCTGCCATGTTTATGCCAGTCTAGACACACTTGATTCCCTTACGGACACATATCAATACATAGGTTTTAAGATTCTTACTAGTCAGATATATTCCTCTGCGGGAAATATGGGGTTTTGAGTCCCTTTCACTGAGGAAGGTGTAGGTCTTGTCTATTCCATAGTTGGTTTTTGGAACGGTACCTGTGCTTATATCAAACTCTGGGTTTATGCATCACCCCACCTCTCCTTCCCCCTTAAGCAGGCATAAGAGTGTTTTCTAAATGTGAGACACTGTTCTCTTTCCTAACTCAGTTCAAGTGTAGCCATGTTTACAGGATCTTCATAAGTGATATCTTATGATAAGTTTCTTTTTCTCTGTGACTTATTTCACTTAGAATCATCGTAGCTGAATCTACCCATTTTGCTGCTACTGTTCTTATGACATTGATTTCATGGCTGAGGGATATTCCATCGTACGTAAGTACCACAATTTTTTGAACCATTTTTATATTTCCTGGAATATTTAAGGTGTACCCAAGTTGAGGTCCTTGTAAGCAGTGCAGCCCTAAATTTTGGGGTGGCTCTGTCTTATTGATTTTCATTTTTCCCAAGGTATATTCCCTAGACAGGAAGTGCCCTTGGCTCTGTAGCTCTGTTGTTTACTTGTTTTAGGGAACACAATGCACTCCTCCAGAGAGGCAGTTGGCAATTTACATCCCGCCCATCAGAATAACAAGGCTCCCTGTTCTCCAGGGCCTGTCTTGCCTTTCTGGTTTTTACACATTTTGTGGATGTCCCTTTTGACCGGTGGGAAGTGATACTTCTTTGTAGTGCAGATTTGCATTGCCCGCTTGCTTGCTTGGCCAAAAAGGGCGTATGCGTTTTCTCCTGAATATATTCAGGAGAAAACGCATACGCCCTTTTTGGGCAAGTGCATCATTGTCGAAGTTGTGCCCCTCTGCCTGTGCTTTAAAGGCGATTCCAACGTACCTCTTGAAATCTGTTTCCTGCTATTCTGCCTCGCTTTCAAGTCCGCCTCGTTGCCTTCCCTCAACAGATTTTTGGATGATAGTTGTCCTTTATTACTCGGCCAGTTTGTGAATTGCTGTGCCCCTGAGCTCCATTTTTCAACTCGTTCTTGGTGAGCTCACCGCAAGTCCAAAATTTTGGTTCAGGACCTATACTGCTTCCCGGTGGGGGGCTGAGACTTTGGTTAATACTTCTTCCTGCCGGGAAGTTAGAGTGATAAGTGCCCGTCCAAATACCTAACAGCTACTCTCTCATTGGTTCTCCCTCTTCCCTTTCATCCTCTGCCAAATTGGAAACCTGTGTGAACCAGGAGGTTGAAGGGGCTGTCTCTCCAAGTTGGGAGATTGATAGTAAAGCAGATGGAAAGTCAAACAGGAGCACCAGGAGAGGGACTATTCGTTGAGTTTTAGAAACCTTTCATATTCACAGTGTGTCCGTTCTCTAGTTTTCCGGTACATGTTATAACTGTAGTAATATTCCCTTCAACCTGGAGAGTTGAGACCCATGGAATGGGTGCCATGCATTATTACTTTAAAGTGTCTGCATTTGCTCACCAAATCTCACCAATCGTCTCAGTCCCAACTGTCCAGCCTTATGCCACATCCAGCTGTCATTGTAGATAGGGTCATTCCAGGGTTCATCAGAGACCCTGAAGGAATTGTAAAGAATTTCCCAGTTTTTTTGTTTTGTTTTTGAAATTCATTTTTATAGTGGGTTTGAGCTGATTCTCGCTGCCATGTTTATGCCAGTCTAGACACACTTGATTCCCTTACGGACACATATCAATACTTAGTTTTTAAGATTCTTACTAGTCAGATATATTCCTCTGCGGGAAATATGGGGTTTTGAGTCCCTTTCACTGAGGAAGGTGTAGGTCTTGTCTATTCCTTAGTTGGTCTTTGGAACGGTACCTGTGCTTATATCAAACTCTGGTTTTATGCATCAAACCACCTCTCCTTCCCCCTTAAGCAGGCATAAGAGTGTTTTCTAAATGTGAGACACTGTTCTCTTTCCTAACTCAGTTCAAGTGTAGCCATGTTTACAGGATCTTCATAAGTGATATCTTATGATAAGTTTCTTTTTCTGTGTCACTTATTTCACTTAGAATCATCGTACCTGAATCCAGCCATTTTGCTGCTACTGGTCTTATGACATTGATTTCATGGCTGAGGGATATTCCATCGTACGTAAGTACCACAGTTTTTTGAACCATTTTTATATTTCCTGGGATATTTAAGGTGTACCCAAGTTGAGGTCCTTGTAAGCAGTGCAGCCCTAAATTTTCGGGTGGCTCTGTCTTATTGATTTTCAGTTTTCCCAAGGTATATTCCCTAGACTGGAAGTGCCCTTGGCTCTATATGTCTGTAGTTTACTTGTTTTAGGGAACACAATGCACTCCTCCAGAGAGGCAGTTGGCAATTTACATCCCGCCCATCAGCATAACAAGGCTCCCTGTTCTCCAGGGCCTGTCTTGCCTTTCTGGTTTTTACACATTTTGGGGATGTCCCTTTTGACCTGTGGGAAGTGCTACTTCTCTGTAGTGCAGATTTGCATTGCCCGCTTGCTTGCTTGGCCAAAAAGGGCGTATGCGTTTTCTCCTGAATATATTCAGGAGAAAATGCATACGCCCTTTTTGGCCAAGTGCATCATTGTCGAAGTTGTGCCCCTCTTCCTGTGCTTTAAAGGTGATTCCAACGTACCTCTTGAAATCTGTTTCCTGCTATTCTGCCTCGCTTTCAAGTCCGCATCCTTGCCTTCCCTCAACAGATTTTTGGACGATAGTTGTCCTTTATTACTCGGCCAGTTTGTGAATTGCTGTGCCCCTGAGCTCCATTTTTCAACTCGTTTTTGGTGAGCTGACCGCAAGTCCAAAATTTTGGTTCAGGACCTATATTGGTTCCCGGTGGGTGGCTGAGACTTTGGTTAATTCTTCTTCCTGCCGGGAAATTACAGTGATATGTGCCCGTCCAAATGCCTAACAACTACTCTCTCATTGGTTCTCCCTCTTCCCTTTCATACTCTGCCAAATTGGCAACCTGTGCGAACCAGGAGGTTAAAGGGGCTGTCTCTCCAAGTTGGGAGGTTGATAGTAAAGCAGATGGAAAGTTAAACCGGAGCACCAGGAGAGGGACTATTCGTTGAGTTTTAGAAACCTTTCGTATTCACAGTGTGTCCGTTCTCTAGGATTCTGATACATGTTATAACTGTAGTAATATTCCCTTCAACCTGGAGAGTTGGGACCCATGGACTGGGTGCCATGCATTATTGCTTTAAAGGGTCTGCATTTGCTCACCCAATCTCACCAATCCTCTCAGTCCCAAGTTTCCAGCCTTATGCCACATCCAGCTGTCGTTGTAAATAGGGTCATTCCAGGTTTCATCAGAGACCCTGAAGGAATTGTAAAGAATTTCCCAGTTTTTTTGTTTTGTTTTTGAAATTCCTTTTTATAGTGGGTTTGAGCTGATTCTCGCTGCCATGTTTATGCCAGTCTAAACACACTTGATTCCCTACGGAGACATATCAATCTATAGGTTTTAAGATTCTTACTAGTCAGATATATTCCTCTGCGGGAAATATGGGGTTTTGAGTCCCTTTCACTGAGGAAGGTGTAGGTCTTGTCTATTCCATAGTTGGTTTTTGGAACGGTACCTGTGCTTATATCAAACTCTGGTTTTATGCATCACCCCACCTCTCCTTCCCCCTTAAGCAGGCATAAGAGTGTTTTCTAATTGTGAGACACTGTTCTCTTTCCTAACTCAGTTCAAGTGTAGCCATGTTTAAAGGATCTTCATAAGTGATATCTTATGATAAGTTTCTTTTTCTCTGTGACTTATTTCACTTAGAATCATCGAACCTTTATCCACCCATTTTGCTGCTACTGGTCTTATGACATTGATTTCATGGCTGAGGGATATTCCATCGTATGTAAGTACCACAATTTTTTGAACCATTTTTATATTTCCTGGGATATTTAAGGTGTACCCAAGTTGAGGTCCTTGTAAGCAGTGCAGCCCTAAATTTTGGGGTGGCTCTGTCTTATTGATTTTCAGTTTTCCCAAGGAATATTCCCTAGACTGGAAGTGCCCTTGGCTCTGTAGCTCTGTTCTTTACTTGTTTTAGGGAACACAATGCACTCCTCCAGAGAGGCAGTTGGCAATTTACATCCCGCCCATCAGCATAACAAGGCTCCCTGTTCTCCAGGGCCTGTCTTGCCTTTCTGGTTTTTACACATTTTGTGGATGTCCCTTTTGACCGGTGGGAAGTGATACTTCTTTGTAGTGCAGATTTGCATTGCCCGCTTGCTTGCTTGGCCAAAAGGGGCGTATGCGTTTTCTCTTGAATATATTCAGGAGAAAACGCATACGCCCTTTTTGGCCAAGTGCATCATTGTCGAAGTTGTGCCCCTCTTCCTGTGCTTTAAAGGCGATTCCAACGTACCTCTTGAAATCTGTTTCCTGCTATTCTGCCTCGCTTTCAAGTCCGCCTCGTTGCCTTCCCTCAACAGATTTTTGGACGATAGTTGTCCTTTATTACTCGGCCAGTTTGTGAATTGCTGTGCCCCTGAGCTCCATTTTTCAACTCGTTTTTGGTGAGCTGACCGCAAGTCCAAAATTTTGGTTCAGGACCTATACTGGTTCCCGGTGGGTGGCTGAGACTTTGGTTAATTCTTCTTCCTGCCGGGAAATTACAGTGATATGTGCCCGTCCAAATGCCTAACAGCTACTCTCTCATTGGTTCTCCCTCTTCCCTTTCATCCTCTGCCAAATTGGCAACCTGTGCGAACCAGGAGGTTAAAGGGGCTGTCTCTCCAAGTTGGGAGGTTGATAGTAAAGCAGATGGAAAGTTAAACCGGAGCTCCAGGAGAGGGACTATTCGTTGAGTTTTAGAAACCTTTCGTATTCACAGTGTGTCCGTTCTCTAGGATTCCGATACATGTTATAACTGTAGTAATATTCCCTTCAACCTGGAGAGTTGGGACCCATGGACTGGGTGCCATGCATTATTGCTTTAAAGGGTCTGCATTTGCTCACCCAATCTCACCAATCCTCTCAGTCCCAAGTGTCCAGCCTTATGCCACATCCAGCTGTCGTTGTAAATAGGGTCATTCCAGGTTTAATCAGAGACCCTGAAGGAATTGTAAAGAATTTCCCAGTTTTTTTGTTTTGTTTTTGAAATTCCTTTTTATAGTGGGTTTGAGCTGATTCTCGCTGCCATGTTTATGCCAGTCTAGACACACTTGATTCCCTTACGGAGACATATCAATACATAGGTTTTAAGATTCTTACTAGTCAGATATATTCCTCTGCGGGAAATATGGGGTTTTGATTCCATTTCACTGAGGAAGGTGTAGGTCTTGTCTATTCCATAGTTTGTTTTTGGAACGGTACCTGTGCTTATATCAAACTCTGGGTTTATGCATCACCCCACCTCTCCTTCCCCCTTAAGCAGGCATAAGAGTGTTTTCTAAATGTGAGACACTGTTCTCTTTCTTAACTCAGTTCAAGTGTAGCCATGTTTACAGGATTTTCATAAGTGATATCTTATGATAAGTTTCTTTCTCTGTGACTTATTTCACTTAGAATCATCGTACCTGAATCTACCCATTTTGCTGCTACTGGTCTTATGACATTGATTTCATGGCTGAGGGATATTCCATCGTACGTAAGTACCACAATTTTTTGAACCATTTTTATATTTCCTGGGATATTTAAGGTGTACCCAAGTTGAGGTCCTTGTAAGCAGTGCAGCCCTAAATTTTGGGGTGGCTCTGTCTTATTGATTTTCAGGTTTCCCAAGGTATATTCCCTAGACTGGAAGTGCCCTTGGCTCTGTAGCTCTGTTCTTTACTTGTTTTAGGGAACACAATGCACTCCTCCAGAGATGCAGTTGGCAATTTACATCCCGCCCATCAGCATAACAAGGCTCCCTGTTCTCCAGGGCCTGTCTTGCCTTTCTGGTTTTTACACATTTTGTGGATGTCCCTTTTGACCGGTGGGAAGTGATACTTCTTTGTAGTGAAGATTTGCAATGCCCGCTTGCTTGCTGGGCCAAAAAGGGCGTATGTGTTTTCTCCTGAATATATTCAGGAGAAAACGCATACGCCCTTTTTGGGCAAGTGCATCATTGTCGAAGTTGTGCCCCTCTTCCTGTGCTTTAAAGGCAATTCCAACGTACCTCTTGAAATCTGTTTCCTGCTATTCTGCCTCACTTTCAAGTCCGCCTCGTTGCCTTCCCTCAACAGGTTTTTGGATGATAGTTGTCCTTTATTACTCGGCCAGTTTGTGAATTGCTGTGCCCCTGAGCTCCATTTTTCAACTCGTTTTTGGTGAGCTGACCGCAAGTCCAAAATTTTGGTTCAGGACCTATACTGGTTCCCGGTGGGTGGCTGAGACTTTGGTTAATTCTTCTTCCTGCCGGGAAATTACAGTGATATGTGCCCGTCCAAATGCCTAACAGCTACTCTCTCATTGGTTCTCCCTCTTCCCTTTCATCCTCTGCCAAATTGGCAACCTGTGCGAACCAGGAGGTTAAAGGGGCTGTCTCTACAAGTTGGGAGGTTGATAGTAAAGCAGATGGAAAGTCAAACCGGAGCACCAGGAGAGGGACTATTCGTTGAGTTTTAGAAACCTTTCGTATTCACAGTGTGTCCGTTCTCTAGGTTTCCGGTACATGTTATAACTGTAGTAATATTCCCTTCAACCTGGAGAGTTGGGACCCATGGAATGGGTGCCATGCATTATTGCTTTAAAGGGTCTGCATTTGCTCACCCAATCTCACCAATCCTCCCAGTCCCAAGTGTCCAGCCTTATGCCACATCCAGCTGTCGTTGTAAATAGGGTCATTCCAGGTTTCATTAGAGACCCTGAAGGAATTGTAAAGAATTTCCCAGTTTTTTTTTTTTTTTTTGAAATTCCTTTTTATAGTGGGTTTGAGCTGATTCTCGCTGCCATGTTTATGCCAGTCTAGACACACTTGATTCCCTTACGGAGACATATCAATACATAGGTTTTAAGATTCTTACTAGTCAGATATATTCCTCTGCGGGAAATATGGGGTTTTGAGTCCCTTTCACTGAGGAAGGTGTAGGTCTTGTCTATTCCATAGTTGGTTTTTGGAACGGTACCTCTGCTTATATCAAACACTGGTTTTATGCATCACCCCACCTCTCCTTCCCCCTTAAGCAGGCATAAGAGTGTTTTCTAAATGTGAGACATTCTTCTCTTAACTAACTCAGTTCAAGTGTAGCCATGTTTACAGGATCTTCATAAGTGATATCTTATAATAAGTTTCTTTTTCTGTGTGACTTATTTCACTTAGAATCATCGTACCTGAGTCCACCCATTTTGCTGCTACTGGTCTTATGACATTGATTTCATGGCTGAGGGATATTCCATCGTACGTAAGTACCACAATTTTTTGAACCATTTTTATATTTCCTGGGATATTTAAGGTGTACCCAAGTTGAGGTCCTTGTAAGCAGTGCCGCCCTAAATTTTGGGGTGGCTCTGTCTTATTGATTTTCAGTTTTCCCAAGGTATATTCCCTAGACTGGAAGTGCCCTTGGCTCTGTAGCTCTGTTCTTTACTTGTTTTAGGGAACACAATGCACTCCTCCAGAGAGGCAGTTGGCAATTTACATCCCGCCCATCAGCATAACAAGGCTCCCTGTTCTCCAGGGCCTGTCTTGCCTTTCTGGTTTTTACACATTTTGTGGATGTCCCTTTTGACCGGTGGGAAATGATACTTCTTTGTAGTGCAGATTTGCATTGCCCGCTTGCTTGCCTGGCCAAAAAGGGCGTATGCGTTTTCTCCTGAATATATTCAGGAGAAAACGCATACGCCCTTTTTGGCCAAGTGCATCATTGTCGAAGTTGTGCCCTTCTTCCTGTGCTTTAAAGGAGATTCCAACGTACCTCTTGAAATCTGTTTCCTGCTATTCTGCCTCGCTTTCAAGTCCACCTCGTTGCCTTCCCTCAACAGATTTTTGGACGATAGTTGTCCTTTATTACTCGGCCAGTTTGTGAATTGCTGTGCCCCTGAGCTCCATGTTTCAACTCGTTTTTGGTGAGCTGACCGGAAGTCCAAAATTTTGGTTCAGGACCTATACTGGTTCCCGGTGGGTGGCTGAGACTTTGGTTAATTCTTCTTCCTTTTTGGAAATTACAGTGATATGTGCCCGTCCAAATGCCTAACATCAACTCTCTCATTGGTTCTAACTCTTCCCTTTCATCCTCTGCCAAATTGGCAACCTGTGTGAACCAGGAGGTTTAAGGGGCTGTCTCTCCAAGTTGGGAGGTTGATAGTAAAGCAGATGGAAAGTCAAACCGGAGCACCAGGAGAGGGACTATTCGTTGAGTTTTAGAAACCTTTCGTATTCACAGTGTGTCCGTTCTCTAGGTTTCCGGTACATGTTGTAACTGTAGTAATATTCCCTTCAACCTGGAGAGTTGGGACCCATGGAAAGGGTGCCATGCATTATTGCTTTAAAGGGTCTGCATTTGCTCACCCAATCTCACCAATCCTCTCAGTCCCAAGTTTCCAGCCTTTTGCCACATGCAGCTGTCGTTGTAAATAGGGTCATTCCAGGTTTCATCAGAGACCCTGAAGGAATTGTAAAGAATTTCCCAGTTTTTTTGTTTTGTTTTTGAAATTCCTTTTTATAGTGGGTTTGAGCTGATTCTCGCTGCCATGTTTATGCCAGTCTAGACACACTTGATTCCCTTATGGAGACATATCAATACATAGGTTTTAAGATTCTTACTAGTCAGATATATTCCTCTGCGGGACATATGGGGTTTTGAGTCCTTTTCACTGAGGAATGTGTAGGTCTTGTCTATTCCATAGTTGGTTTTTGGAACGGTACCTGTGCTTATATCAAACTCTGGTTTTATGCATCACCCCACCTCTCCTTCCCCCTTAAGCAGGCATAAGAGTGTTTTCTAAATGTGAGACACTGTTCTCTTTCTTAACTCAGTTCAAGTGTAGCCATGTTTACAGGATCTTCATAAGTGATATCTTATGATAAGTTTCTTTTTCTCTGTGACTTATTTCACTTAGAATCATCGTACCTGAATCTACCCATTTTGCTGCTATTGGTCTTATGACATTGATTTCATGGCTGAGGGATATTCCATCGTACGTAAGTACCACAATTTTTTGAACCATTTTTATATTTCCTGGGATATTTAAGGTGTACCCAAGTTGAGGTCCTTGTAAGCAGTGCAGCCCTAAATTTTGGGGTGGCTCTGTCTTATTGATTTTTAGTTTTCCCAAGGAATATTCCCTAGACAGGAAGTGCCCTTGGCTCTGTAGCTCTGTTGTTTACTTGTTTTAGGGAACACAATGCACTCCTCCAGAGAGGCAGTTGGCAATTTACATCCCGCCCATCAGCATAACAAGGCTCCCTGTTCTCCAGGGCCTGTCTTGCCTTTCTGGTTTTTACACATTTTGTGGATGTCCCTTTTTACCGGTGGGAAGTGATACTTCTTTGTAGTGCAGATTTGCATTGCCCGCTTGCTTGCTTTGCCAAAAAGGGTGTATGCGTTTTCTCCTGAATATATTCAGGAGAAAACGCATACGCCCTTTTTGGCCAAGTGCATCATTGTCGAAGTTGTTCCCCTCTTCCTGTGCCTTAAAGGCGATTCCAACATACCTCTTGAAATCTGTTTCCTGCTATTCTGCCTCGCTTTCAAGTCCGCCTCGTTGCCTTCCCTCAACAGATTTTTGGACGATAGTTGTCCTTTATTACTCGGCCAGTTTGTGAATTGCTGTGCCCCTGAGCTCCATTTTTCAACTCGTTTTTGGTGAGCTGACCGCAAGTCCAACATTTTGGTTCAGGACCGATACTGGTTCCCGGTGGGTGGCTGAGACTTTGGTTAATTCTTCTTCCTGCCGGGAAATTACAGTGATATGTGCCCGTCCAAATGCCTAACAGCTACTCTCTCATTGGTTCTCCCTCTTCCCTTTCATCCTCTGCCAAATTGGAAACCTGTGCGCACCAGGAGGTTAAAGGGGCTGTCTCTCCAAGTTGGGAGGTTGATAGTAAAGCAGATGGAAAGTCAAACCGGAGCACCAGGAGAGGGACTATTCGTTGAGTTTTAGAAACCTTTCGTATTCACAGTGTGTCCGTTCTCTAGGTTTCCGGTACATGTTATAACTGTAGTAATATTCCCTTCAACCTGGAGAGTTGGGACCCATGGAATGGGTGCCATGCATTATTGCTTTAAAGGGTCTGCATTTGCTCACCCAATCTCACCAATCCTCTCAGTCCCAAGTTTCCAGCCTTATGCCACATCCAGCTGTCGTGGTAAATAGGGTCATTCCAGGTTTCATCAGATTCATTGAAGGAATTGTAAAGAATTTCCCAGTTTTTTTGTTTTGTTTTTGAAATTCCTTTTTATAGTGGGTTTGAGCTGATTCTCGCTGCCATGTTTATGCTAATCTAGACACACTTGATGCCCTTATGGAGACATATCAATCCATAGGTTTTAAGATTCTTACTGGTCAGATATATTCCTCTGCGGGAAATATGGGGTTTTGAGTCCCTTTCACTGAGGAAGGTGTAGGTCTTGTCTATTCTATAGTTAGTTTTTGGAACGGTACCTGTGCTTATATCAAACTCTGGTTTTATGCAGCACCCCACCTCTCCTTCCCCCTTAAGCAGGCATAAGAGTGTTTTGTAAATGTGAGACACTGTTCTCTTTCCTAACTCAGTTCAAGTGTAGCCATGTTTACAGGATCTTCGTAAGTGATATCTTATGATAAGTTTCTTTTTCTGTGTGACTTATTTCACTTAGAATCATCGTACCTGAGTCCACCCATTTTGCTGCTACTGGTCTTATGACATTGATTTCATGGCTGAGGGATATTCCATCGTACGTAAGTACCCCAATTTTTTGAACCATTTTTATATTTCCTGGGATATTTAAGGTGTACCCAAGTTGAGGTCCTTGTAAGCAGTGCAGCCCTAAATTTTGGGGTGGCTCTGTCTTATTGATTTTCAGTTTTCCCATGGAATATTCCCTAGACTGGAAGACCCTTGGCTCTGTAGCTCTGCTCTTTACTTGTTTTAGGGAACACAATGCACTCCTCCAGAGAGGCAGTTGGCAATTTACATCCCGCCCATCAGCATAACAAGGCTCCCTGTTCTCCAGGGCCTGTCTTGCCTTTCTGGTTTTTACACATTTTGTGGATGTCCCTTTTGACCGGTGGGAAGTGATACTTCTTTGTAGTGCAGATTTGCATTTCCCGCTTCCTTGCTTGGCCAAAAAGGGTGTATGCGTTTTCTCCTGAATATATTCAGGAGAAAACGCATACGCCGTTTTTGGCCAAGTGCATCATTGTCGAAGTTGTGCCCCTCTTCTTGTGCTTTAAAGGCGATTCCAACGTACCTCTTGAAATCTGTTTCGTGCTATTCTGCCTCGCTTTCAAGTCCGCCTCGTTGCCTTCCCTCAACAGATTTTTGGACGATAGTTGTCCTTTATTACTCGGCCAGTTTGTGAATTGCTGTGCCCCTGAGCTCCATTTTTCAACTCGTTTTTGGTGAGCTGACCGCAAGTCCAAAATTTTGGTTCAGGACCTATACTGGTTCCCGGTGGGGGGCTGAGACTTTGGTTAATTCTTCTTCCTGCCGTGAAATTACAGTGCTATGTGCCCATCCAAATGCCTAACAGCTACTCTCTCATTGGTTCTCCCTCTTCCCTTTCATCCTCTGCCAAATTGGCAACCTGTGTGAACCAGGAGGTTAAAGGGGCAGTCTCTCCAAGTTGGGAGTTTGATAGGAAAGCAGATGGAAATTCAAAGCGGAGCACCAGGAGAGGGACTATTCGCTGAGTTTTAGAAACCTTTCGTATTCACAGTGTGTCCGTTCTCTAGGTTTCCGGTACATGTTATAACTGTAGTAATATTCCCTTCAACCTGGAGAGTTGGGACCCATGGAAAGGGTGCCATGCATTATTGCTTTAAAGGGTCTGCATTTGCTCACCCAATCTCACCAATCCTCTCAGTCCCAAGTTACCAGCCTTTTGCCACATCCAGCTGTCATTGTAAATAGGGTCATTCCAGGTTTCATCAGATTCCCTGAAGGAATTGTAAAGAATTTCCCAGTTTTTTTGTTTTGTTTTTGAAATTCCTTTTTATAGTGGGTTTGAGCTGATTCTCGCTGCCATGTTTATGCCAGTCTAGACACACTTGATTCCCTACGGAGACATATCAATCCATAGGTTTTTAGATTCTTACTAGTCAGATATATTCCTCTGCGGGAAATATGGGGTTTTGAGTCCCTTTCACTGAGGAAGGTGTAGGTCTTGTCTATTCCATAGTTGGTTTTTGGAACAGTACCTGTGCTTATATCAAACTCTGGTTTTATGCATCACCCCACCTCTCCTTCCCCCTTAAGCAGGCATAAGAGTGTTTTCTAATTGTGAGACACTGTTCTCTTTCCTAACTCAGTTCAAGTGTAGCCATGTTTACAGAATCTTCGTAATTGATATCTTATGATAAGTTTCTTTTTCTGTGTGACTTATTTCACTTAGAATCATCGTACCTGAATCCACCAATTTTGCTGCTACTGGTCTTATGACATTGATTTCATGGCTGAGGGATATTCCATCGTACGTAAGTATCCCAATTTTTGAACCATTTTTATATTTCCTGGGATATTTAAAGTGTACCCAAGTTGAGGTCTTTGTAAGCAGTGCTGCCCTATATTTTGGGGTGGCTCTGTCTTATTGATTTTCAGTTTTCCCAAGGAATATTCCCTAGACTGGAAGTGCCCTTGGCTCTGTAGCTCTGTTGTTTACTTGTTTTAGGGAACACAATGCACTCCTCCAGAGAGGCAGTTGGCAATTTACATCCCGCCCATCAGCATAACAAGGCTCCCTGTTCTCCAGGGCCTGTCTTGCCTTTCTGGTTTTTACACATTTTGTGGATGTCCCTTTTGACCGGTGGGAAGTGATACTTCTTTGTAGTGCAGATTAGCATTTCCCGCTTCCTTGCTTGCCCAAAAAGGGCGTATGCGTTTTCTCCTGAATATATTCAGGAGAAAACGCATACGTCCTTTTTGGCCAAGTGCATCATTGTCGAAGTTGTGCCCCTCTTCCTGTGCTTTAAAGGCGATTCCAACGTACCTCTTGAAATCTGTTTCCTGCTATTCTGCCTCGCTTTCAAGTCCGCCTCGTTGCCTTCCCTCAACAGATTTTTGGACGATAGTTGTCCTTTATTACTCGGCCAGTTTGTGAATTGCTGTGCGCCTGAGCTCCATTTTTCAACTCGTTTTTGGTGAGCTGACCGCAAGTCCAAAATTTTGGTTCAGGACCTATACTGGTTCCCGGTGGGGGGCTGAGACTTTGGTTAATTCTTCTTCCTGCCGGGAAATTACAGTGCTATGTGCCTGTCCAAATGCCTAACAGCTACTCTCTCATTGGTTCTCCCTCTTCCCTTTCATCCTCTGCCAAATTGGCAACCTGTGTGAACCAGGAGGTTAAATGGGCTGTCTCTCCAAGTTGGGAGGTTGATAGGAAAGCAGATGGAAATTCAAACCGGAGCACCAGGAGAGGGACTATTCGCTGAGTTTTAGAAACCTTTCGTATTCACAGTGTGTCCGTTCTCTAGGTTTCCGGTACATGTTATAACTGTTGTAATATTCCCTTCAACCTGGAGAGTTGGGACACATGGAATGGGTGCCATGCATTATTGCTTTAAAGGGTCTGCATTTGCTCACCCAATCTCACCAATCCTCTCAGTCCCAAGTGCCCAGCCTTATGCCATATCCAGCTGTCGTTGTAAATAGGGTCATTCCAGGTTTCATTAGAGACCCCGAAGGAATTGTAAAGAATTTCCCAGTTTTTTTGTTTTGTTTTTGAAATTCCTTTTTATAGTGGGTTTGAGCTGATTCTCGCTGCCATGGTTATGCCAGTCTAGACACACTTGATTCCCTCCGGAGACATATCAATCCATAGGTTTTTAGATTCTTACTAGTCAGATATATTCCTCTGCGGGAAATATGGTGTTTTGAGTCCCTTTCACTGAGGAAGGTGTAGGGCTTGTCTATTCCATAGTTGGTTTTTGGAACGGTACCTGTGCTTATATCAAACTCTGGTTTTATGCATCACCCCACCTCTCCTTCCCGCTTAAGCAGGCATAAGAGTGTTTTATAATTGTGAGACACTGTTCTCTTTCCTAACTCAGTTCAAGTGAAGCCATGTTTACAGGATCGTCGTAAGTGATATCTTATGATAAGTTTCTTTTTCTCTGTGACTTATTTCACTTAGAATCATCGTACCTGAATCCACCCATTTTGCTGCTACTGGTCTTATGACATTGATTTCATGGCTGAGGGATATTCCATCGTACGTAAGTACCACAATTTTTTGAACCATTTTTATATTTCCTGGGATATTTAAGGTGTACCCAAGTTGAGGTCCTTGTAAGCAGTGCAGCCCTAAATTTTGGGGTGGCTCTGTCTTATTGATTTTCAGTTTTCCCAAGGAATATTCCCTAGACTGGAAGTGCCCTTTGCTCTGTAGCTCTGTTGTTTACTTGTTTTAGGGAACACAATGCACTCCTCCAGAGAGGCAGTTGGCAATTTACATCCCGCCCATCAGCATAACAAGGCTCCCTGTTCTCCAGGGCCTGTCTTGCCTTTCTGGTTTTTACACATTTTGTGGATATACCTTTTGACCAGTGGGAAGTGATACTTCTTTGTAGTGCCGATTTGCATTGCCCACTTGCTTGCTTGGCCAAAAAGGGCGTATGCGTTTTCTCCTGAATATATTCAGGAGAAAACGCATATGCCCTTTTTGTTCAAGGGCATCATTGTCAAAGTTGTGTCCCTCTTCCTGTGCTTTAAAGGCGTTTCCAACGTACCTCTTGAAATCTGTTTCCTGCTATTCTGCCTCGCTCTCAAGTCCGCCTCGTTGCCTTCCCTCAACAGATTTTTGGACGATAGTTGTCCTTTATTACTCGGCCAGTTTGTGAATTGCTGTGCCCTGAGCTCCATTTTTCAACTCGTTTTTGGTGAGCTGACCGCAAGTCCAACATTTTGGTTCAGGACCTCTGCTGGTCCCCGGTGGGGGTTGAGACTTTGGTTAATTCTTCTTCCTGCCGGGAAATTACAGTGATATGTGCCCGTCCAAATGCCTAACAGCTACTCTCTCATTGGTTCTCCCTCTTCCCTTTCATCCTCTGCCAAATTGGAAACCTGTGCGAACCAGGAGGTTAAAGGGGCTGTCTCTCCAAGTTGGGAGGTTGATAGTAAAGCAGATGGAAAGTCAAACTGGAGCACCATGAGAGGGACTATTCGTTGAGTTTTAGAAACCTTTCGAATTCACAGTGTGTCCGTTCTCTAGGTTTCCCGTACATGTTATAGCTGTAGTAATATTCCCTTCAACCTGGAGAGTTGGGACCCATGGAATGGGTGCCAGGCATTTGTGATTTAATGGGTCTGCATTTGCTCACCCAATCTTACCAATCGTCTCATTCCCAAGTGTCCCTACTTATGCCACATCCAGCTGTCATTGTAGATAGGGTCTTTCCAGGTTTCATCAGAGACCCTGAAGGAATTGTAAAGAATTTCCCAGTTTTTTTCTTTTGTTTTTGAAATTCCTTTTTATAGTGGGTTTGAGCTGATTCTCGCTGCCATGTTTATGCCAGTGTAGACACACTTGATTCCCTTACGGAGACATATCAATACATAGGTTTTAAGATCCTTACTAGTCAGATATATTCCTCTGCCGGAAATATGGGGTTTTGAGTCCCTTTCACTGAGGAAGGTGTAGGTCTTGTCTATTCCATAGTTGGTTTTTGGAACGGTACCTGTGCTTATATCAAACTCTGGTTTTATGCATCACCCCACCTCTCCTTCCCCCTTAAGCAGGCATAAGAGTGTTTTCTAAATGTGAGACACTGTTCTCTTTTCTAACTCAGTTCAAGTGTGGCCATGTTTACAGGATCTTCATAAGTGATATCTTATGATAAGTTTCTTTTTATGTGTGACTTATTTCACTTAGAATCATCGTACCTGAATCCACCCATTTTGCTGCTACTGGTCTTATGACATTGATTTCATGGCTGAGGGATATTCCATCGTACGTAAGTACCACAATTTTTTGAACCATTTTTATATTTCCTGGTATATTTAATGTGTACCCAAGTTGAGGTCCTTGTAAGCAGTGCAGCCCTAAATTTTGGGGTGGCTCTGTCTTATTGATTTTCAGTTTTCCCAAGGTATATTCCCTACACTGGAAGTGCCCTTGGCTCTGTAGCTCTGTTCTTTACTTGTTTTAGGGAACACAATGTACTCCTCCAGAGCGGCAGTTGGCAATTTACATCCCGCCCATCAGCATAACAAGGCTCCCTGTTCTCCAGGGCCTGTCTTGCCTTTCTGGTTTTTACACATTTTGTGGATGTCCCTTTTGACCGGTGGGAAGTGATACTCCTTTGTAGTGCAGATTTGCATTGCCCGCTTGCTTGCTTGGCCAAAAAGGGCGTATGCGTTTTCTCCTGAATATATTCAGGAGAAAACGCATACGCCCTTTTTGGCCAAGTGCATCATTGTCGAAGTTGTGCCCCTCTTCCTGTGCTTTAAAGGCGATTCCAACGTACCTCTTGAAATCTGTTTCCTGCTATTCTGCCTCACTTTCAAGTCCGCCTTGTTGCCTTCCCTCAACAGATTTTGGACGATAGTTGTCCTTTATTACTCAGCCAGTTTGTGAATTGTTGTGCCCCTGAGCTCCATTTTTCAACTCGTTTTTGGTGAGCTGACCGCAAGTCCAAAATTTTGGTTCAGGACCTATGCTGGTTCCCGGTGGGGGGCTGAGACTTTGGTTAATTCTTCTTCCTGCCGGAAAATTACAGTGATATGTGCCCGTCCAAGTCCCTAACAGCTACTCTCTCATTGGTTCTCCCTCTTCCCTTTCATCCTCTGCCAAATTGGCAACCTGTGCGAACCAGGATGTTAAAGGGGCTGTCTCTCCAAGTTGGGAGGTTGATAGTAAAGCAGATGGAAAGTCAAACCGGAGCACCAGGAGAGGGACTATTCGTTGAGTTTTAGAAACCTTTCGTATTCACAGTGTGTCCGTTCTCTAGGTTTCCTGTACATGTTATAGCTGTAGTAATATTCCCTTCAACCTCGAGAGTTGGGACCCATGGAATGGGTGCCAGGTATTTGTGCTTTAAAGTGTCTGCATTTGCTCACCCAATCTCACAAATCCTCTCACTCCCAAGTGTCCCTCCTTATGCCACATGCAGCTGTCATTTTAGATAGGGTCATTCCAGGTTTCATCAGAGACCCTGAAGGAATTGTAAAGAATTTCCCAGTTTTTTTGTTTTGTTTTTGAAATTCCTTTTTAGAGTGGGTTTGAGCTGATTCTCGCTGCCATGTTTATGCCAGTCTAGACACACTTGATTCCCTCACGGAGACATATCAATACATAGGTTTTAAGATCCTTACTAGTCAGATATATTCCTCTGCGGGAAATATGGGGTTTTGAGTCCCTTTCACTGAGGAAGGTGTAGGTCTTGTCTATTCCATAGTTGGTTTTTGGAACGGTACCTGTGCTTATATCAAACTCTGGTTTTATGCATCACCCCACCTCTCCTTCCCCCTTAAGCAGGCATAAGAGTGTTTTCTAAATGTGAGACTCTGTTCTCTTTCCTAACTCAGTTCAAGTGTAGCCATGTTAACATGATCTTCATAAGTGATATCTTATGATAAGTTTCTTTTTATGTGTGACTTATTTCACTTAGAATCATCGTACCTGAATCCACCCATTTTGCTGCTACTGGTCTTATGACATTGATTTCATGGCTGAGGGATATTCCATCGTACGTAAGTACCACAATTTTTTGAACCATTTTTATATTTCCTGGGATATTTAAGGTGTACCCAAGTTGAGGTCCTTGTAAGCAGTGCAGCCCTAAATTTTGGGGTGGCTCTGTCTTATTGATTTTCAGTTTTCCCAAGGTATATTCCCTAGACTGGAAGTGCCCTTGGCTCTGTAGCTCGGTTCTTTACTTGTTTTAGGGAACACAATGTACTCCTCCAGAGCGGGAGTTGGCAATTTACATCCCGCCCATCAGCATAACAAGGCTCCCTGTTCTCCAGGGCCTGTCTTGCCTTTCTGGTTTTTACACATTTTGTGGATGTCCCTTTTGACCGGTGGGAAGTGATACTTCTTTGTAGTTCGGATTTGCATTGCCCGCTTGCTTGCTTGGCCAAAAAGGGCCTATGCGTTTTCTCCTGAATATATTTAGGAGAAAACACATACGCCCTTTTTGGCCAAGTGCATCACTGTCGAAGTTTTGCCCCTCTTTCTGTGCTTTAAAGGCGATTCCAACGTACCTCTTGAAATCTGTTTCCTGCTATTCTGCCTCGCTTTCAAGTCCGCCTCGTTGCCTTCCCTCAACAGATTTTTGGACGATAGTTGTCCTTTATTACTCGCCCAGTTTGTGAATTGCTGTGCCCCTGAGCTCCATTTTTCAACTCGTTTCTGGTGAGCTGACCGCAAGTCCAACATTTTGGTTCAGGACCTCTGCTGGTCCCCGGTGGGGGTTTGGACTTTGGTTAATTCTTCTTCCTGCCGGGAAATTACAGTGATATATGCCCGTCCAAGTGCCTAACAGCTACTCTCTCATTGGTTCTCCCTATTCCCTTTCATCCTCTGCCAAATTGGAAACCTGTGCGAACCAGGAGGTTAAAGGGGCTGTCTCTCCAAGTTGGGAGGTTGATAGTAAAGCAGATGGAAAGTCAAACTCGAGCACCAGGAGAGCGACTATTCGTTGAGTTTTAGAAACCTTTCGTATTCACAGTGTGTCCGTTCTCTAGGTTTCCCGTACATGTTATAGCTGTAGTAATATTCCCTTCAACCTGGAGAGTTGGGACCCATGGAATGGGTGCCAGGCATTTGTGCTTTAATGGGTCTGCATTGGCTCACCCTATCTCACCAATCCTCTCAGTCCCAAGTGTCCCTCCTTATGCCACATCCAGCTGTCATTGTAGATAGGGTCATTCCAGGTTTCATCAGAGACCCTGAAGGAATTGTAAAGAATTTCCCAGTTTTTTTGTTTTGTTTTTGAAATTCCTTTTTATAGTGGGTTTGAGCTGATTCTCGCTGCCATGTTTATGCCAGTCTAGACACACTTGATTCCCTTACGGAGACATATCAATACATAGGTTTTAAGATTCTTACTAGTCAGATATATTCCTCTGCGGGAAATATGGGGTTTTGAGTCCCTTTCACTGAGGAAGGTGTAGGTCTTGTCTATTCCATAGTTGGTTTTTGGAACGGTACCTGTGCTTATATAAAACTCTGGTTTTATGCATCAAACCACCTCTCCTTCCCCCTTAAGCAGGCATAAGAGTGTTTTCTAAATGTGAGACACTGTTCTCTTTCCTAACTCAGTTCAAGTGTAACCATGTTTACAGGATCTTCATAAGTGATATCTTATGATAAGTTTCTTTTTCTGTGTGACTTATTTCACTTAGAATCATCGTACCTGAATCCACCCATTTTGCTGCTACTGGTCTTATGACATTGATTTCATGGCTGAGGGATATTCCATCGTACGTAAGTACCACAATTTTTTGAACCATTTTTATATTTCCTGGGATATTTAAGGTGTACCCAAGTTGAGGTCCATGTAAGCAGTGCAGCCCTAAATTTTGGGGTGGCTCTCTCTTATTGATTTTCAGTTTCCCCAAGGTATATTCCCTAGACTGGAAGTGCCCTTGGCTCTGTAGCTCTGTTGTTTACTTGTTTTAGGGAACACAATGCACTCCTCCAGAGAGGCAGTTGGCAATTTACATCCCGCCCATCAGCATAACAAGGCTCCCTGTTCTCCAGGGCCTGTCTTGCCTTTCTGGTTTTTACACATTTTGTGGATGTCCCTTTTGACCGGTGGGAAGTGATACTTCTTTGTAGTGCAGATTTGCATTGCCCGCTTGCTTGCTTGGCCAAAAAGGGCGTATGCGTTTTCTCCTGAATATATTCAGGAGAAAACGCATACTCCCTTTTTGGCCAAGTGTATCATTGTCGAAGTTGTGCCCCTCTTCCTGTGCTTTAAAGGCGATTCCAACGTACCTCTTGAAATCTGTTTCCTGCTATTCTGCCTCGCTTTCAAGTCCGCCTCGTTGCCTTCCCTCAACAGATTTTTGGACGATAGTTGTCCTTTATTACTCGGCCAGTTAGTGAATTGCTGTTCCCCTGAGCTCCATTTTTCAACTCATTTTTGGTGAGCTGACCGCAAGTCCAAAATTTTGGTTCAGGACCTATTCTGGTTCCCGGTGGGTGGTTGAGACTTTGGTTAATTGTTCTTCCTGCCGGGAAATTACAGTGATATGTGCCCGTCCAAGTGCCTAACAGCTACTCTCTCATTGGTTCTCCCTCTTCCCTTTCATCCTCTGCCAAATTGGCAACCTGTGCGAACCAGGAGGTTAAAGCGGTTGTCTCTCCAAGTTGGGAGGTTGATAGTAAAGCAGATGGAAAGTCAAACCGGAGCGCCAGGAGAGGGACTATTCGTTGAGTTTTAGAAACCTTTCGTATTCACAGTGTGTCCGTTCTCTAGGTTTCCCTTACATGTTATAGCTGTAGTAATATTCCCTTCAACCTGGAGAGTTGGGACCCATGGAATGGGTGCCAGGTATTTGTGCTTTAAAGTGTCTGCATTTGCTCACCCAATCTCACCAATCCTCTCAGTCCCAAGTGTCCCTCCTTTTGCCACATCCAGCTGTCATTGTAGATAGGGTCATTCCAGGTTTCATCAGAGACCCTGAAGGAATTGTAAAGAATTTCCCAGTTTTTTTGTTTTGTTTTTGAAATTCCTTTTTATAGTGGGTTTGAGATGATTCTCGCTGCCATGTTTATGCCAGTCTAGACACACTTGATTCCCTCATGGAGACATATCAATACATAGGTTTTAAGATTCTTACTAGCCAGATATATTCCTCTGCGGGAAATATGGGGTTTTGAGTCCCTTTCTCTGAGGAAGGTGTAGGTCTTGTCTATCCATAGTTGGTTTTTGGAACGGTACCTGTGCTTATATCAATCTCTGGTTTTATGCATCAAACCACCTCTCCTTCCCCCTTAAGCAGGCATAAGTGTGGTTTCTAAATGTGAGACACTGTTCTCTTTCCTAACTCAGTTCAAGTGTAGCCATGTTTACAGGATCTTCATAAGTGATATCTTATGATAAGTTTCTTTTTCTGTGTGACTTATTTCACTTAGAATCATCGTACCTGAATCCACCCATTTTGCTGCTACTGGTCTTATGACATTGATTTCATGGCTGAGGGATATTCCATCGTACGTAAGTACCACAATTTTTTGAACCATTTTTATATTTCCTGGGATATTTAAGGTGCACCCAAGTTGAGGTCCTTGTAAGCAGTGCAGCCCTAAATTTTGGGGTGGCTCTGTCTTATTGATTTTCAGTTTTCCCAAGGTATATTCCCTAGACTGGAAGTGCCCTTGGCTCTGTAGCTCTGATCCTTACTCGTTTTAGGGAACACAATTTACTCCTCCAGAGAGGCAGATGGCAATTTACATCCCGCCCATCAGCATAACAAGGCTCCCTGTTCTCCAGGGCCTGTCTTGCCTTTCTGGTTTTTACACATTTTGTGGATGTCCCTTTTGACTGGTGGGAAGTCATACTCCTTTGTAGTGCAGATTTGCATTGCCCGCTTGCTTGCTTGGCCAAAAAGGGCGTATGCGTTTTCTCCTGAATATATTCAGGAGAAAATACATACGCCCTTTTGGCCAAGTGCATCATTGTCGAAGTTGTGCTCCTCTTCCTGTGCTTTAAAGGCGATTCCAACGTACCTCTTGAAATCTGTTTCCTGCTATTCTGCCTCGCTCTCAAGTCCGCCTCGTTGCCTTCCCTCAACAGATTTTTGGACAATAGTTGTCCTTTATTACTCGGCCAGTTTGTGAATTGCTGTGCCCCTGAGCTCCATTTTTCAACTCGTTTTTGGTGAGCTGACCGCAAGTCCAAAATTTTGGTTCAGGACCTATGCTGGTTCCCGGTGGGGGGCTGAGACTTTGGATAATTCTTCTTCCTGCCGGGAAATTACAGTGATATGTGCCCGTCCAAGTGCCTAACAGCTACTCTCTCATTGGTTCTCCCTCTTCCCTTTCATCCTCTGCCAAATTGGCAACCTGTGCGAACCAGGAGGTTAAAGGGGCTGTCTCTCCAAGTTGGGAGGTTGATAGTAAAGCAGATGGAAAGTCAAACCGGAGCACCAGGAGAGGGACTATTCGTTGAGTTTTAGAAACCTTTCGTATTCACAGTGTGTCCGTTCTCTAGGTTTCCCGTACATGTTATAGCTGTAGTAATATTCCCTTCAACCTGGAGAGTTGGGACCCATGGAATGGGTGCCAGGTATTTGTGCTTTAAAGTGTCTGCATTTGCTCACCCAATCTCACAAATCCTCTCAGTCCCAAGTGTCCCTCCTTATGCCACATCCAGCTGTCATTGTAGATAGGGTCATTCCAGGTTTCATCAGAGACCCTGAAGGAATTGTAAAGAATTTCCCAGTTTTTTTGTTTTGTTTTTGAAATTCCTTTTTATAGTGGGTTTGAGCTGATTCTCGCTGCCATGTTTATGCCAGTCTAGACACACTTGATTCCCTTACGGAGACATATCAATACATAGGTTTTAAGATTCTTACTAGTCAGATATATTCCTCTGCGGGAAATATGGGGTTTTGAGTCCCTTTCACTGAGGAAGGTGTAGGTCTTGTCTATTCCATAGTTGGTTTTTGGAACGGTACCTGTGCTTATATCAAACTCTGGTTTTATGCATCATCCCACCTCACCTTCCCCATTAAGCAGGCATAAGAGTGTTTTCTAAATGTGAGACACTGTTCACTTTCCTAACTCAGTTTAAATGTAGCCATGTTTACAGGATCTTCATAAGTGATATCTTATGATAAGTTTCTTTTTCTGTGTGACTTATTTCACTTAGAATCATCGTACCTGAATCCACCCATTTTGCTGCTACTGGTCTTATGACATTGATTTCATGGCTGAGGGATATTCCATCGTACGTAAGTACCACAATTTTTTGAACCATTTTTATATTTCCTGGGATATTTAAGGTGTACCCAAGTTGAGGTCCTTGTAAGTAGTGCAGCCCTAAATTTTGGGGTGGCTCTGTCTTATTGATTTTCAGTTTTCCCAAGGTATATTCCCTAGACTGGAAGTGCCCTTGGCTCTGTAGCTCTGTTGTTTACTTGTTTTAGGGAACACAATGCACTCCTCCAGAGCGGCAGTTGGCAATTTACATCCCGCCCATCAGCATAACAAGGCTCCCTGTTCTCCAGGGCCTGTCTTGCCTTTCTGGTTTTTACACATTTTGTGTATGTCCCTTTTGACCGGTGGGAAGTGATACTTCTTTGTAGTGCAGATTTGCATTGCCCGCTTGCTTGCTTGGCCAAAAAGGGTGTATGTGTTTTCTCCTGAATATATTCAGGAGAAAACGCATACACCCTTTTTGGCCAAGTGTATCATTGTTGAAGTTGTGCCCCTCTTCCTGTGCTTTAAAGGCGATTCCAACGTACCTCTTGAAATCTGTTTCCTGCTATTCTGCCTCGCTTTCAAGTCCGCCTCGTTGCCTTCCCTCAACAGATTTTTGGACGATAGTTGTCCTTTATTACTCGGCCAGTTAGTGAATTGCTGTGCCCCTGAGCTCCATTTTTCAACTCGTTTTTGGTGAGCTGACCGCAAGTCCAATATTTTGGTTCAGGACCTATGCTGGTTCCCGGTGGCGGACTGAGACTTTGGTTAATTCTTCTTCCTGCCGGGAAATTACAGTGATATATGCCCGTCCAAATGCCTGAGAGCTACTCTCTCATTGGTTCTCCCTCTTCCCTTTCATCCTCTGCCAAATTGGAAATCTGTGCGAACCAGGAGGTTAAAGGGGCTGTCTCTCCAAGTTGGGAGGTTGATAGTAAAGCAGATGGAATGTCAAACCGGAGCACCAGGAGAGGGACTATTCGTTGAGTTTTAGAAACCTTTCGTATTCACAGTGTGTCCGTTCTCTAGGATTCCCGTACATGTTATAGCTGTAGTAATATTCCCTTCAACCTGGAGAGTTGGGACCCATGGAATGGGTGCCAGGCATTTGTGCTTTAAAGGGTCTGCATTTGCTCACCCAATCTCACCAATCGTCTCAGTCCCAAGTGTCCCTCCTTATGCCACATCCAGCTGTCATTGTAGATAGGGTCATTCCAGGTTTCATCAGAGACCCTGAAGGAATTGTAAAGAATTTCCCAGTTTTTTTGTTTTATTTTTGAAATTCGTTTTTATAGTGGGTTTGAGCTGATTCTCGCTGCCATGTTTATGCCAGTCTAGACACACTTGATTCCCTCACGGACACATATCAATACATAGGTTTTAAGATTCTTACTAGTCAGATATATTCCTCTGCGGGAAATATGGGGTTTTGAGTCCCTTTCACTGAGGAATGTGTAGGTCTTGTCTATTCCATAGTTGGTTTTTGGAACGGTACCTGTGCTTATATCAAACTCTTGTTTTATGCATCATCCCACCTCACCTTCCCCATTAAGCAGGCATAAGAGTGTTTTCTAAATGTGAGACACTGTTCTCTTTCCTAACTCAGTTCAAGTGTAGCCATGTTTACAGTATCTTCATAAGTGATATCTTATGATAAGTTTCTTTTTCTGTGTGACTTATTTCACTTAGAATCATCGTACCTGAATCCACCCATTTTGCTGCTACTGGTCTTATGACATTGATTTCATGGCTGAGGGATATTCCATCGTACGTAAGTACCACAATTTTTTGAACCATTTTTATATTTCCTGGGATATTTAAGGTGTACCCAAGTTGAGGTCCTTGTAAGCAGTGCAGCCCTAAATTTTGGGGTGGCTCTGTCTTATTGATTTTCAGTTTTCCCAAGGTATATTCCCTAGACTGGAAGTGCCCTTGGCTCTGTAGCTCTGTTGTTTACTTGTTTTAGGGAACACAATACACTCCTCCAGAGAGGCAGTTGGCAATTTACATCCCGCCCATCAGCATAACAAGGCTCCCTGTTCTCCAGGGCCTGTCTTGCCTTTCTGGTTTTTACACATTTTGTGGATGTCCCTTTTGACCGGTGGGTAGTGATACTTCTTTGTAGTGCAGATTTGCATTGCCCGCTTGCTTGCTTGGCGAAAAAGGGCGTATGCGTTTTCTCCTGAATATATTCAGGGGAAAACACATACGCCCTTTTTGGCCAAGTGCATCATTGTCGAAGTTGTGCCCCTCTTCCTGTGCTTTAAAGGCGATTCCAACGTACCTCTTGAAATCTGTTTCCTGCTATTCTGCCTCACTCTCAAGTCCGCCTCGTTGCCTTCCCGCAACAGATTTTTGGACGATAGTTGTCCTTTATTACTCGGCCAGTTTGTGAATTGCTGTGCCCCTGAGCTCCATTTTTCAACTCGTTTGTGGTGAGCTGACCGAAAGTCCAACATTTTGGTTCAGGACCTCTGCTGGTTCCCGGTGGGGGACTGAGACTTTGGTTAATTCTTCTTCCTGCCGGGAAATTAGAGTGATATGTGCCCGTCCAAATGCCTAACAGCTACTCTCTCATTGGTTCTCCCTCTTCCCTTTCATCCTCTGCCAAATTGGAAATCTGTGCGAACCAGGAGGTTAAAGGGGCTGTCTCTCCAAGTTGGGAGGTTGATAGTAAAGCAGATGGAAAGTCAAACCGGAGCACCAGGAGAGGGACTATTCGTTGAGTTTTAGAAACCTTTCATATTCACAGTGTGTCCGTTCTCTAGGATTCCCGTACATGTTATAGCTGTAGTAATATTCCCTTCAACCTGGAGAGTTGGGACCCATGGAATGGGTGCCAGGCATTTGTGCTTTAAAGGGTCTGCATTTGCTCACCCAGTCTCACCAATCGTCTCAGTCCCAAATGTCCCTCCTTATGCCACATCCAGCTGTCATTGTAGATAGGGTCATTCCAGGTATCATCAGAGACCCTGAAGGAATTGTAAAGAATTTCCCAGTTTTTTGTTTTATTTTTGAAATTCGTTTTTATAGTGGGTTTGAGCTGATTCTCGCTGCCATGTTTATGCCAGTCTAGACACACTTGATTCCCTTACGGAGACATATCAATACATAGGTTTTAAGATTCTTACTAGTCAGATATATTCCTCTGCGGGAAATATGGGGTTTTGAGTCCCTTTCACTGAGGAAGGTGTAGGTCTTGTCTATTCCATAGTTGGTTTTTGGAACAGTACCTGTGCTTATATCAAACTCTTGTTTTATGCATCATCCCACCTCACCTTCCCCATTAAGCAGGCATAAGAGTGTTTTCTAAATGTGAGACACTGTTCTCTTTCCTAACTCAGTTCAAGTGTAGCCATGTTTACAGGATCTTCATAAGTGATATCTTATGATAAGTTTCTTTTTCTGTGTGACTTATTTCACTTAGAATCATCGTACCTGAATCCACCCATTTTGCTGCTACTGGTCTTATGACATTGATTTCATGGCTGAGGGATATTCCATCGTACGTAAGTACCACAATTTTTTGAACCATTTTTATATTTCCTGGGATATTTAAGGTGTACCCAAGTTGAGGTCCTTGTAAGCAGTGCAGCCCTAAATTTTGGGGTGGCTCTGTCTTATTGATTTTCAGTTTTCCCAAGGTATATTCCCTAGACTGGAAGTGCCCTTGGCTCTGTAGCTCTGTTGTTTACTTGTTTTAGGGAACACAATGCACTCCTCCAGAGAGGCAGTTGGCAATTTACATCCCGCCCATCAGCATAACAAGGCTCCCTGTTCTCCAGGGCCTGTCTTGCCTTTCTGGTTTTTACACATTTTGTGGATGTCCCTTTTGACCGGTGGGTAGTGATACTTCTTTGTAGTGCAGATTTGCATTGCCCGCTTGCTTGCTTGGCGAAAAAGGGCGTATGCGTTTTCTCCTGAATATATTCAGGGGAAAACACATACGCCCTTTTTGGCCAAGTGCATCATTGTCGAAGTTGTGCCCCTCTTCCTGTGCTTTAAAGGCGATTCCAACGTACCTCTTGAAATCTGTTTCCTGCTATTCTGCCTCACTCTCAAGTCCGCCTCGTTGCCTTCCCGCAACAGATTTTTGGACGATAGTTGTCCTTTATTACTCGGCCAGTTTGTGAATTGCTGTGCCCCTGAGCTCCATTTTTCAACTCGTTTGTGGTGAGCTGACCGAAAGTCCAACATTTTGGTTCAGGACCTCTGCTGGTTCCCGGTGGGGGACTGAGACTTTGGTTAATTCTTCTTCCTGCCGGGAAATTAGAGTGATATGTGCCCGTCCAAATGCCTAACAGCTACTCTCTCATTGGTTCTCCCTCTTCCCTTTCATCCTCTGCCAAATTGGAAATCTGTGCGAACCAGGAGGTTAAAGGGGCTGTCTCTCCAAGTTGGGAGGTTGATAGTAAAGCAGATGGAAAGTCAAACCGGAGCACCAGGAGAGGGACTATTCGTTGAGTTTTAGAAACCTTTCATATTCACAGTGTGTCCGTTCTCTAGGATTCCCGTACATGTTATAGCTGTAGTAATATTCCCTTCAACCTGGAGAGTTGGGACCCATGGAATGGGTGCCAGGCATTTGTGCTTTAAAGGGTCTGCATTTGCTCACCCAGTCTCACCAATCGTCTCAGTCCCAAATGTCCCTCCTTATGCCACATCCAGCTGTCATTGTAGATAGGGTCATTCCAGGTATCATCAGAGACCCTGAAGGAATTGTAAAGAATTTCCCAGTTTTTTGTTTTATTTTTGAAATTCGTTTTTATAGTGGGTTTGAGCTGATTCTCGCTGCCATGTTTATGCCAGTCTAGACACACTTGATTCCCTTACGGAGACATATCAATACATAGGTTTTAAGATTCTTACTAGTCAGATATATTCCTCTGCGGGAAATATGGGGTTTTGAGTCCCTTTCACTGAGGAAGGTGTAGGTCTTGTCTATTCCATAGTTGGTTTTTGGAACAGTACCTGTGCTTATATCAAACTCTTGTTTTATGCATCATCCCACCTCACCTTCCCCATTAAGCAGGCATAAGAGTGTTTTCTAAATGTGAGACACTGTTCACTTTCCTAACTCAGTTCAAGTGTAGCCATGTTTACAGGATCTTCATAAGTGATATCTTATGATAAGTTTCATTTTCTGTGTGACTTATTTCACTTAGAATCATCGTACCTGAATCCACCCATTTTGCTGCTACTGGTCTTATGACATTGATTTCATGGCTGAGGGATATTCCATCGTACGTAAGTACCACAATTTTTTGAACCATTTTTATATTTCCTGGGATATTTAAGGTGTACCCAAGTTGAGGTCCTTGTAAGCAGTGCAGCCCTAAATTTTGGGGTGGCTCTGTCTTATTGATTTTCAGTTTCCCCAAGGTATATTCCCTAGACTGGAAGTGCCCTTGGCTCTGTATCTCTGTTGTTTACTTGTTTTAGGGAACACAATACACTCCTCCAGAGAGGCAGTTGGCAATTTACATCCCGCCCATCAGCATAACAAGGCTCCCTGTTCTCCAGGACCTGTCTTGCCTTTCTGGTTTTTACACATTTTGTGGATGTCCCTTTTGACCGGTGGGTAGTGATACTTCTTTGTAGTGCAGATTTGCATTGCCCGCTTGCTTGCTTGGCCAAAAAGGGCGTATGCGTTTTCTCCTGAATATATTCAGGACAAAACGCATACACCCTTTTTGGCCAAGTGCATCATTGTCGAAGTTGTGCCCCTCTTCCTGTGCTTTAAAGGCGATTCCAACGTACCTCTTGAAATCTTTTTCCTGCTATTCTGCCTCGCTTTCAAGTCCGCCTCGTTGCCTTCCCTCAACAGATTTTTGGACGATAGTTGTCCTTTATTACTCGGCCAGTTTGTGAATTGCTGTGCCCCTGAGCTCCATTTTTCAACTCGTTTTTGGTGAGCTGACCGCAAGTCCAAAATTTTGGTTCAGGACCTATGCTGGTTCCCGGTGGGGGGCTGAGACTTTGGATAATTCTTCTTCCTGCCGGGAAATTACAGTGATATGTGCCCGTCCAAGTGCCTAACAGCTACTCTCTCATTGGTTCTCCCTCTTCCCTTTCATCCTCTGCCAAATTGGCAACCTTTGCGAACCAGGAGGTTAAAGGGGCTGTCTCTCCAAGTTGGGAGGTTGATAGTAAAGCAGATGGAAAGTCAAACTGGAGCACCAGGAGAGGGACTATTCGTTGAGTTTTAGAAACCTTTCGTATTCACAGTGTGTCCGTTCTCTAGGTTTCCTGTACATGTTATAGCTGTAGAAATATTCCCTTCAACCTCGAGAGTTGGGACCCTTGGAATGGGTGCCAGGTATTTGTGCTTTAAAGTGTCTGCATTTGCTCACCCAATCTCACAAATCCTCTCAGTCCCAAGTGTCCCTCCTTATGCCACATCCAGCTGTCATTGGAGATAGGGTCATTCCAGGTTTCATCAGAGACCCTGAAGGAATTGTAAAGAATTTCCCAGTTTTTTTGTTTTGTTTTTGAAATTCCTTTTTATAGTGGGTTTGAGCTGATTCTCGCTGCCATGTTTATGCCAGTCTAGACACACTTGATTC